>NC_135573.1:253446699-253761041 GCF_965152235.1 Eretmochelys imbricata
AATGAAGACACCAGGGTAAGTCTACCTAAGCTAGCTAGCTAGAGTAGTGTAACTTATGTTGACTTACCCTGTAGACAAGGCCTCTGATTCACTAGATGTCTCTCTCTCTCTCTCTCTCTCTCTGTCCCAGGCATACTATTTTAAAGCCAATCTGGGTCAGCTGATAAAGCACAGGTGCACTAGCACTGCTCTCTTAAAGGCCCACTGCAACAGACTCAAAGTTGAGTCTGTTAACTGTGGCCTTGTCTACACTACTGGGGTAAGTCGACCTAAGTTACGCTACTCCAGCTATGTGAATAATGTAGCTGGAGTCAATGTAGCTTAGGTCGACTTACCCCGGTGTCTTCACTGGGCTGTGTTTGAAGGAGATGCTCTCCCATTGACTTACCTTGCTCTTCTTGGGGAGCTGGAGTACCCGAGTCGACTGGAGAGCGCCCTGCCATCGATTTAGCAGGTCTTTACTAGACCTGCTAAATCTACAGTTGCTGCATTGATTGCAGCAGCGACTATCTCCCCGCTAGTGAAGATAAGCCCTGAATCTCACCAGGGTAAGTTGACTGTTCCCATTAGCCTCATTGTGACTAAGCAGATAAACCATTTAAATTTATGTTGTACAAACTTTTCAAGTTATTTCACAGTGGTCCAAGAATTTATCCATACATTTAACTTTTATCACTGACAGAAATTAATTTCCCACATGCTAGATCCAATCCACTTGCATAGGTAACTTGTCTGGCTTCCAGGATGTTGTAATCATACTGTACGTTGCTAATTGTTGTAGGATGTCCTTTTCCAGGGCACCCCCTCATGGCCCAAGTTTGTTCTGCCTCAGTTTCTCTCTTCAATCTTTTTAATCCACAGGTCCCTGGGGTCAGACAGGCTTTCTTGCTGGGTTATAACTATATCAGCCTCTTTCCCCTTGCATTAGGAGTCCATAGCCACCTCATAGTACCAGATTGGGATAAAAGCACTTTCCCTCCTTGGATCAGGAATCCAAAGCATTCCTCCTGAGCTGGATTAGAGTATAAGCAGTCTCTGTCACTCTGTCCTTGAATCATGAGCTTACAGAACTCCTCCTGGTCTGAGTTAGAGTACAAGAAGTCCCTCCTGGGATAAGGAGTTCCCCAGTCCTCTTTTCAAGGCTGAGTCAAACTATAAGCAGCCTCTCCTTGGGTCAGGAGTTTACAGCCCTCCTCTTGTGGCTGGGTCACAATTCCTGCCAGCTGCAGGCGTTGGCCAGCTTCTCTTCTCTTCTTATTTCATACTTGGCCCACTTTCCTTGAAGTAGTCAGCACATAGATGCGAGCCTGCTCCTGCCTGTTATAAAGGAGCAGGAAGCATATATACTGCCCTGCTCCTTCCCAGGGCTTGTCCTGGTTGACCAGAAGAGAAGGAATCCCTGCCTCACAGTGCACTACAGGGCTCCTGATCTTGAGCCCTTAAACAGACACTCACCTGGGTTTCCCCCCCCACCAGTTGCTAACTCACCAGGGCCACTTCCTCTCCTCCTGCTCCAGCTTCAGCCGCTTCCTAGGCATTCATTTGTTCTAATGTTCCTGGAATGGGGTCTTCTGATGCCCAGTAGGCTTAAAGAGCCAGTATACCTCATTACATTAATATAAAGAGGTTTCAGAGACCATTAGAGAGTACTATAGTTTGGGTCTTCTCCCTTTTATTTCCACACCCCAACTATTAAACTCGGGGATGGTAGAGACCAATTATCCTTGCTGAAGAACATAGCATATGGAAACTCATACAATCAAGGGTCACTGATCCATAGAAGTTCTCATATTGCTTTCTAATTAAACCAGAGAAACCACCAACCCCATCCTTTCTGATATCTTCAAAACGGCTAAGACTAAAACCATTGGATCTTCTGTGGGGGCTACAGAAAGAACAAGCATGCTCCAGTGTGGACATTCATCACACCTCTATCCCTGACATCCTACACCAGATTTATTATGTTCTCCGACCTTCCACTGGGTGAAAATGCAAGATAGCATGGGCCTTCTTTAGGTGGTCTGAGCCAGTAACTATTACTTGAAAGTTTTGTTGTTGTAGTAGTGGTGGTCCTGGAATTGAAAGTTATTAGTCTAGGGAGAAAGGTAATTGAACTTGAACATATTCACACATCATACCCAATCCTGTTAGAAAGGACAGATGTCAGCCATGCATCAAGGATGTATTTATCAATGTGAAAGAAAAAATAAAAAACCAAAAGAAAGTCATTCCGGTGATTGAGAAGCTCCCTTTTTGATCCTCTGCATATCACTACCTCAACTCTCCTGATGCAAGACTGTTTCAGTTTGTGTTACAATACATAAAATATGTTCAGAGCCTCCTGCTAAAACTAGATACGCATTTTGTCTAGCTAATATATCACTTCTAGTATTTGTTATGAGGGGGAGATTTTTGAAGCACAAAACGAAGTTAGGCACCCAAATCCAATTTGTGGTTCTGAAGAACTCCCCTTTTGGGGGAAAAGTGGCAGATTGAATTTATATGCCTTAAAGGTCAACACCCGTGCTCTTTTTCCAACATTTCAGCAGTCCTAGGAACGCCACACTCGCAAACCTCTTACCTTTTCTCTTTGTCTTTTCCCTTTCTATCGTCTACTTACATTGCGCTAGTAGTACTGGGGAGAGGGGGAATACATGAATTAGGCACTGTTCTCTACCGTAAAATTACATAGAGAAGATCTAAGCTAAGGACACATTTTGAAAATATTAGTGTGTCATGAGTCCTGGCCATCTGATGGAATATCAAAGCTGTTTGATAAGAAAAATTCTCTGAGTATCACAATCCATGTGCTTCTAAGCTTGCAGAAAAGTAAAGATGAATAAAAAGAAGTAGCTGGAATTCTCAAGCCCTTGGAAAAATCAAAATTAGAAAATTACAATATTGTAATATTTTCTGGCTGTGTCTGAATGAATCTCCATGAATTGAAGATGGAGTTCCTGAAACAAAACTTGTAATTACATCATTGTGATTCCAGAGATTACAGCTGTCATGCTATTGCATATTCCTGGAAAAGTCCATACAGAAAAGGCTATACTGTGAAAAAATGCTTGAAAAATTATTTGGGCTGTGGCAGGCAACCAGCATCTATTCATTAAAGTCTTACGATGGTGAACTAGCCCTTCATCTTGCACTAGACCTATAAAAAAGACTCAGAGTGACTATAAATGTGTCCCTTGAAGCAAATTATGGAAGACATTATAGGAAGACTGGTTTCAAGCCAGCTTTTTCAGCTTAATGAATTCCTTTCAAGGAAGTGTGAAAGCTGCATTGAGACCACTGGCGAGTATAGCTATAGTCTTCTGGTAAGACTTTAAGGGGTCTGTGCAATTCTGTTCTTATTTTCTCTATTTTTGGAATCGGACATGAAAATGCCAGTTCTTTTTCAGGCACCTATGGGTGCTCCACTTCAGGTGAGCATGTACCTCTTGAGCCCTTGATCAAAGATTCAGTTAGCAGTCTGTTTGGCCTGGGCAAGCGCCCTATGCCTCCACATGCTGGATACTGAGGCTATATAGGGGTGTGTGGGTAGACCGCCCTCAGCTCCTTCTCAGCCACCTTGGCCTAAGACTGAAATGGCATGTCCACCTTAAGCATGCCTCAGCTTTTCTAATAACTCCATAATGGTTAACATTTTTATAGTTAGTTGTTAGTATCATTAAATAAATAGTGAGAGGATTGTTTTACTTCTTTCTCCTTGGGGAGGTTTTTCCCTCGAAGCAGGGCACTCCTGGCTTGCCAGGTTTCAAATGTTGCCTCTCCTGCTGAGAGGCTATATTTGTGAGCAACAGCCACTCTAAGTGTGCCCCTTGCCTGGGGGAGTCCCATATCTCTCAGAAGTGCAACTTCTACCTGGCCCTCAACTGCAGGGTATCATTGAATCATAGAAGGTTAGGGTTGGAAGAGACCTCAGGAGGTCATCTAGTCCAACCCCCTGCTCAAAGCAAGGTTAACCCCAACTAAATCATCCCAGCCAGGGCTTTGTCAAGCTGAGCCTTAAAAACCCCTAAGGATGGAGATTCCACCACCTCCCTAGGTAACCCATTCCAGTGCTTCACCACCCTCCTAGTGAAATAGTTTTTCCTAATATCCAACCTAGACCTCCCCCACTGCAAATTGAGACCATTGCTACTTGTTCTGTCAAGAAAGGAAAGCCAGAGAAACCTTAAGAAGAAGAGGTTACTCACTAGGTGTGGTAACGGCAGTTCTTTGAGATGTGTGTTCCTACGGGTTCTCCACTATCTACCCTCCTTCCCCTTTGCTTCAGCCTGTTCCTTAGGAGATGTTTGGATGGAGAATGGACTGAGGACCGTTTGCCCATGCACCCCAGTATAGCCTCGGTATCTGGGATGAAGATGCATAGGATGCATGCATGAGCCAAATGGCCACTGCTAACTGAAAATCTCCGACCAAGGGCTGAAGATGCATGCGCACCTGAAATGGAGCACTCATACGGACACATATCTTGATGAACCAGTTACGGCACAAAATGAGAAACTCTTCTTCAAATACTTTTCATTGTGAGAACAGACCTAATGTGACCCATGAAGAGTCAGCAAAGGCTCCAATGCAAATCAAGTTGCATCATAAAAATCAGTATACAGAAAACTAGAACTTCTGCTCAAGAGAACCAAAAACACTTCCCTATGTGTGTTACAATAAAAGCTCATTTAGCTTATTCGTTCACATTACTAACTTTGATGTGCACATACAAACATCAGCTGTACATTAGGAGGAACACAGAACATTAAAGGTTAAAAAAAAAAAGACATTTTGTCAAACGGCACATACCCTGTAAACCTAATTCTATTCTAGTATCTCTTCCAATAAAATAAAATGATAATATTTAATGGTTACAGATTAACTACAGTGTTTCCAGTTTCTCCATTAAGGACAGAGGGACAGTGACCTGCATTTAACTACCTCCTCTTGATGGGTGGAGCTCTCTCATATCCTGCCTCTAACCCTGCACACTCCCCAAGCCAACCACTGCTTAAATTCTTGCTGCCCAAGATGTGAGGACCTGAGAAAGGTGAGGGAAAGAGAGTGAGAAACGTGGAGGAAACCTGCAGAAATAGATGTGACAAGAAGGGAGGTAGGTGGCCGAGGAAGTGGGAAAAAGATGGGGAGGAGGGTGCAGAAAGAACAGCATATAGAGTACCAAAAAATGGTGCAGAAGGTGTTTGGAAACCAGAGGAGAGAATGATGTGGAAGATGGATAGACAAAAGCAAAAAAGAAGGAATGAAAAATGAACCAAGACTCAATTTAAAGGTTAGTAAAGTGTTTTTTATTTGTGTGGTTTCACCTCTGGCTGTATTAGCAGAGCCTGGTATACAACATCTGGCTGAATGTAACAGGTACTAGTACAAATCTACATGTCATGTCTATTTAAAAAAATTACATAGTGCCAGATGAACTGTACATATTGTGCTAGACTACATCAGATTATTGCAGTTAGTTTGCACAGTGCATTGAAGCTGTAAAATGCTGTATACGTGCTAAGTATTAACAATAAAAATATAGACCTCAATAGACATACTACACGTGTCATTACATTAAGAAAAAAAAAAAAAGACACAGTAGGATTGTCGCTGCCAAATTTCAACCAAAGTGTCAACCTGAAGCATTCCCCCCCGCCCTTTGATTGATGAAGTTTATAAAGTGTTACTTTATTCTGTTTCTCAGAGATTACATAGAAAATATCTGAGAGTCAGGTGTTTCCTGCCAAATGCTACTGTAATAGGCTACATATACAAGGCCCAATCCTGCAATCAACTATGAAAATCTGAGCTAGAGTGTTGAGGCACTTCCTCTTTTTGTTGCTTTTCACATTGCAGACAGAGGGCTAAATTCATTGCCTGTGTAATTTCACTCAAGTCCGTGCACAAATTGAAGGACTGCATTAGCTCAAGGCAGTGCTGCTATACCGGAGATGAATTTGGTCCAGAATGTTTTGGCTGATGGAATGTTCAGGTGAGAGTTCCATGGCAGTTGGGAATGACAGTTGTGAGCAGGCAGTAGCAGAGAGAAGGGGCCAAACAAATGTGTAGAGACCATGGCAGTTGTTACTTGGGGCTAGGGGATTCAAGATCAAACCAAAAGTTTTGAGCAGGATGGACATCCTGAGTTGTACTTTAAGCAGTTTTTGTTTCTCCCATCATTTAAAAAAAAATAATAATAATGGAGAGCGGGAATTCTCCTCCCATTGAAATCAATGGGAGTTTTGCCATTAGCTACAGTAGGAGCAAGATGAGCCCCCAGTACTTCAAATCTTGTAATCCTCACTCACTTGGAGTCAGGCAACAGCCCAGGATTTGGCAACAAGGCAACAGAGACCTCAAAAAGGTAGCAGTGACAGGCAGCTCATTTTAAAATACAAGGATGTGCTTGTTGGACATTTAAAGCAAGGAAGATTCAAAACAGAGCTAATATGAGGTTGGGAAGGATTAGAAAGGAGGGAGAGAGAATTTAAAAGCAGCTAACATTGAACAGATGTAGACCTCCTCTCTCTCTCTGTTTTTTTAAATAAAACTTCAAACTAAAACCAATTATTACAGACACAATCAGAACAAAATTCAGATAGAAAAAGACACCATCCAAACCCTCCCGACCCCAGACTCTGTCCTGAAAGAGAAGATCAATCTGGTATCAAGCCCCCATGCTGTACACCATCCTGCCCAACTCATTTGTTTCCCCCCACACTATTGCCAGCAGCTGAATAACTGCATAAGTAGCGTGAACTAGAGTTTCAGGTGTATTGTTCTGTTCCTGAAGACAGGTCAAACAGCAGTTCTGCCATAGGTAACATAAAACCATTGCATTAACAACTGCCAGAGTTTCAAGGAACACACACATCCTTCCTTATCGAGGCAGCCTTTGAGTCCTCTGGTGCCTGAAAAGATCCAAAAGCCAGTTGTCCATATGTTTGGCCATGAAACAGCAACACTCTCAGTTTTGAAGTTAACAAACCCCAAATATAGACATTAAAGGAGCAGAATAATAGTGTGTTCCTTTGTCTCCCTCTGATCCAGGGCAAGCTTCCGGAGGACAACCTTTATCTGTATGCATCCCTTGTAGGTTACCTCTAACATACAATTTACCATGAAATACCTGCCACCATATATCCCTGGACTTGAAGGGAACACTTGTTTCCAAGCTACAACAATGCACCACTGAGAAAATTTTCTGGGCAATTCAGTACTGCTAAATGTCATTCTGAAACATATTCCTTACGCTCCCTCTGGTATAGTGCTCTCCTAAACTGTGAGCCACTATGCTGGAATGCTGTTACCTGAATTTGCCAAGGGGAAAGGCATCTTAAAGCATGTTGTATGTAAGAGGGAAGAGGACACAGACGCAACATAAAAGCAAAGGGATAACAGGAATTTTTTTTATTAACATCACCTTTTCTGCCAATGTCAAGGTCCATCTCTTCTACCTCATTACCTGAGCTTGGCAAGCGGCAAACTGCATCTCCCAGTTCAGCTCGACCACTGAATCACCACAAAGGTGAGTCCCTGAATATCTATAGCCCAGAGAGCTTGTCACAATTTACAACTCCTCTGGAAAAGGAGGAGAGCAACCCAAAATCCCCAACCACAAAGCCTTGCTCTTCATGTTAATCACTGCTCTGTCTACAGTATAAAGTGTCAAAATTATGACACTATGTCAAAAATTAGATAAAGTGTCAAAACAAGATGAACCTTTTGTGATGGGTTCCCTCCAGGGTGCCACCTGTAACTAGGGTACCACTGAGCCCCCCGACCCACCAACCTGGGCTCCCTTTTACACTGTACTGCTGTGACAAGCTGAAAAGCCCTCTCTAGCCTGCACTTTCGCCAACATACCTACAGTTAGGGACACGTCCAGCTGAAGTTATATGCAAGCAGGCTCTCTGACCAGCCCCTGCATGGGAAGACTCCAGCTAGAGTACCTCCCAGCTCCTCAGGCACTTACCTCCTCTGGAGTTTAAACCCAAAATTTTATCATCTTGTGCTGCACAGGGAACTGTACAGCATAAACTCATAAGATTCCCCCCCTCTCTCAATGTGGAGAGGAATATGCAACAGTTTTCTGCCCGAGTTATGATTTCCACACACTAATTTAGATAAAGCAAAAAACAAAATTTATTAAATACAAAAAATAGATTGTGATTATAAGGGATAGCAAACAAATCAAAGCCGATTACCTAGCAAATAAACAAAAAACTTAATCTAAGCTTAATATACTAAATATGATATGAATAGCACATTCTCATCCTATCTAAGTGATGATGCAAGCAGGCTACAGATTCTTAAGGGGCAAGCTGCACTCGCTTACAGCTTGGAAGCCCCAGGTGTTCCATTCACAGGCTAAAAATCCCTTTAGCCTGGGTCCAGCACTTCCCCCAGTTCAGTCTTTGTTCCTCAGGTGTTTCCAGAAGTCTTCTTGGGTGTGGAGTCAGTGAAGAACCAAGATGATGATGTCACTTCCCTGCCTTATATAGCTTTTGCATATGGTGAGAACCCTTTATTTCAGGATACTGGGCTAGATGGACTTTTGGTCTGACCATTCTTATAATCATATTCAGCAAATCCTAACCTTTCGAATGACATTTCATATGCCTGATCTTGCATAAAATACATCATAATTATGATATAATCATATCATACTAATATCACTATGAAGCCTATGGGGTGCAGTGTCACATCTATCTTCTGTACTGCCCACCAGCACTGACATCATCTGCATGGGCAAAAATTTTCACTGACAGTGAAATTTCTCTCCCATGATTTAAACTTCAAAATCCCCTGTTGCCACTAGCCACAGTAAAGGGTTGAAAGAAAAACAATACAACAATGGACTCAAAGGACAACCTTGCCTTACCCCAGAATAGTTCTGTAGAGTTTCTCCCCTCCACCCATTTTACTAAAGAGATTTACAGTGCATGAATGTACAAGAGCCACAATCAGTTAAACTATAGGGAAGTACCATATTAACAGATTCATAAATGCCAAGGCCAGAGGAATCAGTGGGATCATATAGTCTGATACCTTGTATGACACAGGCTGTAGAACTTCCCCAAAATCATTCGTGGAGCATAACTTTTGGAAAAACATCCAATTTTGATTTTAAAAAATTGTTAGTGATGTAGTGTCTGCCACAACCCTTAGTAAGTCGTTCCAGTGGTTAATTACTCTCACTGTTAAAAATGTATGGCTTATTTCCAGTGTGAACTTCCAGCCATTAGATCATGTTATACACCTTTCTCTGCTAGAGAAAAGAGCCCATTATTGAATATTTGTTCCCCATGTAAGTACTTACAGACTTATCAAATCATCTTTTAGCTTTCTCTTTGTTAAGCTAAATACAAGGAGCTCAATCTTCTAGCACAATAAGGCATATTTTTCCAATCCTTTAATTAGTCTCATGACTCTTCTCTGAGCCCTCTCTAACTTATCAACTTCCTTCTTGAATTGTGGACACCAGACCACCAAACTGAGACAGAACCAGCCATAAGTAAAGCGGGTTCATTTAGCTAAAGCTTTGGCCTGATCAAAGGCCCAAACATAATCTTCCCATTCTCATCAGCCAATTTCAAATACTTCCTGCAAACTACACAAAGTGTCTGCCACTATGCAACCTTTATTATTATTACAGTGTAATAATGTTCCTATTTTCCCCAAATCTCTTGGCTAGAACAGAAGCCAAATTTTATAATCTGTGTGGAATGTTCTGATAGGGGGCTCCCTCAGTCTCCCCTGAAGAAGCTCTTCCACTGTAGATAGATAATGAAAATGATTAGAGCAGGGGGACTGAATCATCTGTCTCCCGCTTCTCAGGTAGGTATTGGAGCCACTGGTCTAGAGAGTCAATTTTTCCCTGTTTCTTCCCCCACCCCCTGGATAACTACTGAAATAGTAAAAATAGCAACAGAAATATCATGGTCTTGTAAAAAGGCATAGGCCATTTCTACACACCCCCTTGCAGCCTGGTGGAGCACTACAGCTGTGACCCATCTTAATTTCCCCCAACTGGGATAGCAAACCTTAACATCCCAGGACAAGAAAAAGCCAACACTCACTAACCAATAGCATGTCCCCTTTAATAAGGTTTCAGGACTGCAGTAATTACAATAAACATTTAATCAGGACCCTGGTTCAGAGCTTCCAAATGTAGAGCTCGCCAACCAAGACTCAGTCAGGTTAGGCTGGTTTCCTGAAGCCTAAAAGACAAGCCACCACACACAGCAACCTGCATAACCTCTTCTCCCCCCTTTTAACTCAGCTTCCAAGTTCCTGTTTAAATACCTCAGCCCCAGGTAAAGGTTTCCTTCAACATCCTCACGCTGGAACCTGCAGCCTCTCTCTTAAAGGGGTAGTACACTCCTTCACAATCCTGACCGAACTAAAAACACTTACAGTATGATCTGAAGCTTTCCATATTCAGGATCTGCAGGGATAAAGTGAAAATGCTCTGTTATCAGCCTTAGAAAGTTACAGGCACTAACAACCAAGATACCCCAGAGTACTTAGGAGGCAGAGTCTTTAATAACTGATTTCCAGACCATGTAAGCTTTATAGTTAAATGTAACTACAATAGAATCTCAGAGTTACAAACACCAGAGTTACGAACTGACCGGTCAACCACACACCTCACTGGAATCGGAAGTATATAATCAGGCAGTAGAAGAGAACCCACAAAAAAAAAAAAAAAAAAAGCAAATACAGTACAGTACTGTGTTAAATGTAAACTACTAAAAAAAGGGAAAGTTTAAAAAAAGATTTGACAACATAAGGAGACTGTTTCTGTGTTCATTTCATTTAAATTACAATGGTTAAAAGCATCATTTTCTTCTGCATAGTAAAGTTTCAAAGCCGTATTAAGTCAGGGTTCAGTTCTAAACTTTTGAAAGAACAACCATAACTTTTTGTTCAGAGTTACAAACATTTCAGAGTTATGAACAGCCTCCACTCCTGAGGTATTTGTAACTTTGAAGTTCTACTGTAAAACCCAGCACTGAAGAGGTAGCCAGTATAGTAGATGTTGCTCAGGTGATATACGATAGCATTGACCAAATCTATTCAAAAGGCCACTGCATTTCACATCTCAAGCTCTCAGAGGGTTCTCATCGCTTACCCTAATTAGAGCATAATCCATCTTGGAGATGACAGAGTTATAGATAACTATTAGTCCAGTGGTTAGAGTACTCTCCCAAGAGGTGGGAGAGCCCTGTTCAAATCCTCTCCCCATTCTGGCAGATGGGGTGAATTGAACTTGGGACTCGGACTCCCATGTCCTAGCTGAGTGCTCTAACCACTTGGTTAATAGTAATAAAGTAGGTGCTGCTGCCTTCTCCAGCCATTCTATGCAGAGCAAGACAGACACTTACCTCATTCCTGCAAGAAGTAGCTTAGTTGCCTAATCTGCCTGACTCGAGACAGCACGTTCCTGGTTGTGGGTCACTAGGCACATATAGCTGCCTCCCTACAGCCCAGACTTAGCACATAACTCTGAGAGGGGCAAGACCCCTGCATCACCATCTCCCAGGGCCTAACTTAGGTGCCTCTCTGCCTAGCATTACTGGCTTTTGTAGATCCCATTCTAAGGCACCTGTCTCTCCCCATTTTTTGTATGGAGAGCCAAGGTACCTAACTCAGGCTTTGTGGATCACAGCGATGATCCTGTGATTTTCTAGATCCCTAACAGTTAGATGCAATGATACTAAATGTTATAGTACCTGAGCCCCTTTGGGTATGTCTACACTGCAGTTGACCTGAGTTATTGACTAGCCCATGCTAGGTGACTCAGGCTTGTGGGGCTCAGGCGAAGGGGATGTTTAAGTGGGGTATAGACATTTGGGTTTAAACAGCAGCCTGAACTCTGGGACCCTCCCACCTCATCTACAGTGCAATTAAACAGCCCCTTAGCCCAAGCCCAAGACAGCTGGCACAGGCCAGCTGTGGGTTTTTAATTGCAGTGTAGACATACTCTCTGTGGATGTGGGCCTCAGTGCCAATGTCATAGCTGAGTGGCCTTATGGAAGTATTGATTGCAACTCCAGAGTTAAGGATACATCGAGTTTTGCACTGAAGAGGGATTCTGCTTTCTTTTAGGTGAATAATACAGCATATCCATCCCAAATTTACAGCATTTATTGTTTAAGTGAAGAACTGTTATTTTTGAGAACTTACAAGTAAATCTGATAACTAGTATGAGTTAAAGTTCATTTCAAAAGGGATCCTAAAAAAATTTAGCACTTACTATCAGACCTCTAGTGTCACAAGTGATCTTAATAAACAATACAGAAGCTTCAAATCACATATTGTTATTGAAATCTTGTATGCAGACTACACTTGATGCAATTAGGCTGTAATTAAGTAATTAATAATTGTATCTAACAAACTGGGCCAGGTCAATAACTCAGGTCATTCTTAAATAATATCATAGTATTGGTTGAGGTAACTCAACCAAATTACTGCCCTTCCTCTCCAGCTCATTTGCATGCTTCAGTTTTATTGGCTGGAATAAGTCAGTTATATTAAGAGACTGTATACATATAAACCATGAATCTATATGTGAAGAGTTCTCATTGATAGATTTCTTGATGGCCAGCTGTCATTGAAGTGGCCTCAACTGTCACTGCTCTGAAAAGTTACATGGTTGTATACTAGTCAGTTAAAAGCCAGATTCATCAGAATGCTTTAGCTGCTTTGTGCTACTCCAGTGATGCAAAACAGATGTACTGGTTTAACTGGCCAATATACTTCAGCTGCTTTGCACTACACCAGTGATACAAAGCAGCCAGAGCATACTAATGAATATAGCATTATAAGATAAATTTTAAAAATTAAGTAAGGCTGATACTACATATCTTTAAATCCTTTAAATAGCTTCTGTGCCCAATGACTGAAAGATAGCTAATGTAATGCCAATATTTAAAAAGGGCTCTAGAGGTGATCCCAGCAATTACAGACCGGTAAGTCTAATGTCAGTACTGGGCAAATTAGTTGAAACAATAGTAAAGAATAAAATTGTCAGACACATAGAAAGAACATAAATTGTTGGGCAAAAGTCAACATGGTTTCTGTAAAGGGAAATCATGTCTTACCAATCTATTAGAGTTCTTTGAAGGGGTCAACAAACATGTGGACAAGGGGGATCCAGTGGACATAGTGTACTTAGATTTCCAGAAAGACTTTGACAAGGTCCTTCACCAAAGGCTTTTAGGTAAATTAAGTTGTCATGGGATAAGAGGGAAGATCCTTTCATAGACTGAGAACTGGTTAAAAGACAGGGAACAAAGGGTAGGAATAAATGGTAAATTTTCAGAATGGAGAGGGGTAACTAGTGGTGTTCCCCAAGGGTCAGTCCTAGGACCAATCCTATTCAACTTATTCATAAAAGATCTGGAGAAAGGGGTAAACAGTGAGGTGACAAAGTTTGCAGATGATATTAAACTGCGCAAGATAGTTAGTTAATACCAAAGCAGACTGTGAAGAACTTCAAAAGGATCTCACAAAAGTAAATGATTGGGCAACAAAATGGCAAATGAAATTTAATGTGGATAAATGTAAAGTAATGCACATTGGAAAAAATAACCCCAACTACACATACAATATGATGGGGGACTAATTTAGCTACAACGAATTGGAGTCATCGTGGATAGTTCGCTGAAGATGTCCATGCAGTGCGCAGTGGCAGTCAAAAAAGGGAACAGGATGTTAGGAATCATTAAAAAAGGGATAGAGAATAAGAAAGAGAATATCTTATTGCCCTTATATAAATCCATGGTATGCCCACATCTTGAATACTGCATACAGATGTGGTCTCCTCATCTCAAAAAAGATATACTGGAATTAGAAAAGGTTCAAAGAAGGGCAACTATAATCATTAGGGGTTTGGAATGGGTCCCATATGAGAGATTAAAGAGACTAGGACTTTTCAGCTTGGAAAAGAGGAGAGTAAGGGGGGATATGATAGAGGTATATAAAATCATGAGTGGTGTGGAGAAAGTGAATAAGGAAAAGATATTTACTTGTTCCCATAATATAAGAACTAGAGGCCACCAAATGAAATTAATGGGCAGCAGGTTTAAAACAAATAAAAGGAAGTTCTTCTTCACACAGCGTACAGTCAACCTGTGGAACTCCTTGCCTGAGGAGGTTGAGAAGGCTAGGACTATAACAAGGTTTAAAAGAGAACTAGATAAATTCATGGAGGTTAAGTCCATTAATGGCTATTAGCCAGGATGGGTAAGGAATCATGTCCCTAGACTCTGTTTGTCAGAGGGTGGAGATGGATGGCAGGAGAGAGATTGCTTGATCATTGCCTGTTAGGTTCGCTCCCTCTGGGGCACCTGGCATTGACCGCTGACGGCAGACAGGATATTGGGCTGGATGGACCTTTGGTCTAACCCATTATGGCCATTCTTATGTTCTTATATCTTCAACTCATTAGATATTGAAGGTTAGCATGATAGCTGGATCTGATGGGGTTTCTTGTTTAATGTTCATTTATAAAAAGTTTAATAGTTTTATTTAAAAAAAAGGAATTTTCCCCATGAAAAAATTAAGATGGAGTTAAAGGGGATGGGAAATACAAGAATGGTGTAATAATTCCAACAGAAACATTATCAGAACAGAAACATTATCAGATCAAGTGACTACAGGGCTCTGGGAGTAAGGGTGAAGGAGTTGGGAGCGCAGATGGTGTTCTCTTCGATCCTTCTAGTCAAGGATAGGGGCCCAGGCTGAGACAGATGCATCCTGGAAGTGAATGCCTGGCTGCAAGGATGGCGTTGCAAGGAGGGCTTCAACTTCCATAACCACAGGATGCTGTTCCAGGAAGAAGGACTGCTAAGCAGAGATGGGGTCCATCTATCGAGGAAGGGGAAGAGCATATTTGGCTAACCTCGTGAGGAGGGCTTTAAACTAGGTTCGAAGGGGGCAGGTGACCAAAGACCACAGGTAAGTCAAAAACATGGAGACCTGAGGGAAGGGTTGGAATCTGGGGGGCACATAGGCTGTTATAGTAGGGATAAGGGAGAGACAAGACAGGACTGGGGGCAGAAATCAAATCAGTATCTTAGATATCTGTATACTAATGCGAGAAGTATAGGTAATAAGCAGGAAGAACTTGAAATGCGAGTAAATAAACACAACTATGACATAGTTGGCATCACAGAGACTTGATTGGATAATACATATGACTGTAATATTGGTATAGAAGGGTACAACTTGCTGAGGAAGGACAGGAAGGAAAAAAAGGGAGGAGGTGTTGCCTTATGTATTAAAAATGTATACACTTGTCCTGAGGTTGAGATGGAAATAGGAGACAGACGTGTTGAAAGTCTCTGGGTAAGGATAAAAGGGGTAAAAAACAAGGGTGATGTCATGGTAGGGGGTCTACTACAGACCACCTAACTAGAAGAAGTGGTGGATGAGGCTTTTTAAAGCAACTAACAAAATTATCCAAATCACAGGACTTGGTGGTGATGGGGGACTTCAACTGCCCAGACATCTGTTGGGAAAATAACACAGCCAGGCACAGATTATCTAATAAGTTCTTGGAATGTATTGGAGACAATTTTTTATTTCCGAAGGTGGAAAAAGCTACTAGGGGAGAGACGATTCTAGATTTGATTTTGACAAATAGGGACTAGTTGAGAATTTGAAAGTGGAAGGCAGCTTGGGTGAAAGTGATCATGAAATGATAGAGTTCGTGATTCTAAGGAATGATAGGAAGGAGAACAGCAAAATAAAGACAATGGATTTCAAAAAGCCAGACTTTAGCAAACTCAGGGAGTTGGTAGGTAAGATCCCATGGGAAACAAGTCTAAGGGGAAAAACAATTGAAGACAGTTGGCAGTTTTTCAAAGAGACATTATTAAGGGCACAAGAGCAAACTATCCCACTGCATAGGAAAGATAGGAAGTATGGCAAGAGACCACCCTGGCTTAACCAGGAGATCTTCAATGATCTAAAAATCAAAAAAGAGTCCTACAAAAAGTGGAAACTAGGTCAAATTACAAAGGATGAATATAAACAAATAACAAAAGTATGTAGGGACAAAATTAGACAGGCCAAGGCACAAAACAAGATCAAACTAGCTAGAGACATAAAGGATAACAAGAAAACATTCTACAAATACATTAGAAGCAAGAGGAAAACCAAGGACAGGGTAGGCCTGTTTCTCAATGAGAGGGGAAAAACAATAACAGAAAACGTGGAAATGGCAGATGTGCTAAATGACGTCTTTGTTTCAGTTTTCACCAAGAAGGTTGGTGGTGATTGGATGTCTAACATAGTGAATGCCAGGGAAAATGAGGTAGTCAGAGGCTAAAATAGGAAAAGAACGAGTTAAAAATTACTTAGACAAGTTACAGGTCTTCAAGTCACCAGGGCCTGATGAAATGCATCCTAGAATACTCAAGGAGCTGACAGTGGAGATATCTGAGACATTAGCAATGATCTTTGAAAAGTCATGGAAGACGGGAGACATCCCAGAAGACTGGAATAGGGCAAATATAGTGCCAACCTATAAAAAGGGAAATAAGGAGAACCCGGGGAATTATAGACCAGTCAGCTTAACTACTGTACCCAGAAAGATAATGGAGCAAATAATTAAGCAATCAATTTGCAAACATCTAGAAGATAATAAGGTGATAAGTAACAGTCAGCATGGATTTGCTAAGAACAAATTGTGTCAAACCAACCTGATAGCTTTTTTGACTGGATAACAAGCCTTGTGGATGGGGGGAAGTGGTAGATGTGGTATATCTTGACATTAGTAAAGCTTTTGATTCTGTTTCACATGACCTTCTCATAAACAAACTAGAGAAATGCAACCTAGATGGAGCTACTATAAAGTGGGTGCATAACTGGTTGGAAAACCGTTCCCAGAGAGTAGTTATCTGTGGTTCACAGTCATGCTGGAAGGGCATAACGAGTGGGGTCCCACAAGGATCAGTTCTGGATCCAGTTCTGTTCAATATCTTCATCAATGATTTAGATAATGGCATAGAGAGAACACTTATAAAGTTTGCGGACGATACCAAGCTGGGAGGGGTTGCAAGTGCTTAGGAGGATAGGATTAAAATTCAAAATGATCTGGACAAACTGGAGAAATGGTCTGAAGTAAATAGGATGAAATTCAATATGGAAAAATGTAAGGTACTCCACTTAGGAAGGAACAATCAGTTGCACACATACAAAATGGGAAATGACTGCCTAGGGAGGAGTACTGCGGAAAGGGATCTGGTGGTCATAGCGGACCACAAGTTAAATGAGAGTCAATAGTGTAACACTGTTGCAAAAAAATGTACATAATTCTGGGATGTATTAGAACAGGGGTGGGGAATCTACGGCCCACTGCTTCATTTTATCCGGCCTGCGGCAAGTCTTCATGCAGTGGGCCAGAATCTCTGAGCCTCGGTGCCCCCCTGAGGGGCTGGAGCCATGAGCACCAGTTTGCTGGGTTGCCAGAAGTCCAGTCAGCTCTGCGCAGCTTCCAGCAGAGACCAGCATGTCCCTGAAGGCACTAGGAGCAGGGGTGATCAGGGAAGCTCCACACGCTGCCCAGCCCCCAGCACCAGCTCTGCAGCTCCCATTGGGCAGGAACCACAGCCAATGGAAACTGCAGAGGCAGCACCTGCGGGCGCAGGCAGCATGACCCACGCAGAGCCCCCGACCCCTCTGCCTAGGGCCTGGACATGGTGGACGCTTCTGGGAGCAGAGCAGAGCCCCAGCAGGCAGGGAGCCTGCCTTAGCCCCACTGTGCCACTGACTGGGAGGCACCTGAGGTAAGCACCACCAGTCCAGAGCCCGCACCCCGAACCCGCTGCCCCAGATTGGAACCCCCTTCCACACCCTAACTCCCTCCCAGACACTGCACCCCCACCCACACTCCAACCCCCAGCCCCAGGTCAGAACCCCCTCCTGCACCCAAACTCCCTCCCAGAGCCCACACCCCAAACCTCCTCTTGCACCCCAACCCTCTGCCCCAGCCCTGAGCCTGCTCCCACACTCCAAACCCCTTGGCCCCAGCATGCAGCCCCCTCCTGCACCCCCTCCCCCTCATCCCGAGCCCCACACTAGACCCCGCACCCCCACAACCAGAGCCCTCACCTCCTTCCATACCCCAACCCTCTTCTCCAGCCCAAAGCCCCCTCCTGCACCCTGAACCCCACATTTCTGGCCACAGCCCGGAGCCTACGGGAAGCCCCGAGCCTCCGCAACCCCCCATGGGGTGGTGTGTGGCCCATGACTGATTTTTTCTATTGGCCATTGGCCCCTGATAGAAAAAAGGTTCCCCACCCCTGTATTAGAAGGAGTATTGTAAGCAAGTCACGAGAAGTAATTCTTGTGCTCTACTCTGTGCTGATTGTGGGAGTATTGTGTTGAGTTCTGGGTGCCACATTTCAAGAAAGATATGGACAAATTGGAGAAAGTCCAGAGAAGAGCAACAAAAATGATGAAAGGTCTAGAAAACATAAAAATTGGGTTTCTTTAGTCTGGAAAAGAGAAGACTGAGAGGGGACATTATAACAGTTTTCAAATATAAAAAAGGTTGTTATGAAGAAGAGGAGAAAAATTGTTCTTCTTAACCTCTGAGAATAGGACAAGAAGCAATAGGCTTAAATTGCAGCAAGGGAGGTTTAGGTTGGACGTTAGGAAAAACTTCCTAATGGTCAGGGTGGTTCAGCACTGGAATAAATTGCCTAGGGAGGTTGTGGAATCTCCATTATTGTAGATTTTTAAGAGCAGGTTAGACAAACACTTGTCAGAGATTATCTAGATAATACTTAGTCCTGCCATGAGTGCAGGGGACTGGACTAGACGACCTCTCAAGGTCCCTTCCAGTCCTATGATTATAAACCCAGAAAATTCAATGTTAAGATTAAATTTACAATAAATCCAAATATGAAATTGTATGAAAATGCACAGTCAAGGCATCCAAACAACCTTAACTTTGCCCTGTAGTGACACCATGCAATAGCATATACAGTTAAAATCAAAAAGAAAAGGAGTACTTGTGGCACCTTAGAGACTAACCAATTTATTTGAGCATAAGCTTTCGTGAGCTACAGCTCACTTCATCGGATGCATACTGTGGAAACTGCAGAAGACATTATATACACAGAGACCATGAAACAATACCTCCTCCCACCCCACTCTCCTGCTGGTAATAGCTTATCTAAAGTGATCACTCTCCTTACAATGTGTATGATACTCAAGTTGGGCCATTTCCAGCACAAATCCAGGTTTTCTCACCCTCCGCGCCCCACCCCCCCCAAACTCACTCTCCTGCTGGTAATAGCCCATCCAAAGTGACCACTCACTTTACAATGAGTATGATAATCAAGGTGGGCCATTTCCAGCACAAATCCAGGTTTTCTCACCCCCCCCAAAAACACACACACACAAACTCACTCTCCTGCTGGTAATAGTTCATCCAAAGTGACCACTCTCCCTACAATGTGCATGATAATCAAGATGGGCCATTTCCAGCACAAATCCAAGTTTAACCAGAACGTCGGGGGGGGGGGGGGGGTTAATAAATTGGCCAAATAAATTGGTCAGTCTCTAAGGTGCCACAAGTACTCCTTTTCTTTTTGCGAATACAGACTAACACGGCTGTTACTCTGAAACCAGTTAAAATCAAGGAATTTTAGTGTTAGTAATTCCAGATTAGAATAAATTGATTTGTAAAGATAAATTTGTTTCTAATATAGTGGGGGGTGTTTTATGGCAAAAGTCCCAATAATTTCTACAAAGCCAGAATTTGATCCTATGACTCTAGTGTTGGTGTCTTGGTGCACATCATGATTCAACTGTGCCCTTTCTTTTAAAACCCCTATTACAGAGGCCAAAGAAGGAAATTTATTGTCATCTTTGTCTTCTTGCTGGGGGAGGGGAGAGTCTGAGGTTAGGCTTTTGGACTTAAAAATCTTACCGCAGAGATAGAAAACAAGGTTGGCTAACCACAGTGACTTGACTTAAAAAGTAACATTGAAAATAGAACAAGACTTGAAATCTCAGGAGGTTTAGTATCCCTCAAAAATCTGGAGTCAGAATCTTGTCTGGTTTTCTCAATAAATACCTAGCTAAAATTCCAGGACAGGAAACTCCACAGGCATCTTTTAATTTTGTTTCAGCCCTGTAATAGAGCAGCCTGCCCCTTTAAGGAGTAGGAGGCCATCCAGGTCTGTTCAATTAGCCCTTCTACACCTGGACTGGTTGTTGGATTTAAAAGGATGGTGGGGATGCTCGAGGACAGCAATTATGCTGAGTAGTGATTGTAGAGGCTCTAAGGAAGTGGTCCTGAAGAATAAGAGCTGAAGGGGAGCTTAAGAGGGATGAGAGTCTCAAGCCTAGAGAGGAGCAGAAGAAGTTTCAGTGGTGTTTGATTTTGTTTGTAGCTCTCTGAGTTCTACTGAGAGGGTGTCAGGAGAGAAACCCTGGGACCTGCTACTCTGGAAAAAAGAACACAATTGTGTTCAGCTCCATTTGATTAGGAAAGACTTTGCTGTTGGCCCAGGGGGAGGGGACAATGAAGAGACCAGCTGGGTGAAGCTAGCTGAGAGCCTATCCAGTTACAGATGGATCAGGATACCCTGGAAAGGGTTAAACTTGTTCAGAGTACATCTATGCTCCAGCTGGGGGTGAGCTACCCAGGGTGGACAGAGGCACTACTGCTAGTTGGGCTCAGGCTAGCGTGCTAAAACTAGCAGTGTGGATATTGTGGCTACAGAGGAGAATTTGGGCTGGCCACCCCAGCTCAGATGCAGGGGGTCAAGTAGGTTGGAGAGCCCAAGCTGCTATCTGAACCACAATATCTCTGGTGCTATTTTTAGGGGACTGGGAGGTTTGCTTCCAGCTGTAGTGTAGACATATTGCTGGTGACTTGGCTGGAAGGCCAAGTCATGTCACCAAAACAGCCTTCCTCACATGGGTCGAAGGGGACCCACCTCAGGAGAAAACTGAGGCTGGGAATGCCTGCAGCACCATGCTTGACCTGTGACAAATGTACATCAGTGTCTCTCCAGACAAGTCTAACTCAGCAGTAATGTGGAAGGCCATCATATAAGTTAGATAAGATGAATATAAGAGCCAAGGGAACAGACCAATTTCAGGATTGAACATCTAATTTACTAATACAAAGAAACAGCATTAAATTGACTCTGAAATGAAAGCCAAGGATCTGTGTATTTTGCTATCTTTGACAAGATTACACAGAAAGAGAGGGGTAAATACACCAGACACCCAGGAACTTTTAAGGAGGTCTCCATTTTTATTTGCTACTAATTAATAGTAATGGACTTTGAGAACTCTTCATATGGTTCAAAGTAAATTAACATAAAATCTATTCTCTTTAAATCTATTCCTTGCTTATGATAGGAAGTACTAATAGCTGAAAGCCTACACTGTCACATGGCTGTAATTTGTAAAGCCATGTGTGTTTTAAAAAAAGTGAAAACTGGCTGAAAACTTAAACTGGCTCGTGACAGATCATGAATCCCAGTGATGATTGAGCCTGCTGATATTCTGAACAAAAAGAGCTCTCAACCATGCTTGTAGTGGCTTCTATTGCTTTACACTGACTCTGACATTTTAGGCTTCAGAATGACATTCCTGGAATCTTATTATATAGATTGTTCAGTATTCATCTTCCGCCAGTGTCAGCCTAGCAGCACAATGATACTGTATAAGGGTTGCAATTTCTAACACACTACATACTGCTACTGGTTGCTATCAGAATGACAAAGAAGCTGGTGTGTGTGTGTGTGTAATCATGGATCTATTGAAGTAAATGGCAAAATTCTCTTTTACTTCAGTGGGGCCAGGATTTCAGCCTGGGTCTTTCATGATGTCCTTGACAGCAGAAGCCAGAGTCAGTTTATAAAGGAGTCAAGTATGCTGTGAGAGGATAGTTTCCCTCTCTGGCAATTGGGGGAAGCCATACGTCAGTTTGCTTTGTGGGAAACAACTAGATTTCCAACGCATAGCCTCCTCTTGTGGGATCTTGTTTAATAAAGTCTCATTAACATACAAATATCTCCCAACGCTCATATAAGGAATCCCTTCCCTTCCATCTCCTTAGAGTTGCTTCACCCACTTGTTCCAAAAATCTATAAGCCACTTCAGTGGCTCATAGAAAGCAGAAGTCTGATTGAAAAGGAATAAGTGGGCAGAGCCTCATCTAGCGTAACTTGTCATAGTGACATTCATTTCATTAAAGTTATAACAGTTTGTGTCAGCTGAGGACCCTCTCCACCATCTCACTCCTTGGAGCAGAAGTTGATGCCACTGAGTAATTGGAGAAGTCTACAGGTAAAGAGGGGAAGAGAAATGGACAGTAGTTGGAGAAGTGGCGGGGGAAGGGGGGGAATCAAAAGAGTTTTGAGATGAAGAGACAGTGCTATGTTTGAAGGAAGAAGCAGAAAAAAAGAATTTAGGAAGAGGGATGGTCCAAGGGAGGGAGTTAGGCAGGTCAGGCTGGATCAACATTTCTCAGTGAAGCCCCAGGTCTGACAGCATAAACTTCCTTTTACCTATTCTACTAAGATGAATTGAGGGAGCTCTTGCCTTCCCCCTGCAAATTGGTTGTGAAAGAAAGTAGAATGGATTAAGTAGGACTCTAGGCCATTCACACTTTCACTGTGGAACAGTCTGTTTTCTTTTAGACTATTAGACCACTGAGTTCATCCCACAGCAAGAGCAGGATTTAGTGTCTCCCTCCCCCCTCCCCCGCCACTATCTCCATCCCCATCAGAGAATATATCCGATTTCAAACTGCCCTGTATTAAATAGTTAATGCAGAGAGCAAGAGGGCAAGCAACACTCTCTCAGACCAGCTGCCGGGGGTGTTTAATAACCATACGCAGACTATCTCCACCGCTCTCTCAACTGAAAGCATAATTTGCTGTGATGCTTATAGTGCCCACTGACCCAAGGAATAAGAGGGCTGAGTTCTGTCCCAAAAGTTAGGTTCACACTACCAAGTGGTGGGGTTGGTCTTTGCCAAGACATTTTTGGAGGAATTATAAAAATCCTTCTTACAGAAGGGAATTATACATGCAGTGCTTAGGCAAAACAGTCATTCCATTTATAAATATAATTACTTTTGCCATTCCAGCATGAAAAAGAATTTACCGTTAAGGTATACAGAGAGAGTCATTTGTGTAGTCACTGTATAAATGGAGAATAGAGCCAGCTGAAACTAGGAGGGAGACGAAAACCACGAAGAAAAACAAAAGTAAGACTAATATCTTGTGATATTAAGTGATGCCTACTACAGTGCTTTCCTTCCAATGGACGTACAACCCTTTCTTTTGTTATGTTTTTATTTTAATCCTTTGCTTATGCTCTTAAGGGCAAATCCTATACACACCCATGGATGTGCAAGGCCTTTAACACATGAAACAGGTGCTATTTTGCAGAGCAGAGAGGGACAGGATGTGGTTTGCAGGTGCTCCTTCTGCCTCGTTGTGCAGGAGCATGGGGAGAAACAGGATAGGGGAGAGCCACAGTGACCATATCAAACTCCCACACATGTTCGTGGGGGAGTAGCAGCATCTGTTGGGGAAGAATTCTGATTCCCCCTTCTATATTTCCACACACACTTTTCTGCACATTACCCATTTACCCAGGCTGTTTCTGGGCCAAACTGCATAAACTCTGTTTTAGAATTTTGGTTGAGAACACTTATAAATTTTTATCTGACACTATTTTTAAAGATACTAATGATTTATCATATATCTATATTTTTATAAAGCTGTAAGATACCAAGGTGATTAACACAGTATAAGAGCCTAAGATATCAATAACATAGCTATAGATTTTGTTCTTTAAGTGCATGGTTTTAGGCTGTATGTAAGAACTACAGAAGTTCCATAATGGAAGCAGGTGATGGTATCTTTACAGTAGCCTAATCTAGGGAGAATACAAATCCTTTTGTCTTATTTCCCTCATTTATATCAGGCCTCTCAGATCAATTAAGTAGAGGTAGATTGGTTATCCTAACTCTTTTGATCATCTAGGTTTGCTCCTTTGAGCAATTTGAGAGGAGATGGGCAGGGCCAGATCTCCAATTAGGCACAGTAGGCATGTACCTAGTGGCGCAGGCATTCTAGGGTAGGGATGTAAATATTAGTTTAAAAAGTTAACCAGTTAAATTATTACAATTATTTTGTTTAACCAGTTAATCGTTAAGCAAGGTAGCTGTGGGAGCCTGGCACAATCCGGCCGGGGCTGGGATCCGTCTCAGCATGGCCGGGGCTGGGGTCCGGCTGGCTGGGTGCGGCTGGGGCTGGGCTCTGGCCGGCGTGGTGTAGCTGGCGCTGGGCTCCCACTGGCTAGCACGGTGCAGCTGGGGCTTGGGGTCCCACCAGCTCAGCCAGTGCAGCTCAGCCAGCGCGGCCCAGCCAGGGCTGGGGTCTCGCTGGCACGGCTGGGGTCCTGCTCAATGTGGCTCAACAGGGTTAACGGTTAATTTTGGTTAACCGGTAACCTCTTACATTCCTATTCTAGGGGTGCCTAAAAGTTAAAAGTAGGTTAAAAGTTTCATTTTTTTACAGAAAATGTGAAGGCTGTAAGCATGGCAGGGATGGGGGGTGCTGAAGATGCTGTGCACGAAAGGTATAAATCCAGCCTTGGGGATGGGGAGGTAAGATGCAATAAACTACAAGCATCTCCTTGTCATACATTATATTACCATGTTTCTGGTAGAAAATGATTATGGTTTTAAAGTTGCCTTGCAAATTTGACATGTAAATTTATCAGGACAAACACAAAAATCTATTGACACTCCCTTTTCCATGATGATTAATGGTAATGAAAAGCTAATTAATTTTACTTTCACATCCAAAATTATTTGAAAAATTGAAAATATTGCAAGGATGATTTAATAACTAAATTATTGCTGGATGGGAACTAGTATTGATAGACAGTGATATCCATTTATTTTGAAAAAGCAATCCTCGTCTATAACATCATTCTAATAAGTAGTTACTTTAATTGTATTGTTTCCAGAGGAAGGATTTCTAAAGTTGTTGAGGAACTGAAAAATTGTTTGTTATGGACATATTGGCACAAATAGCAAGTCTGTGCTATTAAAAACAGATGGGATGAAAATTTTATGGTGGTGATAGTTGAACAAGTGTATTGTGCAGATTGAGATTTAAGTTTTAGATAATGCACATTTTTCTGGCTCTGGTGGAAATGTATTGGTCTCTATTAAAGTAGTTAGATGATACAAAGTGAAGGTATTTATTGCACTTACTGACTACAGCTGTCAAACACTGTCAACTTGGTCAGCGGTCACATCTGCATTTTGTTTTTGCTGTTTCCTTGGTTTAGCAAACCTAAAGTGATACTTCCAGTTCATCACTTGATAGTGAACGTTTACATAATGTGATAGCCCATAAAATACTTTACCTTTTAAAAGAGCCCCACAAAAAGACGGGGAAAAAAGATTAGAGACAGGAAGACTCATGAGGGTTTCCAGTGCAACACTGCAAAAACCCATCTCAGCTCCTACTACAGAGTGTACTGCAGCCTTCGTGACACCCAGTATTGATCCTTCCACACAAAATAGTGCCTCTGTCATATTTCAGCTTCTGCAAATAAAGGGACACCTCATGGAAACTAGAACAAACAAAACAAAACCAGCGCGAAAAAAACTGTACAAGAGAGTGGAGACACCGATCGCATTTGGCTGGGGAGAGGAGGGAGGTTCAGATCACAGATTGCAAATGGGGGAGCCGCACAAACCTGCTAGAATCAATATTAGTAAATGACTCCCACAGACACACCCTAAACACTTTCACAAACACGCATCCAACTAGATAAGATATAGCTTAGCCACCGGAAAGGGGAGAATACAGGGATCTGCGCTGCCACGGTCTCCCCCCAAACCCTATTCACCCTTCCCCCTGCCTGTAACAGACCAAAGCTCCCCACCCAGTTGCCACTGATTCGAAAGTAAAAAACTGATCCGATCACAGGGTGGGTGGGTGAGAAGAGTTGGAAAGCTACAGATCCAGGCTGGCCCCGTTCTTCTCCCCCCTACCCGTTCAAAGCTTCTCCTCCCTCCCACACGGCAGGGGGAAACGGGCCAGGGAGTGAAAACTACAGAAGAAAAATGTACAGGAATGGGAAAGCCTACGTGGAGGCTCCTTTTCTGGGAATCCTTCGGTGTTTAGATCCCCAAGCTAGAGGAGAGACATTTACACACGACAAATCCTGTCTAAATATTAGACCAAGCCTTTGCCTGCCCAGTGCCACGCGGGGGAGGGGAACCTCTGGCTGGGAAAGAAGCTTGACCTAGTTTGCCTAAAGTGGATTTGACAGGTTGGTAGTTAGCTCAGCTCCCCCTTCCTGGTACCTCTCGCTGAGCTGCAAGGCTGGCAGTCCCTACTACTCCAGATTTCCTCTCTGTACCCTTTACAGATCTTGCTCTCTCTCTCCACCCTTTCCTCCTTGGTTCCCTTCCCTCCCTCGTTTCCATCTCTTCTTTCCTTGACTGTTCCTAAATTCAGTAAACGTTAACAGCGCCTCTGCAATCTCCGCCACGGCAACACAGGATTAAAAACCACCCACCAAAATCTGCAGAACCATAATTTCAGTTTTCTATAAAACTGGTCACTGGTAAACAAAAGAAAAGCCACCCCCTTGGGAAGCTTTTCATAGCTTAAGGATGAAAATTAGATTGTAATGGTAATGTTTGCGCCATTGTAATTAAGGTCCTGTCAGGACTTTCATTAAAAATCGTGTTTTCTTCAAGGGTCTGTGACTTGGAGAAAATATTTACTTGAGGCTGAAATATAAGATAGATCTCAAAAGATTATATGTAACATTGCCTATCTCAACACAGTCTTAACAAAGGAGACACTACCAGTGCTTCTATAATGTATATGGAGAAAATTGTCCTGAAACATATTTGAGTCATTAAAGTTAACAAATAAAAAGCTTCATTCCGGCTGGACCCTAAAAACAGGGGTCATGGTCCCATAAGTGTACTTGCTGAATGAGGACAAAATCCTGCTTGTAAACGTGTGACATCCTCCTCCTTTATGGCAACCCTGCAAGTGGCCTCTTGCCTCAGTTTCCCTCTTGGCTAAACCAAAGGACTCCACTTCAGGCTCTTAAAGAATATCCCTCCTGAGGGACAGTTTATGGCAAAATAGTCTATAACAGTCCCAAAACATACCCCATACCAACATAGTGTGTTCCTCCATACCCCAGTATCTACTATCACAGCTAGGCTCCTTCACTGTCTTCCACCCCTATGCCAGGACCCCAGCCCTTCCTACTACAATACAACTGGGTCAGACCAAAGGTCCATCCAGCCCAGTATCCTGTCTTCTGACAGTGGCCAATGCCAGATATCGCAGAGGGAATGAACAGAACAGGTAATCATCAAGTGATCCATCCCCTGTCGCCCAGTCCCAGCTTCTGGCAAACAGAGGCTAGGGTCACCATCCCCGCCCATTCTGGCTAATAGCCATTGATGGACCTATCCTCCATTAATTTATCTAGTTCTTTCTTGAACCCTGTTATAGTCTTGGCTTTCACAACATCCTCTGGCAAGGAGTTGCACAGGTTGACTGTGCATTGTGTGAAAAAATACTTCCTTTTGTTTGTTTTAAACCTGCTGCCTATTAATTTCATTTGGTGACCCCTAGTTCTTGTGTTATGAGAAGTAAATAACACTTTCTCCACAACAGTCATGATTTTATAGACCTCTATCATATCCCCCTTAATCGCCTCTTTTCCAAGCCGAAAAGACCCAGTTTTATTAATCTCTCCACATATGGAAGCCATTCCATACCCCTAATCATTTTTGTTGCCCTTTTCTGAACCCTTTCTAAGTCCAATATTTTTTTTTGAGATGGGGCGACCACATCTGCATGCAGTATTCAAGATGTGGGTGTACCATGGATTTATATAGAGGCAATATGATATTTTCTGTCTTATTATCTATCCCTTTCTTAATGATTCCCAACATTCTGTTCGTTTTTTTTGACTGCCGCTGCACATTGAATGGATGTGTTCAGAGAACTATTCACAATGACTCCAAGATCTCTTTCTTGAGTGGTAACAGCTAATTTAGACCCCATCATTTTATATGTATAGTTGGGATTATGTTTTCCAATGTGCATTACTTTGCATTTATCAATACTGAATTTCATCGGCCATTTTGTTGCCCAGTCACCCAGTTTTGAGAGATCCTTTTGTAGCTCTTCGCAGTCTGCCTGGGACTTAACTATCTTGAGTAGTTTTGTATCATCTACAAACTTTGCCACCTCACTGTTAAACCCTTTTTCCAGATCATTTATGAATATGTTAAATAGGACTGGGCCCAGTACAGACCCTGGGGGGACACCATTATTTAACTCTCTCCATTCCTGAAAAGTGACCATTTGTTTCCTATCTTTTAGCCAGTTACCAATCCATGAGAGAACCTTCCCTCTTATCCCATGACTGCTTACCGGTACTTTGCTTAAGAGCCTTTGATGAGGGACCTTATCAAAGGCTTTCTGAAAATCTAAATACACCATATCCACTGGATTCCCCCTTGTCCACATGCTTGTTGACTCCCTCAAAGAATTCCAGTAGATTGATGAGGCATGATTTCCCTTTACAAAAACCATGTTGACTGTTCCCCAACAAATTATGTTCATCTATGTGTCTGACAATTTTGTTCTTTACTATAGTTTCAACCAGTTTGCCCAGTACTGAAATCAGGCTTACCGGCCTGTAATTGCCATGGTCTCCTCTGGAGCCCTTTTTAAAAATTGGTGTCACATTAGCTATCCTCCAGTCATTTGGTACAGAAGCTGATTTATATGATAGGTTACAGACAACAGTTAGTAGTCCTGCAATTTCATATTTTAGTTCCTTCAGAACTCTTGGGCGAATACCATCTGGTTTTGGTGACTTATTACTGTTTAGTTTATCAGTTTGTTCCAAAATCTCCTCTAATGACACCTCAATCTGGGACAATTCCTCAGATTTGTGACCTAAAAAGAATGGCTCAGGTTTATGAATCTCCCTCACATCCTCAACCATGAAGACCGATTAAAAGAATTCATTTAGTTTCTCTGTAATGGCCTTATCGTCCCTGAGTGCTCCTTTAGCATCTCGATTGTCCAGTGGCTCCACTGGTTGTTTAGCAGACTTCCTGCTTCTGATGTACTTAAAAAAAAAAAATTGCTATTACTTTTTGAGTCTTTGGCTAGCTGTTCTTCAAATTCTTTTTTGGCTTTCCTAATTATATTTTTACACTTCATTTGCCAGAGTTTATGCTCCTTTCTATCTTCTTCGTTAGGATTTAACTTCCACTTTTTAAAGGATGCCTTTTTGTCTCTCATTGCTTGTAGTGGGGCAGTTGCCCCACTTTGGCAGAGAAGGGGTTAATAGCAACCCTTGGAGTGGCTGTGCAGAACCCGGCCAATCAGAGAAGGGCAGAAAGGCAGGCAATCAGGGCCAGGCTGGGCCCTATATAAAGGCTGCAAAGCGGAGAAGACAGGAGTCTCTCCCTGACTAGTAAGGGAGAAGGACTGGCTCCTGAGGTAAGGAAGTAACACTTTGGACAGAGCAGCTCAGGGGAGGAGAGGAGAGGGGAGGGAAAGTTCCAGCCTGATACCTGCCAGGCTGAGGCCTCTGAAAGAAAGGGCTGAGAAGGTGCAAGGGCCAAAAGGAAGCGGACCAGGGAGCACGAGCAGTAGAGGGGAGAGAAGGAGGGCAGGACATGGCTGTCACCAGAGGGTCCCTGGGCTGGGACCCAGAGTAGTGGGCGGGCCTGGGTCCTCCTCTCCTCCCTAACATGGCACCTGGCCGTGGAGGAGCATGACCCGATACAGACTCTGGCTTGCCCCTGAGGCAAGGGGCTAGACTTTGGGGCTGCAGTTGGCCACGAGGGCAAGTGCAGACTGAGGACTGCAGATACCCCTGGAAGAGGAGAGAACTGAGTGGGGGCAGCCGGAGGGCTGTGTCCAGAAGAGGACGCCGCAAGCCAGGGAGCAACGCGGGTCCCAGACAGCACAGCAGAGCAGGTAACGGGTGGGACACCACCAACTGATGGCGCTCCACAGCTGGGACAGAGCTAATTCTCAAAGCAACCAGCAGGAGGGCTGCGGTGGTGAGTCTGCAGCCTGTTACACTGTTTTTTTTAGTTGTTTAGCCATGGTGGCTCTTTTTTGGTTCTCTTATTATGTTTTTTAATTTGGGGTATACATTTAAGTTGAGCCTCTATTATGGTGTCTGTAAAAAGTTTCCATGCAGCTTTCAGAGATTTTACTTTTGGTGCTTTACCTTTTAATTTCTGTTTAAGTAACCTCCTCATTTTTGTGTAGTTCCCCTTTCTGAAATTAAATACTACTGTGTTGGGCTGCTGTGGTATTTTCCCTGCCACAGGGATGTTAAATGTAATTATATTAAGGTCACTATTACCAAGCAGTCCAGCTATATTCCCTCTTGAACCTGATCCTGTGTTCTATTTAGGATTAAATCAAGAATTGCCTCTCCTCTTGTGGGTTCCAGGACTAGCTGCTCCAAGAGGCAGTCATTTAAGGTGTCAAGAAACTTCATCTCTGCATCCCCTCCTGAGGTGAAATGTACCCAGTCAATATGGGGATAGTTGAAATCCCCCATTATTATTGAGGGTTTTTTTTTAATTTGAGTAGCCTTTCTAATCTCCTGAGCATTTCAGTCACTATCGCCGTCCTGGTCAGTAATATATCCCTACTGCTATATTCTTATTATTCAAGCATGGAATTACTATCTATAGAGATTCTATGGTACAGTTTGGTGCATTTAAGATTTTTACTTCATTTGATTCTATGATTTCTTTCACATATAGTGCTACTCTGCCACCAGCATGACCTGTTTGGGGTGCAGGCTGTTTGGGGTGCAAGCTGCCCTGAGTAAGAAACCTGCAGGGATTGAGAGGTGGGGCATTTTCTTTTTTCTTTTTCTCTTGATTTTAAAAAAAAGAGACCTGGGGCTAGGACTACACAGTGGTCACAACTATTTGACCTAATCCACCTAGCCCGGAAGTGGTTACACCCAGAGGCTCTCAGCTCTGGGGAAATGATGGTGCTTCTGGTGCTGGACAACTATATAAGAGGACTACCCTCATGCCTCCAGGGTTGGGTAGGCCAGAATGACCCCTCTACCTATGATGAACTGGTCACCCTTGTGGAGAGAACTGGCAGCCTGTGAACTGTTCAAAATCCCGGGAAGTGAAACATGGCGTTCCAGGAAACCATTCCCAACCCTGAGGCCCCAGATCATGGAGAACTCCAGGAAAGTCATAGCTGGAAGAACAGGCACCAAGAAGGGACCTGGGGGGAGAGGGCTGGGGGACTCTGGGAGTGCTGTCACATTGGTCTCAAGGAAGTAAGTCGGGCAAGACCAACTGAGGTGGGCCAAGAGCACTGGAGTGACATGTGTCACCAGCACAGTAAATTTCTACCCCACAATCCCAATATGGATTGAGATCTGGGGGAACACTACCAAGGTGACTCCACAGGTGGTTCCCCAAGCTCCCCTACCTGGTCTTAATTGGCAGGGACTTTCCCAGGTTCGAGAGTCTACTCCCCTGCATCGAGTTAGGGGAGGGCAGTAAACCCCGAGCAGAGATCGAGACACCGATGGATGGCCCTGCAACAATTTTTGCTGGGTTTTCCCCAGAGTTATTTTCACCTGCTGGGAAGTCATGGAAATCTAGACTGGAAAGGAGGGCAGATAAAAGATTAGGAACCAGGATTTTGGCAGCAAACCAGAGAGCTGTCTGGTTGGGAGGAAGCCCCGTCAGGGAAACTGCAAGGTAGCATGGGTCAGTGGAGACTCAGATGGCCCCCAGCACAAGCGGAAGCACCCAAAGAGAAGGAGGGAAGCCCAATTCGATAGAATCTGGCCCAATCACACAGGTGAGTATTTTGGGCAGGACCAAGTCTATGACCCACTGTGTGTGAACATGAGGGAAGAGGTAGTAGAGGTAAATGGCGTGCCAGTAGAAGGGAAAACCAAAGGCCCAGGGCCATACTAGATAATCAAACAGTTGTACCGGGTAGTGCCAATACAGGAGGAAGTAGTAGAACAGGTCTTGGTGCCACGGAAGCACACAAGGGCTGTATTAGAGTTAGCTCACAATCATCTCTTTGGGGGACATTTATGCAGGGTCTTATCTGCTCTTAGAGTCCTAAGGAGGTTTTGCTGGCCAGGAGTACAGACAGAATTCCAGCACTGTTGTGCCTCCTGCCCAGAGTGCCAGCTGCATAGCCCCCAACCTCAGTTAAGGGCCCCATTGGTACCCTTGCCTGTAATTGAAGTCCCCTTTGAAAGGATAGCTATGGATCTAGTGGGCCCACTAGAAAGAAAGGCCTGGGGCCACCGAAGCATACTTGTCATCCTGGACTATGCTACACGGTATCCCAAAACCGTTCCTTTAAGAAATCCCACATCCAAGGCGATTGCAAAAGAACTGGTACAGGTTTTTGATAGGGTAGGCATCCCTAAGGAGATCCTGACAAACCAAGGGACTCCCTTCATGTCGATAGTAACGAAAGACTTATGTACCCTGCTCCACATCCAAGCCTTGCGGACCTTGATCTATCATCCCCAAACAGATGGTCTGGTTGAGTGATTTAACTGCACTCTCAAGAGCATGATCTGAAAGGTGGTGGCCCAAGACGGAAAAGACTGGGATACCCTCCTACCATACCCGATGTTTGCAATACAAGAAGTTCCCCAGGCATTTACTGGATTCTCCCCCTTTGAGCTACTGTACGGATACCACCCAAGTGACGTATTAGACATCGCGAAGGAGGAATGGGAGGAACAACCCAACCCAGGGAAGAATGTCATCACACAGGTGGCCCAGATGAGAAAACGAATAGCCCAAGTGACCCCCATAGTATGAGAGCATTTGGAGAAAGCACGAGAGGCCCAACGAACCTACTACAACCGTCAAGCAAAAACACAGAAATTTCAGCCAGGAGAACGGGTGCTGGTGCTGGTACCAACAACAGAAAGCAAGCTCCTAGCCAGCTGCTGTGGACCCTATGAGATCGTGGAAGCCACTGGGGAGGTGAATTATAAGGTGATGCAGCCAGACTGCTCAAGGCCAGAGCAGATCTACCAATCAACTTACTGAAACCCTGGCTTGATTGGGAGACGTGCCTGGCTGTCCTGCCGGCTCCACCCCAGGCAGAGAGCCCACAAGGGCAGGTAAGGATATCCCCCAAATTAGCCCCAGAACAATGTACAGAGGTAATTGAAATGATCCAGCGGAACCAAGATGTGTTCTCCACACAACCAGGCCATATGACACTGATCCAACACCACATCGTCCCATGTCCCAGAGCAAGGGTGACAATAAAACTATATCGCATACCAGAGGCAAAAAGAGAAGAAATTAGGGCAGAAGTAAGGAAGATGCTGGAACTTGGGGTGACTGAGGAATCCCACAGCCAGTGGTCCAGCCCTATTGTCTTGGTCCCCAAGCCTGATGGCACCCTGAGGTTTTGTAATGACTTCCAGAAGTTAAATGAGCATAAGCTTTCGTGAGCTACAGCTCACTTCATCGGATGCATACTGTGGAAAGTGTAGAAGATCTTTTTATACACACAAAGCATGAAAAAATACCTCCCCCCACCCCACTCTCCTGCTGGTAATAGCTTATCTAAAGTGACCACTCTCCTTACAATGTGTATGATGGAAATGGCTCACCTTGACTATCATACACATTGTAAGGAGAGTGGTCACTTTAGATAAGCTATTACCAGCAGGAGAGTGGGGTGGGGGGAGGTATTTTTTCATGCTTTGTGTGTATAAAAAGATCTTCTACACTTTCCACAGTATGCATCCGATGAAGTGAGCTGTAGCTCATGAAAGCTTATGCTCAAATAAATTGGTTGGTCTCTAAGGTGCCACAAGTACTCCTTTTCTTTTTGCGAATACAGACTAACACGGCTGTTACTCTGAAACCAGAAGTTAAATGAGGTATCCCAGTTCTATGCCTACCTGATACCACATATTGATGAGCTGGTGGATCAGTTAGGGAAGGCCTGATACTTGACCACCTTGGACTTGACAAAAGGCTATTGGCAGATCCCTCTGGCTGAGGATGCCAAGGAAAAAAACTGCTTTCTCTACACCTGGTGCCTCTTCCAATATACTGTCCTCCCTTTTGGGCTCCATGGGGCCCCTGCAACTTTCCAACAATTGATGGACAGATTACTTTGACCCCATGCGAACTATGCTGCCACCTATTTAGATGATGTAGTAATCCATAGCCGTGACTGGGAGATGCACCTGGGGAAAGTGGAAGCTGTACCAGATGCTCTTAGACAGGCTGGCCTCACCGCTAACCCATCCAAATGTGCAACAGGGTTAGCCAAGGCCAGATACTTTGGGTATGTAGTCGGAAGGGGCCTGGTGAAGCCCCAGTGGACCAACCTGCCTGATCCGCAAGAAGCAAGTCAAAGCATTCTTAGAGATGGTGGTGTACTATTATTGGTTCATCCCTCACTTCTGATACCAGTCAGCTCTGTGTTCTTGGGGAACCAGGGTGCAGTATCCAGCCTGTCTGACTCATGAAAGACACTCCCCCACCAGCCTCTGTTTAAACCAAAACCCATCAGAGAAAAAAACTTGCAGAGAGCAGTGAAGGGCATTAGGAGACACACCTAGACCCTTCCTGACAAGGGTGACGAGATGAAGACATCTCCATTAGCATACAGAATGAAGAACAGAGACAACTTCCCTAGTCACATCTGCATGAAAGATGGGACAGGGAGATGTCTCAATTTGCACACAGAATGGAGAACTGCACTGAACTCTGGGACCAGAAAAGCAGGGACGCACTGCATCATGGGAATCTCTGCTCCAGATGTTAATGAACCTACGCCTGCACACACCCAGCTCAGCAATTATCAGACCAATTCTAGTAATCAATCCTTGATTGATATCCAAAATACTGAAGCAGTCTGGTTGCATTGTGAACTCCCTGGAAGAAACCACCACCCAGAGCCAAGAGTGATCAGCTCCTATTGTCTAGCCTAAAGAAAACCCTTGAGTCATCAGTTTACCTATAAACAAATCTAGTGTTCTCCCTTAAACCATTGTATTTTCTCTACAAAATTCCCTGCTCACCCTCCAGTCAGTGTTCTGATGCTTAGATCCAAACTATGCATCAGTTCCACTGGGATTTTCTCCTGACTGATCCTGCTGGGGGCTCTGCCTATCTCCTGCCCTCCAGACCCTGAGCTACCATCATCACCTGGGAACCGTGACCAGTTCAAGCCTCCTAGAATGGGTGAGATCCCTCTCTTTCTCTCTCTATTTTCCTTTCTACCTCAGATATTAACCTTTAATAATGTATGTTATGTTGGTTTAGGCTCTCCTTGTGTAGTTATCACTGTTCAATAAAGTGGGATAGGGACATGTTAAACCTGTGGCACATGGGGGGTGGGGGGGGGGCTGCTGAAAGTGCTGCTCGGCCCAGCCCATTGAGTACAGTGACAGATAAGGGGATCAGCTTGAGGGTGCTGATTGACCCGGTCTGCTCAGACTTGCTCTGTTAGTGTGGGTGTGTACGCATGCATGCACATTTATCTAGTTCTAGGGCTGGAGGAACCCAGTCCTGGGGAACCTAGGTCCTGCAGGACAGCTCGGGGGGGAGGGGACTTCCAGAAGGAAGGAGTAGAGCACTATATGAACACACAAGTGACATAAGCAGTACATTAATAGAATTACAGAATCTCCCCCTTCCCCCCCCCCCCCCCAAGAGTAACCCTCATAAAGGAGTATACCCTGAAGTAACGGGCACATCTGGTAACACTTAGCCATGAGGGCTGTGCCTCTGATGGACCTGATAAGAGCTCAGGGCCTGGAGATAGTTAAGTGGACCAAGGTGGCGGAAGAAGCTTTCACAGACCTAAGGACAGCCCTTTGCAGTCATCCAGTGTTCATAGCCCCAGATTTCAAAAAGAAATTCATCCTACAAACGGACGCCTTGGAGGTAGGACTTGGGGCCATCCTTTCACAGATGGTGGGGGATGAGGAGCACCTGATCCTTTACCTCAGCTGAAAGCGCCTGCCCAGAGAGCAACGGTACGCTGTAGTAGAAAAAGAATGCCTAGCACACGGAGATTCTATGATACTACCTACTTGGCCTGTCAGAAGGGTGAACTGCTGCCACGCCCCACTCCAATGGATGCACACAAACAAGAAGAGGAATGCACAAGTGACTAGATGGTTCCTATCCCTACAATCTTTCCACTTCTGGATACAGCATAGAGCCAGAAGCCAATGCGGCAACACGGACAACCTGTCATGACAATACTGTCTCTCATCCCAAGTAGCCCAACCCCCATAGTGTTGAGGTGGGGTAGGAGGGGCGGGGAGGAGGGTCAGGGAGCAGTAGGAGAGGGGAAAACTATAAGCCCTGGTATAAGCTGTGGTTCCCTGTAGAGAGGGAGGGTTGCTTCAGGTTAATTGGAGCACCTGTAGTCAATTAAGGCCCTATCAGGAACCTAATAAAACCTCCTGCTTCAGGCAGTCAGGGTGGGTGAGAAAAGAAAGAGGACTGGAGCTGTGGAGACTTAAAAGACCAGGGAACCAAAGTAAGGGAGACCCTGCCCCAGTGTCTAAGGACTGAGGGTAAGAAACCTCCAGGGGTTGAGAGGGGCTGGGGCTCAGGCTCAGAGTGTGGAGTAAACTCAGACCGCTCCCCCTGCTTCCCTCCTCTACCACCTTCCTGGGCTACTACCAGGGCCCTTGGTGCCCCAAGAGCAGGGGCAAGGGGTGGTATCTTAGCCCCTGGACAAGAAAAGCGTGGGACCCACCATAATAACATTAGCCATTTTGTCACATACTGCATTTTAATCTAGAAAATCAATTAGTAGTCAAAAATAGGAAGACTTGCATGTAAGCAATTTGTGCTGTTAATATTTTGTGTTTTTTAATGGAGGTAACATATGCAAAACTCTCAACCCTGAAAGACAATGTTGTCTAAGGCCTTGTTTACAAAGGAAAATGTTACCTATTGATATAGTTATACAGGTATAGTGATACACGTATAGTTCCATCCCTTGCCCCCCACCCCCCATAGGTGGCTCCCCTCCCCCATACATTGGCCATGCAGACACATTTATTCTGGTGGCTTTTTTAGTTCTCTTAAACCACTTCTCAAGCAACATAAGCTAAACCAAAAAAAAAAAAAAAAAAAGCCACTCTTCTACATGGGGCTTATACTTGTAGTACTATTGGTTTAAATTCACACTTTAGTTTATACCAAAAACTTTCCTGTACGGACAAAACCTAAAATTCCTAAGGCCTCGTCTAGACTAAGGTGTAAAGGTCTGATGTCAGCACACATTTTAAAAGTCTAGTGAAGACAAAGTACTTTGCCTTTAAAATGTGCCAAACTGATTAAATGAAAGCCTAGGGGGAGTATAGTAGGGTCCTATGGGTCATGGGCCAGGTCTAAACTAGGAAATTAGGTTGGTATAATTATGTTGCTCAGGCGTTTGAAAAATCCACACCCCTGAGTGATGCAGTTAAACTGACCTAACCTCAGGTGTAGCCAGCACTATGTTGTTGGGCTTGTCCCATCCACAGAGCTACTACCTCTTGTGGAGGGGGACTACCTAGGCTGATAGGAGAAGCCCTCCCATAAGCTTAGATAGCACCTTCACTAAAGCACTGCACTGGTGCGGCTGCGCCACTGCAGTGTTTTCAGTGTAGACCTGCCCTTGATGGGTAAAAAGGTGTGTTTCTCAACCACATTAGCTCAACTGAGTTAGCATAACATGAATGAAAAACATTTAGCACTAATTAAGATGGATGCTAAGATGTTTGGTGCTGTGTTAGCTGACCTATGCTCCGCTAGGCTTTCATTTGATCAGTTTAGCATCTGTTAAAGGCACAGTGTCTTGTCTACAGGGGACTTTTAAAATGTTAGTTATCCTGCCTTAAATCCTAGTGTAGGCAAGGCCATTGTGACTACTTGGTGTTCTTTTCTGAGAATCATGCAGGCACATGTCCCAAAGAAACCAAAATTAAATCTCTAATTCATTTTATATAGGTTAGTGAACATCATTAGATCGATCTGGATTTGAATTAATAACATGAAGGAGAAAGTGCCTGTGGCCCACTACCAGCTCCTTGAGTCATCTTATTCCTCATTATTTTTGTTGCACAATGCTGTTTTTAATGCTATAATGATACAACAGTATTTACATACCAGTCCTCATGTTCCTTTAATGGCTTCCATAACAAGAGCTGTGCTTCTTCTCACTCTTGTTTTGGCAAGTCTGTGTGCATTAGAATTTTACTCCTAGTTTGTCATAAACATATCTAAAATTGTCTTGATGTGCTTAAAGTTAAAAATTGTAAATGTGACTTTTGCATGGGGTCTCAGTTATAGGTTGAAACCTATTTGTGCAGGCACTGAAAACACTTATTTTGAAGAGGGTTAGGAGTTTATAACTTCAGCTGGCATTTTCAAAGGAGTTCTGCCTTGATGGGCAAAAACAATTGAAAATACATTTATCATTTCAATTGAGTTAGTGTAATATGAATTAGAAACCTTCTTAACACCCATTAAAATGCAGGGTGCTGCCTTGGCTAAGGCTATGTATTCACTGCAAAAAAGTGTGCTTCTAACTCAAGATAGCTAGCTTGGGACATGTCTACACTTGACGGTTTTACCAGTATAGCTATACCAGTACACTATACCAGCAAAGTGCTATGCAGTTTGTACTAGCAAAACTGCATTTTTACCTGTATATATGTTCCAGTCCCTCAAAATGAAATAAGTTTTACTGGCAAAAGCACAGTTTTGCTGGTATAGCTAGGTCTACACTAGGGGCTTTTGCTGGCAAAACTAGGTCAGTCATAAATCCTGCCCAACACATCCCTGACACAGCTATCCTGACAAAAGTTTATAGTGTAGACATGGCCTTGATGTAAAATCCTAGTGGAGACAAGATACTTGGATTGTAAGCCTGTTGGAGGGGGGGACCATCTTTTTGTTCAGTGTTTGTATAGTGCCTTGCACAATGAAGTCCTGGTCTACGATTGGGGCCCTTAAGTACTATCCTAATACAAATAAAAAGCTATAATAGGAGTTTTACCTCAGTGTAGATAGTTGAGGTAAACCCTACATGGGGACTATAGCGATGACCTCAACTAGCTTCACTGAAGTAGCTGGTGTGCCTTGTCTCCACTGGCATTTTACATTGAGATACCTATCTTGATGTAAAAAATAGTTTAGTTTATTTTTGCAATATTTCTGAAGGTGGCTAGTAGGAATTTTTTTAGGGAAGGGGGGAAAAGCTTTGTTCTTCATCTGGTCTTTTACCCAGATGCTGGTGACAGCTCTAGCTTTATCTGCTCCTACTTTGTCAGTGGTCAGGTTGTGTGTAATGGCAGACTACTCAGGAAGTCATGGGTACGCTGTGTGTGGGTAAAGACAACACATCAGCCAGTGCACGTACACTCTTCAAAATGCTATCTATACCCTTGTGCCTATACACTAGTGTAATAATTAAGACCATTCTTCTCAATCAACTGGGGCCCAAAAGTAAGGCGAAGTCCTAAAAAAGGAACACAACATAAAGAAGGACTTTACAAGTTTTATTTGACCTTATTTATTTGGGGTCTTTTGTGGCATTGAGCACCAAAATTTCTGGGTTCCTCAGCAAAGTTTTTAAATGAGTACACACGCTGTCTGAGTCACTGCTGTATATATGAATGACTCAAATGCTGTAGGATGTTCTTTACCATACATAACATCAGTTTCATGATTCAGCATTTGTGATGTGAATCACTTATTTTCACACAGGTGAAACAGCACTGGCCTGGCCTGGGAGGAAGGTAAATGTGATTGTGAAAGGAGAGGGACTGACATTCCCTCAAAGTGTACAGCTGAGGGGTTGGGGTCCTGAAATACTCTGACAAGCCTTGCTGAGGAGCAGCGCACAGGAGCTAGGGCTGTGTCAGACTGAGTGAGGGACACAAGTCAATACATCCAGAACAGAAACACATTCAGCAGAGTCTTTCCTGGCAAAGAGGAGCAGATTTAAACTCTGCAAAACTGACTCCAGGGAGGGAGGTGTGGGGAGGCAAGAGCAAAGCAGGCGCCTCTGGCCTCCTCCCAGTCTCTCTAGCTCAGCTCCTTCCCTGGGCCGGGCTGCGCGTTTGGGGCGGATCCGGGATGAAAGTCCAGCTGTGCACTCCGCCGCTGGGGTAAATAAGGCAGCTAGCCGGCCCGTCCTGCTCAGGTACCAAGCCCTTACGGCATGACGGCATCTTCCCAGGGCGACTTCCTCGCCCTGTGCCCGGACGTTAGGGCATCAAGCCGCGTATCTCCTTGGAGCCAGACTCTAGCGGGCTGCGGGACGTATTAAATCCTGTGTAATAACGAGTCTTATTCTTAACCCCTGCGCTGAGCCCCAGTGAATCCGGGCGGGCAGGCCGCCAGCTAGGCCCTGCCCCGGGGGGGAAGCAAGGAGTAAGATTAGCGCAAACACAACCTCTCTCCGCCTCCCTAAAGCAGCCGCAGCTGTTGCAGCGAGAGTTGCTGGAAACCTTCCACGCTGCCCACATTATGTCTCTGTCTCAGAGGGCCAAACCCTACTCGCTCCTATGATACGAGCTAGGCTCCCGGGCACTGCTGCCTGAGTGCATGCCAGAGAGACGGTTTGGCCCACGGTGCCCTGAACACGAAGGGCTGTGCACTGCGAGCACACAGCCTAACTCCAAGGGGAAGAGCTGCCGCATACATGTCCGGGGCCACACGGTGCACAAGGAACAATCGCCATTGGGTTTTTGTATTAAGACAGACACTCTGTGTGCGTCTAGCTGATGTGTCTGGATTTCCCCTACCGCTGTGTAAGGAACACATGTATGTATTAAACATCACACACACTCACACAGAGTCAGGAGAACTGACAGCTCCGTGCACCGTGGGCTAAATTCTGCTCTCCACTCATCGGGTGTAAATGTAGATTAACTCCACTTGATTTAATCCGGTTTACAGGGGTGCAAACGAGAGCAGACTGTGCGCCCCTGGATCCGGCTACACGCTCCGTCCAGGTACGTGTTTTCTGAGCCATGGCTATGTACACCCAGCGCCGATTCCCCGCTGGTGCGGCTCCCTGGGAGCCGCCCGCAGTCTCGGCGGGGATGAGCGCACAGGGTGTCACACGCTCCGCGCCGCCGCCGCTCCAGGCTCGGAGCCCAGTCCCAGCTCCTGGGCTCCGCACTTTCCCCGCAACCGCCGCCAGCCCGGCAGAGGCAGCGAGCCCGTGAGGTCAGCGTCGGCGGCGCGTCGCAGGGGTGTCTCTGCTGTGGGACGGTGGCTGGGCGGGCGGGCCGGGCAGGCGCAGTGTGGGGCCCGCGGGGGGAGGCGGGTGAGTGGCTCTGTGTCTATGTGTCGCACTGACGGGGGTTACACACCAGGGCCGCCGCCGCCGCCGCACCGGGATCCCTCGCCAGCCGCAGGCCCCAGGCTTCCCCTCCGTCCCCCAAGTAAACTTCCTGCTCCCGGCCCGGCCGGGAAGGGAGCCGGGCCCGGCCGGACTCTGCCCCCGGCACACACACAACAGCTGGAGCTGTCAAAACTTCCTCTCTGCCTCGGCCCCTGCCGCCGCCCGCCCCTCCTCCGCCCCGGGGGCGCCGCCAGGGGGAGGGCGCCGCGTACAATGAAGCGGCGGCCGCCGCAGCCGGGCAGCGCAGGAGCCGGAGCAGCCGCTTGTTCCCGGGGCCTCTGAGCGGGGCGCCCCGCCGCGGGAGTGTCTCTCCCTCCCCGCCCCCTGGCGAGCCCGCTCTGCGGGGCGGTTATTGTGCGTGAGCCCCTTCCCCCCCCTTCCTTCCTCCCTCCCGGCCCTCCCGATGCCGCTCCCCCTGCTACCTGCGCTGGTCGGCGGCGGCTGAGGCCAGCGATGCGAGGCGGAGGTGGAGGAGGCGGAGGTGAGGCGGAGAGGCGCATCGGGAGCAGGAGGAGCATCGGGATCCTCATCGCCACCCTCCTCCTCATCCATGTGTCTCTCTCGTCCTGCTGACTAGGATGTCAACGGAGGACAAGAGTCTAGTCGGGGGGGTGGCGGAGCCGCCGCCGCCGCCCCAGCAGCCCCCCGAGCCCAGAGCTCCCCCCCCAGCAGCAGCCACAGACAAAAGACCTAGGGGCCGGCCTCGCAAAGATGGCGCTTCCCCTTTCCAGAGAGCCAGAAAGAAGTAAGTTCGGAGCGTGTGGGAGAGGCAGGGGGCAGGGGGCAGGCGGCAGGCAGCGCAGGGGGAGCTGTCAGCAGAGGCTCGCTCCTCAGCGCCCCCTCCCCTCTGCCCAATGCCATTTTGGGAGGGTCCCTTCCCTTCTCACCTTTCTTCTTTCTTTTCCTCCTCTGCCCGTTGCGCTCTCCCCTCCTCTCCCACTGCCCTCTTCTTCTTCACCTTTGGCCTCTTTCTTCTCTCCTTCCTTTTCACTTCTCTCTTCCTTTTCTCCTCCCCTCTTTCTCTCCCCCTTTTCCCAGCCTTGCCCATGGACCCCTCTCCTCTTTCCCTTTCTTTTGCACCTTCCCTCTGCCCTTCTTGGGTCTCTCTTCTCCAGGGCTCTGGCTTGCCCTCTATTTCAGCTTGTCCCTTGATGTCTTCTGGCTGTTTCTTTGGGGCTTTTTTTAAAAAAGAAAAGATTGATCTAGCCCTAACTGGATGACCCTAAAAACCTCTCTCTTTACGCAGAAGTTTAGACAGCAATTTCCTGTAGCCAAACCAGCCCCGGAGTGTGTTTGAAAGTGGAAGCTGCTTTCTCCCTGGAGCTGTCAAACAGCCTCAGACGGGGTCTGGTGGCCAGGCTAGGGGAGGGTGTAAGGTAGCAGGCACAACAAGAGGGTGGTTGGGAAGATTGTGGTGTTTTGCGTTGTTGTTTGCTGTCGCCGGTTTGCTTTCTTCTCTGGTCCCTGCTCTCCTCACGCTTCAGGCGGAACTGAATGTGCACCGTACACTTTTAGCAAACTAAGGCAGGCTGCCCCTTGCAACTGCGTCAACTATCAACAGCGCATCTCAGCCAAACCTAGGGAGCGCGTTGGAGTGATCTGCTGCGTCCATATGTGGTGCAGGTGGACTGTGGACTATGTTTGGCTTTAAATGGAAAGTCCCTTTTGTGGCGCTTTTGTGTGGGAGTCAGGAATGTGTTATATCTAACGTCCATGTTCTGCTGTGTGCACTAACAAATACTCTCTGACAGTGTATGAGTCAATTATTTATTATAATACTAATGTGTGTGAGGTGTATTAGAGAGACAAGGTGGGTGAGGTAATATCTTTGTTTAGACCAATTTCTGTCTTTCTGTTGTGAAGCAGGACTCCAAAAGGCCTCATTCCCATAGTGCTACTTATGTACCAAATGCACTCAGTTTTGGTTTTTAATGAGAGGCCTTTCCAGGATAAAAGTAGAATAAACCTGTTTGCTACTATTTTTAATGTTTATGTTCTGAATGTAATGAACTACAGGCTATGGACCATGTTGCAGGCTTAGTTTTAGTGTTTTTGTTTTTTAAGGGTCACAGTCAACTTGACATCTAGTCAATTTAAAACAAAAATGTTTTGTTAAAGCTAGTTTACTAAATCTTCTCCTGAATCTCCCAGTCAGTTTTTGTAGCTTTATAATGAAAGACCTTACACAAACAACAGTGGAAACAAACTGTACAGTATATGGGGAAACGGTGAAACTGACTATATACAAAGTGCTGTTAAGTGCATAAAATAAACTGAACACATAGAGGAAAATATTTTTGTTTGATCATTCAGTTGTATTGATCTTCTATGTTGTTTGTAATGAGTAAATATATTGTTTTAGATAAAAATCGGATTCATTTTTGTTTTTTGTTTTTTGTTTTCCTGTTCACAGTTTAGAGGCTTTCTAACATTGACTGTCTGGTTTTAGTGTGGCTATGTCTTCTAGTAGCTTTTAATTCATGACCCCATCCCTCTTAAATCTTTGTGTTTTGTTAAAATAATATAGATTTTTCCCATAGTGGAAGTTTAAAGTGGTTAGCAGTCCTTGCTACTGTTTGTGTGCAGCTCAGTTGTAGACCAGAAGGGACCATCATGATAATCTAGTCTGACCTCCTTCACATTGCAGGCCACAGAACCTCACCCACCCACTCACTCCTGTCATAGACCCGTAACCTCTGGCAGAGTTACTGAAGTCATCAAGGGAATGGATCACTTGATGATTACCTGTTCTATTCATTCCCTCTGGGGCACCTGGCATTGGCCATTGTTGGAAGACAGGATATTGGGCTAGATGGACCTTTGTTCTGACTCAGTATGGTCATTCTTATGTTCTAAAATCGTGATTTAAAGATTTCAATCCTTGCATTCAGTACTGATTCATCTGCTTTACCCTTATATTTGAAAAAAGAAAAGGAGTACTTGTGGCACTTAGAGACTAACCAGTTTATTTGAGCATAAGCTTTCGTGAGCTACAGCTACTGAATGCATCCGATGAAGTGAGCTGTAGTTCACGAAAGCTTATGCTCAAATAAATTTGTTGGTCTCCAAGGTGCCACAAGTACTCCTTTTCTTTTTGTGAATACAGACTAACACGGCTGCTACTCTGAAACCCTGTATTTGAATACTTCTTCCCATTTTATTTGTACATATAACATCTAGTTACATATGAAGCACTTGAGTTACTTTTACAAAAATAGTTTTTATAAAGAAACTCTGAATGCTGCCTACTTATGCCTATATGTCTCTGTAGCTACAGAATATTAAAAAGTGAACTAATTTAATTTAATTCATTTTTAAAATACCACAATTTGTGGAAAAACTAATTTCTTCCATGCCAGTTTAAGATCATCCGTGTACTTTGTGAAAAGTGAAGTGTAAGTGTAATTCCTTTCTCAATTATATTTCTAGCATTAAAGGGAGACTGCCAGTCAGTTTTAAGGAGAAATCTAGATTATTTTTTATTAAAAAAACATTTTCTAAACCTTTCAAAAATATAAATACTTTTATATAAAATGTGTACCAGTGTGTGAGAGTCAGAAAATGAAACTAGCTAGAGAAAAAAGTGAAACTGTTTTTCATTAGCTATATGTAATGCACATGAATTGTGTGAGTGAAATACAAAAAGTAAAACAGACAGTTCAAGTTGTTTGTTTTTTTCCTCCACAATTTTAATATTACTGTATGTGACTTGATGCTGCAAACTGATCCTTGCAAGAGGACTTCAGTGTGTGTATGAAAAGTTTTCGTGATTGTAGCCCAAGGTGTTACAGGAGCACAAGGAATCAACATTTCTAAAAATAGGATTTTGGCGTTGGTAGTAGTGTTGCTCCAGTTTATCACTGATCAGATGAAGACTGGATTGTTTTTAATCACCAGTGAGCTGTAGCTCACGAAAGCTCATGCTCAAATAAATTGGTTAGTCTCTAAGGTGCCACAAGTACTCCTTTTCTTTTTGCGAATACAGACTAACACGGCTGTTACTCTGAAATCTGGAAAGAGAGGTTTCTTTTAAAGTATACTGTTTCAATCTTTAAACCAGTCTAATATCTTTGAATCTTAAAATTAGCTATGCAGATGCAAAACAAACATTGCATGAAAATAAAGTTTCCATTTTTTGTATGATTGCTTAGCTATGTCTTTCTCCTCTCTCCTGTGCTTTCTAGTTGGATTAATATGTCTCTTGTAAATCAGATAATAGAGCATATGTCTGAGCACGTTTTGTACCATAATCACATGTCTAAGTCACTGTTAGCCAATCAGATTGTTCAGCCACTTTATCCCATTACGGAAAATGTTCCATTGGATATTCAGTCTAAGTAATGATCTAAATAAGAACACTACACTACATTAAAACAAAATAGCTGGAGTAAAAGGATTTATGAGTTAAAGGTGCTGCCTTTAAAGAACAGTATTTGAAAAATACTCAATTAGTAGTATTTCACCTCCTTGTTGACCATGGTTTCAAATGGATGATTGAGTTAAGACTGTTTTTCATTTTCCTGTATAGGGTTTGCTCCCGTGAGATGCTCAGACCCCACAACTCTTCACAAATGTAGGCCCTTTATTTATTTATTGTGGGAGCACAGAAATTTCCACACTAGTAGAGATTTACATAGTTCTGTCTAAACTGGCATCCTGCCTCTGGCAGCAGCACTACCTGACGTGTCGTAAAAAGGCTAAAAATCCTCATAGTGCACCTAGGCTTTGTGCCATGTTCTGCATAAGAAACATGGGAACTTTCTTGTAGGTGAAGAAGGAATTGGTATACACTATGAAGGAGGGACTCATCAGTTGTCAGTACCTTGAGCGTTTCTGCGTGTAGAGAAGTATGTCAAAACAGCTTTTCTGAGGATGTGGCAGAATTGAATGTATAGTTATGTGAATGATGTTTCCTGGGGGCTATATCTTAGGTGAATAGTTATTTATTATCTGTGTAATTGGCAAAAAACTTAATTAATGAACTGTTAAGGTTGCCTGGTGACAGCTTGTACCCTTCCAGAACATCAAGTTCAGTGAAACTCACTTCTGAAAATCAGGGAATACAGAATTAAGATAGGTTTCAGAGTAGCAGCCGTGTTAGTCTGTATTCACAAAAAGAAAAGGAGTACTAGTGGCACCTTAGAGACTAACCAATTTATTTGAACATAAGCTTTCCTGAGCTACAGCTCACTTCATTGCATCCGATGAAGTGAGCTGTAGCTCACGAAAGCTTATGCTCAAATAAATTGGTTAGTCTCTAAAGTGCCACTAGTACTCCTTTTCTTTTTGAGAATTAAGATAAATACTCATTCAACCTTGACTCCGGCCCCTTGGTGTTGGCAATCACCACTGGAAATTATCTGCATGCATTCCAGCTGTATTCACATTGTTAGGTGTAGCTGTATTGAATGGTGGAGGAATAAATTGGAGTAGCATGGAAGAGTTGCGTTCATGATATGAGAGATCTGGGTCTAAGTCCCGCCCATGTGTGTGATTGAAGGAAGGAGATATGTGTGCACCCTGAGGTGCCAATCTGCATCATTTCAATACAGAATTGTGTAGGTTATAATCAGTAGCAGGGCACTGGGTCTTCTTGCCATGGCTAGTGTCAGAAGTGAGGTGGGACATGAGAGCAGTCTGTGGATTTAATGAGGAACATGAGAAAGTATAGGTTTAAGTGGTATACTGTGTGTTTAATTTCAGAAGTGTGGTATTGTCAGGTGAGTAGGCTCGGTGTTTGAGTGTAGGGCAGGTGCAGGTAATGCTTCATTACAGTGAAAAGGCAGAGTGTGAGTATGTGCATTCTGGGCATATTGGAGCATTGTTCAAAGAGGGTGAGTTAAGGTTGTGTGGGCGTTTGTTTACCTTACCTCTGTATTTCCTGGTTTTCAGATGTTTGAGTTTTGCTGAACTTGATGTTCTGGAAGGGCACAAGCTATAACTGGACAGCCTTCTCTGTGTTAATGAAGTTTTTTTTGCCATTTAACTTCATACATTTTTTTTAAACAGGAAGAGAAATGTTGATAGGAGTTAGTGGTCATTTAAATCACCTGGATTTGCAATTGATAAACTGCTGTGGCTAGGTAATAATATAAAGACCTAGCTTTTATATAGTGCTTGTCATGAGTAGGTCTCAGAAAACTTTACATTATTAACCCCATTTTACAGATGGAAAATGAGAGCATAGAAAGATGAGGTGACTTGACCAAGGTCACCTAGCAGGCCAGTGGCAGAGCTAGGAATTCAAGTCCAATGGTCTTTCCATTAGACAACACAGTTGCTGTGTGATTACTCAGCACTCCGCCCCCCTCCTCTACATTTTGTCATAGTGGAAGGGGGATAATGGCCATGCTTTGAAATGTTTGCAATGTTCATTTGGTAACAGGGCTGATGAGAGACCAAGGATGAGATTTCTGTGTCCCAAAACTGTGACAGATTTATGACATGGTTGTTACATAACTTTAAGTGTGTGAGAGAAGACTGGTGTGTGTCTCTTTCCTTCCCCACAGCTTTCCTCACCATTCCTTGCAACATGTAATCCACCTCTGCCAGCATTTCCAGCTCCCTCTTCCCTCTCCTCCCCTCCCCATCCCACTAAGCCATTAGTTGGCATTGTAGAAACTATTGACATGTAAGAAGTTGCTCCTCTTGTCTCCTGCCCTATGCTACTGAGAAGCATATCACAGGCATCACCTTACTGAAGGGCCCGGTGTTACTTTGGTTATGTAGTCCAACCTGCATGCTGAGCAGGTCCTCGCTCCTACTACCCACCTTTAGCTGGGACTCCAACCCCTGCTTCAGCCAGGCTTCCCTAGCCATACCCCAGGTCCACCCAGTCCATTCCTCCCCCATACACTCTGGCCAGCCATCCACCCCAGATCCCAGCTATTCGTTTTCTGGATTTCAGATGTATAAATTTACTTTACCTTCATTCCCCCACCCGAGATCTCAGCACATATGGAGAGGCAGGGAGAGGGGCTGAGACACACCCCAAGAGCAGAGTCTCCCAGATCCCAGAACATACAGTGGGCAGGGAGAGGGGCCCAGACCCTCACAGGGGGGTAGGGCTCCTGAGATCCCAGCACACATGGAAGGGGAGAATTTAGAGCTGACATGCCCCAAACCTCATCACCCCACCACTTCCTCTGATACCCCTCATGTTCTCCCAGCCCCTCTTGTCTTCTCCTTTTCCCCCTAATTCCTACTTCTCCATTTTACCTGAGCTCCCCAATCCCTCATTCCTCTCCTACCACCTATTCCCATTTATCACCCTCCCCTCCCAGTGAACATTCAGAGATGTAATTTATTTAATTTTCAAAAATAATTTGTGTGCAGATTACATTTAAAAAACAAACAAACAAACCCCACAAACACACAACAACAAAATAACTCCCCAACCCAACAATTTGACAGAGATTTTGTGCCAAATATTCCTTTCCTCCCTCCCCAATGCTGGACAGCCTCTACTATGTGGCAAGCATACCCATTCTTGGCTCTTGACACCAGTCTCAGGCCATGTACGCACTGCAGCTTATGCCGGTATAAATTGTCGCTCTGGGATGTGAATAAACCACCCCCGAGCAACGTAAGTTACACCGACCCAAGCGCCAGTGTGGACAGCACTATGATGGCGGGAGAGCTTTTCCCGCCAACATAACTACTGGTGCTTACGGGGGCTGGAGTAACTTAAGCTGGCAGGAGAGTTCTCTCCCTTTGGCTTATAGCGTCTGCAGTAGCAGTGCCGCTATAAGCTCTGCAGTGTAGCCATAGTCTTAGTGTGTTCTTAGTGCATAGTCTGAGCATGCCTGTTCTAAGCGTCCCATGGGACAGAGGGGGCTTCCCCACATTCCCACTTACATCACATGGGGGCAGTAGAGTGAGACCACCCCAGATTCTGCCACGAAAGGTGTCCCTGCCCCTGTTCTCCCACAGCCCCCTGCCACTCATCCCCATGTGCCCCGGTCCCTTCCTCTCACTTCAGCTCCCCAGCCCCTCTCACCTGCCCCACCATCTATCCCAATTTATCTCCCTCCCACCAGTGCAGCCCTCAGGGACAGATTTTAGCAAATATGCCATCCAACCTTCTCAAAGTTCCTGCCCATGGTGGGACTCAGACTGACACTGGCTCAGTCAGGTTTGAAGGATTACTGCTTATCCTCTTGAGCTATTAGTGTGAAAATTTGAAGGCAAACAGTCCTGTTAACTCCTCTGCCTATATATGCTCAGTATAATCAATTGGTTGCCTGAAGTAGAGAAGCAAAATATTTTTGAAATAATGTTTTAATTTGATTTCACCCAAAGGGCTGGTGGGGTAACCAACCCTCAAGTGATTTAGATCCTGGTGAAATGATCTGATTCTGAGCCCTGATCTGATCTATTTGTGAGCAAAAAAAAGGAGGGGGGTGGAAAAAAAAAGGGGGGAGGGTGGACAGAATCTATCAACTTTAAGAAAAGCTGTTTTTTTCCCCTGGGGGCAGTACCTTTGGTCAAATTCCTCACATGTGGATCATTGCTACTTCATATGGCTGATGTAAATGAAGAGCAACAACTATAATTTTACATTTAGATGGTTAAGCCACATAATTGGGTCTGAAGTAGCCGAGTGTATTCTTGTGGTGCCTCCTTTGTATTTGTGAATTGTGCATTGAGTTATGTTCTATGGTCTGTTCTGGGTGACTACAGTCGCACGCTGGAGAGTTTTTAATTTTCTATTTGTGAAGCAAGTATCCGCATCTGGCATGATTTGTGTTAATACGGTTTAGGGTTGCCCATGAGCTTTGTGGGAGATCGAAGCCAGTGATCTTCTGCATTGGTTCTTTCACAAAGTGTTTATTTGTGACTTCTTGTGAACTCCATTTGGCTTTCCGAGCTTCATCAGGGTTGAAGTTGCATTGTTGAAGGTTAAATGTGTGGGTCCAAAATGGCTTACATGACTTCAAGTGATGGTGAGGGATGTTGTTACAGTCCTGGTGGATGGGAAGATGTTCATTTTCCACAAACCTCTGGAATTCCCAAAGGGTTGTGGCGTTGCTGCGAATGGATGGGGGAGCAACATGCAACAGCACTGGCAGCCAAAGTGTTGGGGTCAACTTGAGGGTTCTAGTGATGCACCGCATTGTAGTATTTAGTTGGACACAAAGTCAAGTTTGGCTACTTCTGACCTATGCTGGTGCACAGTACTCAGCTACAGAGTACACAAGGGCCATCACTGATGTCTGTAACGCTGATGATTCCCAGCTTGTGCTTGCCAGTTTCTGAACCAGGTTGACCCTTGTCTTCATCTTGGCAGTTGCCTTCTTCAGAAGGTCATGATCCAGCTTCACTCTGAGATAGGTCGGAGTGGGGTCATGTCACAGTGTTGTTGCAGAAGGTCATTTGCAGGGTGCAGTTAGTGTTTCTGTTATCAAGATGGAATGCAGTGACTGTTGTTTTGTGGGGATTTGGCTTGAGCCTCCATTTCCATAAATATTCCTTCATGGTGTTTAGGTCCTGTTCAAAGTGGACTTGGTGTCTCTGAAGGTGGCTGCTTGAGTTGCCAGGGCAAGGTCATCCGAATTTGTGACCCAGTGACCGAACATCGATTAATGATTAAGACCGAACAATGATTAATGATTAAGACCTCCTGGTCTTCAGAGCAACAACTTAAGCCACCGTAATAGTCCTCTTCAGGGCCAAGTAACACACCAGATAGGTTCTGGAACAAGGATCCTCCAACTTAACACTGAGGAACTTTCTCGGACGAAATGTGAGTGTGTCTGGCATAACATTGGTGTCCTGACACTCCAAGAAACCCATGTCTCCGATGATCAACAGGCCAGCTGCTACTGTATCCATGGTTACAACCTCACAGCTAGCCACTACCATCCGAAATATGGCCTAGCCATATACGTGAAGAACACCATCATGGATTTTGATGTTTGCCACCTAGACCACTGCCATCAGGATAGGGGAGCTGCACGTTACCAATGTGTAAAGCCCCTAATGCAAAATGACTGAACTCAGTGCTCCCAAGAGCACTAATCCCAGACCTATACATTGATGACTTTAACAGCACCACACTATGTGGTGCTGTGAAGTAAATGAAGCTGACGGTGAAGACCTTTCGGACTGGATGTCTGTGGAAGGTCTGCAACTGGTCTTTGATCCAAACAGCAATCAGCTTTCCACTCTGCTTGCTGGCAACACAATTACCTCACCATTTGGATCACTGACAAATTCCTTTATGAGGTACACCAAATTTCAGGGCAATCTAATTCACTGTACAGATTTTAGAGCACTTAGAGTTGAGATTGAAACAGAAAGCTGTTGCTCTGCTATAATTATGGTTGCACCTAGAGACCAGAACCCCATTGTGTTAGACACTGTCTAGACATACAACACAAAGATGGTACCCACCCAAATGACTTTACAATCTAAATTTAAGACAAGACAGCAGGTGGATAGGACAAGGAGATTGGGGTGATGAAAGCATAAGAGAACAATGAGGCAATTATGAACAGTGGAATAAGCAGTGGTGCCTAGCCATTGTCAAGTGTTTTGCAGACATCAAGGTATAAAGTGGATTTTTAAAGAGAGATTTAAAGGGAGTAATGTAGTGACCTTAAATATTTTTACAGAGATCTTCTTCCATGCATATGGGGTGCATTGGAGAGACTATGATGGTACAACTAAGGCAGGAGTAATGGCAGGATTTAGGTGGCTGATAAGTAGAGTCAGAATATCCATGAAGGGCCTTGAAGTGAAGGCAAATAGTTTGTGCTTGATGTGGTGGAAAAGGAGGAGCCATGGAAGGATGGAAAGAGAGGGATGATCTGTCCAAAGCAGTGAGTCAGGAAGATGATTTTTGCAGTAGCCTTTGGTATGGATTTAAGAGGTGGCAAGATTATATTTGTCAAGGCCAGAGAGGAGGAGGTTGTGATAGCTGAGAAGCAAAATAATGAAGCCCTGGAAAAGAATTTTAGCTATGTGGAAGGAGAGGAAAGGCTGGATCTTAGTGAGGTTGTGCAGAAGAAAGTGGCAAAACATTACCTTTATGTATGGGTCTGGAAAGGGGCTTAGTTAAGGATGACATCCATGTGATGGTGGTGGTATTGTCCATAAAAGGGGAAAAAGTTGGTGATCAAAACTGAGTTCTTGATCTTTGTCTTGTTGAGCTTGTATTAACGGCTAGATATCCATGAAAAGTTGTAAGAATAATATGATGTAGGTGCAGTAAGACTTTTGAAAAGTAGTTTTATACAGTAGAACTTTGTTAATCTGCTCACACTGTAATTAGTACAAAATTCTTTCTATCGCCACTTCATAGTAAAGATTTAGTAGCCAAATCCTGCACTGAATTCTCATTGGTTATGGTGGTGATAGTTGTGACTCCATAGATAGGTTTGTGTCCAGACTTTCCTTCTAAACCCTGTTTTCAACATTTATCTAACTTTTGATTGGATTAGTAGATTTTTATTTATTTACTTTGCAAGTGGGTATGCTTAAAATAGGGTCTGAAAAGATCTTTTCCAGAGACTTTGAGAAGTGTTTGATTAAAAATGTTTATGCATGCTACTTAATTTGAATTATTTTGGCCCACATTCGCAGCAGTAGGTTTTCAAAAGTCCAAAATTTCACATATGCAGATAGTTTTTCAGACACACAAGCACAGAATGTTTTCCAGAAAATAATTATTTAAGAATCTTTTTCATTAGTTTGACTGCAATCTGCATCAGGGTAAGCCAGCATTTAATGATATCCACATCCGTTTCAGAAGAGCCGTAATGCAATTCTACATTTTCTCTTTGTAGCTTAGTTGTGTTTCTTTGGCTCATCCCCTGCTCTCCACTTGATGTACCATTCAGACCCCTGATTTTTCCCCTGCTCTATATGGGCTTTTTTACATTTGTAAATTGTAACATTAATTTTTTAAAAATGTGTAACTTATAAATATATATTATAAAAATATAGGAATTGGGGAGCAACATGGGGGAAGCCAGGACTGCTGCCTGGCAAGCGTGGAATCCTTATATGGATGGAAGGCCAGACTTTGTACGTCCATTGCATGGATAAGACTTAAGGAACTAAACTTTTGATTCTCAATTATGAGTGGAACTTGTGTAGTGGATGAATAAGAAGATTGTTGTGTACACTGGTGGTTTTGTAACTGTTTTTTTCATGATCAGAGTTGTTCAGGTGCTTATTACTGTGAATTGTTTTTGTTGTTTGTATGTGTGCATGAATTTGGTGTTAAGGTTGGGACCAGAGTTATTTGTGTAATTGTGGTTTATGATTTCCATAGTTTTGAAAGTTTGGGTTGTTTTAAATGATGTGTTGTTAAATCTTTGAAATTGTAGTTAACAACATTACTACACACGCAGTAAACAGTTAATATGTTGAGCTTCTACAGCACCTCTTCTCAAGTATCTCAAGGAGTTCGACAGACATTAAGGGATTAGGGCAGGGGTAGTCAATTATTTTTTTTTTTATCAAGGTCCAAATTTCTTGGTCAAGGTAAAGTCAAGGTCCAGACTCTCTAGAGGAACATTTTTCAAACCACAGTAACAATAAAGATGATAATAAGGGCAAGTCTACACTACAAAATTAAGTCAACCTAAATTAGGTCGACGTTCAGCAACCGCAGTAATTACTGCGGTTTTTCATGTCCACACTATGACTTGCCTGTTCGGCAGCATGTGTCCTCACCAGGAGCACTTCCACCGATTTAACTGACCACGTGGGGCATTGTGGGGCACTGAAAGCCCAAAGTCCTGCTTCCTGGGACTGACAGCCCAGAGCTTTGTCAGTCCGATGGCAGTGGGTCTCTAGCCCCACATTTACATCACCTGTTGCTGCCTTTGACTGCTTGAGCGGTCAGCACTGGCGGTCAAAGGCAGTCACAGGTGACGCAAGTATAAGTAAATAAAGATTTCACCGTCTGTTCAAATGTATCTGGCAGTCTGGATTTGGCCCGCGGTCCACCTATTGACTACCCCTAGATTAGGCATTCCAACATCCTGTGAAAAAGGATGTGTTAACCCCTTGGTCACAAAGGAAGACTGTGGCAGAAGTAGGAATAGAACCCCAGGGTATTGCACCTCAAGTGCTACAGTGGCACAGCTGCCCCACTGCAGCTATGCTGCTGGAGTGTAGGCACTTACTACGGCAACCGAAAGGGCTTTTCCAGTGCTGTAGTAAATCCACCTCATTGAGAGCTGGCACGCTGATCTAGTGGCATCTGTAGTGGGGGTTAGGTCAACCTAACTACATTGGATAGAGTGAAATTTTTCACAGCCCAGAGTTATGTAGCCAGGTTGACCTAAGTTTTAGGTATAGACCAGGCCTCAGTCTCCTGACTTCCAGTCTTTGATACAGCCACAAGACCATCATTTCACCATGTGATCTATGACATAGGAGATTTGGTAGGAAAATGCCAGACTTCTTCAAGTTATACTAACAAATATACTATAGTACATTTATTAATACATTATGAAAAAGCAAGTATTAGTATTTATTACTAGTACATTTGTCAAAATAAAGAATATTTTGTGATACAGTATCTTTGCCTTTTTATAGTTTGCTCACTTACTGAACTGAATTTGTAAGTAACATTCAGTGGAGGCCTCTGAGTCATTCGTACAAATGAGCAGGTTTCTACTGTTTTTTCAATAATTCTCTTGAACTATTTACATCTAACCATATGCTTTGGATTTTTCACTGCACAGTTACTAGAGAGATGGCATGAGGCATCACCATTCATATTGTGGTACAGCCATTGCTTAGTTCATCAGATGATGTAATAAAAATCAATTTTGTCATTTGCTGCAGTGATCATTCTGGAAATGAGTTTCTAAGAGAACTAGTGCTTTCTTGTGAAATAAATTAAAACTGGATAGGGTAGAAATATAATTTTAAATTTCAGGACATCTGTTTAAAACATAGGCAGTGGTGAGCAATGCACTCAGACTGAAACACGTGAGTTGTTCTTTAACTCAGTCACATGGTACTTTGAGATTGCAGCTTCTAAGGAACTTTGGAGAAGTTCCTATAATTCTGAGTGATGTTGTATTTGTTGAGTTGTTTGATTAAAAAAATTGTAATGCTGTAGTGTAAATGGTGCATTATATATTAGTGAGTAGTGTCCATGGTTTTGGGAACTCTTTTATAAACAACTAATTACACCTACAGTATCTAGGTGTAATAGAAAAAGTAAAGGTTAGACTTAGCTCAGTTCAAAATATTTTTGCGTATGTATCTCTCTCTTCTTTAATTCAAAATGTATTTAAAAAAACCCAGTCCACACCTTATTGCATGCCATCCCAACACAGTATACAAGTGCTACTATGCAATGTAATGCTTCTTATCGAGATTTTAATTTTTGTTGTTTGGGACTCTCCTGCATACTCTGTTAAAAGGGTCTATTCCAAAAGTGTGAGGATGTTTTTTTGAGGTTTCTTTAATGATAAAAGTTAACTTGATAGGTGTCTTAATTAGCTGGTATCAGGAACAAATTGAACGTAGAAGCAATTTACTTCTTCCTCTTAGTTATTTTTATATCCTACCCATGACTCTGATATCTAACCACCATACGACATCCCAAAAAGAAAAGGTGTTTTTCATAAGATTATGTTCTTTCCCTCGTTTCTGCCTGCCTTTCCCCTTGTTAGTGTGCATCTTCTCTGTTGCCACATCCTTGGTTTCTCTCTTCCTCCTTTTTTGTATGAGAGCTTAATGAGGACTGTGACAGGTTGGATCACAGAAAACCCCTTGGGAACTGCCAACTGATATGTTGAGACTACTTCTGTCCCTGCTTTCCCTGCCAGCTTGGGGCTTTAGTGCCCTGCCTGGTTTGAGCCAGACATACTAGCCTGCTGCAAACCCAGGCCCAGGTCTGAACAACGTCCCCCCCCCAAACTACAGACTTATCTAAAAACCGCTTACGGCATGTTCCTGTCTCCAGCACTCAGATGCCCAACTCCCAATGGGGTCCAAATAAATCCGTTTTACCCTGTATAAAGCTTTTACAGGGTAAACTCATAAATTGTTCGCCCTCTATAATACTGATAGAGATGCATCGCTGTTTGCCCCCCAGGTATTAATACATACTCTGGGTTAAGTAATAAGTAAAAAGTGATTTTATTAAATACAAAAAGTAGGATTTAAGTGGTTCCAACTAATAACAGACAAAACAAAGTGAATTATCAAGCAAAATAAAACAAAACACACAAGCGTATGCCTAATATAGTAAGAAAGTGATTACAGATGAAACCTCACCCTCACAGACGTTCCAGTAAGCTTCTTTTACAGAATAGTCTCCTTCTAGTCTGGGTCCAGTCGTCGACACCCCTCCTCTCCCCCCCCCCGTGGTTACTGTGCTTTGTTTCAGTTTCTGTCAGGTATCCTTTGGGAGTGGGGAGGCCATCTCTTGAGCCAGCTGAAGACAAAATGGAGGGGTCTCCCAAGGGTTTAAATAGGCTTTCTCTTGTGGGTGGACACCCCTCCCTCCCCCTGTGTAGAATCCCAGCTACAAGATGGAGTTATGGAGTCACATGGGCAAGTCATATGTCCGTGCATGACTCAGAACTTACAGGTAGCAGCCATTGTTCACATGCTACCTTGAACATCCTCAGGGAGACTTCATATGTGGATTGGAGCCTTCCAAGATCCGTTGTCCGTTAAGTGTTTCTTGATTGGGCACTTAACTTGCAAATTCCTTTCTAAAGAAGTTGACCAAATGCCTTACTAAGGCTACTTAAAATCAAACAAGTACGCAGCCAATATTCATAAATTTGAATACAAAAATGATACATGCATACAAATAGGATGAATATATTCAGTAGATCATGGCATATGTAGCATAAAACATATTCCAGTTATGTCGTATATACATTCATAATCATATTTCCATAAAGCATTATGGGGTGCAATGTCACAAGGGCTTCTAGGACTCTGTTTATTTTCCTGTTGTTTTCTGTCTGGCTCTGTATCACGGTGACACACCTTCCTGCTGACAAGGGCTTGGAAGCAGCTTCCTCCATAACCTGTCTACACTATCCCTTCAGTTGGCCTGAGGGGTGACTAAAGATCCATACGTGGCATTCCCTTCCCTGCCCAAGCTTTTGATTGTGCAAACTTTTAGGGGTGATCTACACTGCAAAGTTAGGATGGCTTAACTACATCACTCAGGTCTGTGAAAATTTCCACATCCTGTGTGATGTAATTAAGCTGACCTAAGCCCTGGTGTAGACACCACTAGGTTGATGGAAGAATACTTCCATTGACCTAACTCCTGCCTCTTAGCCCTGGTCTACACTGCGGGGGGGAAGGGGGGAGAAATATCGATCTAAGTTACATAACTTCAGCTATGTGAATAACGTAGCTGAAGTCGACCATACTTAGACCTACTCACTGTGGTGTCTTCACTACGGTGAGTCAATGGCTGCCACTCCCCCATGAACTCTGCCTGCGCCTCTCGTGATGCTGGAGTATAGGAGTCGATGGGAGAGCTCTTGGGGGTCAATTTATCGTGTCTAACTAGACACTATAAATCAACCCCCACTGGATCTCTGGCAGGTAGTGTAGACATACTCTTAGAAAGGTGGATTTACTTCAGTGATGGAAGATCCCTTCCGCCACTGTCGTAATTGTCTACAGTGATACAGCTGCACTGCTGCTGTGCCACTATAGCATTTCTAGTGCAGACATACCCTTAACCATGTGCAAAAATTTACTCACAGGAGTAGACTTGTTGAGGACAATGAAGCTGCTCACATGAGTAAAGTTACACATCTGCCTAAGTGTTTGCAATATTGGAGCCTAAGGCTATGTCCACTGCAAAAAAGGTGGTGGTTTTTTTCTCAGCAGGATAACTAACCTGCATTAATTATCCTGCTGTAAAATCCTAGTGGAGACAAGGCACTGTAGTTTTTACCACAAGGTAGCTAAGTGAAGTAAACACTATATCCTGCTCCTGGTTTACCTTGCCTAGCTACCTCATGGTAAAACTATAGTGCCATGTCTCCACTAGGATTTTACAACTGCATAGCTAACAAATGGTAGATACCGGTTGGAAAAAATGGGCCTTTTTTTTGTCAGGGAAGTCATGGCCTAAGTGAGTTGTGGTTGCAGTGGTCCTATTCCCAGCAAAGCCAGAGTTTGAACTTGGTTTCAAACTACTCCCATCTGGAAGGTTCAGCTAATGCAGAATGAGATGGTTCATTTATTAAGCAGTGTTTCATGCTGAGAGAACATTATACCTCTGCTTTATAATCTGCACTGGCTGCCAATATACTTCTGGGTGAGATGCAGGTTGTTGTGTTTGACCTATATGTGACTAAATGCTTTGGGATCTGCTTTACTGAAACAATGGCTGCTCTCCCCATGTGATACCCATAACAGCTGTGATCATCCATGATGCTCAGACTTCATGCCTTCTGGTCAAAATGCAAAAGGGCTGGCAGCATGGAAATTATGTTGGAAACTACATTGATGGCTGTATTAATTGTTAGGAAAGTTTTATTGTTCAGGAAGTTTTTTCACACACTTAACAAAATTGAACGATCGTAGTTATTTTCAAATGTATGGAGTTTAGATAGGAGCAAATGGAAACACACTTAAATAGATGAAATAAAGATTATTTCCACTACACTATCAGTTCAGCTGCTTCTCCTTTCACTAATTCCCTCCCTCCTAATTTCCCCAATCTTTTCTTCTCTCTTATGCTTTACTTTTTTCATATTCCCCCCTTTTTTTGTTCTCTGCAATGTGTCCCTCCACACCCAAATAGCCATGTTGCCAACTCAAAATATTTGGTATTTTTCTTAAAATCCCTCCTCCTGGAGATTTGTTTGAGAATCTTAGCTTTCATTTAAAAAAGAAAGATGTATCTAGCTTTCATGGTGGAGGAGGAGAATTTAAAAATACGAATCCTAGGGGCTCCAAAATCAGAATGCAAATAAAAGTACCCATCATTTATTTTTAAATTTTAATTATTTTTAAGCCAATCCCATATTTTTCTGTGGCCTGACTGATGATATTTGAATGCTTGGGGTTGACAATACTGCCACAGCACCTGTATCACTCTGCTTGCCCAGTGTTTTCTAGCCGCAGCAGAATGAAACTCACATGATCCTCCTCAGTTCTGCTTTCATCCTGCTGGGGAAACACTGTGCAAGAGTTAAAGCTTCTCTGGCCTGTAGGGCATAAGTGTGGGAGAGAGCACTCATAGCAGCATAGCTCCTCAGGGAGCTGTGCTGCCAGGGAGGGGGTGGGGTAACCAAGCCAGAAAGCATCTGAGGTTGCAGCTCTCCAAGCTACAACTCCAGAATCTGTGTGGGTATGATTTTAGTTTTTCCTGTTTAATGCTCCAGTGAATTTCCAGACCACAACCCTTGCAAAGTTAGAGATTTATTCCTGAGAAGAGAATGGGAAGGCGACTAAGAAGGATTTTAACCTGTGGGGTTTCCAACAGGCTTTTCTACCTCTATCTCATAGGGAAAACTATAGAAGAAGATGACTGAGTCCAGAAACTCTGGAAAACACATTCATAAAATAAACATTCTGTAAGGAAAGTTTTTGTTAATAAAATATATTTCTAAAATCTTCTATGTAACATTAAGGGTCAGATTGTGGCTGGCCCTTGCTCTGGTGCATAACTTGGGAGGAGAGTTCAGAGCTGTTTCTTCCCTTCCAGGTGCCCTTGAACAGCAGGAAACCACACTGGTACTCCTTCCTTGCACTCTCTGGGAGTGCAAGGATTTTTGCCAGCTAGTACAGCTTGAGGTGTAAGCCTCTGTGAAAGTGAGGAGGAGGCAGGACCCCTTGGGGACCTGATTTCTGGTGGTGTGACTTTGCACTGCTCCCAGTGTGGGGCTGTGCCATAATCTGCTAACCTGGCCCTAAACTATTATGCAGGCCAAATCATTAGCATCTATTGTAAAGGGACTTAGTTCACTTGGGACATAAATTTTGAGACCGATATCAGGGCAGCAGTTCACAAAGGCTGACTGCACAATCTTATCTACTGAAATGTGCTCTTATCTGTGGTATTAATAGCCCTTTACATTATTAACATTTGGTGTAGTGACTTAAGTACTCTATGTCCTTTGTATCTACATAAGGATTAGGACACACAGGTAGAGTAGTGCGGAGAAGCTTTTGTTGATATTGGTTTACGTATCCATTGCGTTTCCAAGCAAGGGACTTCAATCTCCAGGCTTATGAATCAGGTATTCTTTAATAACGATTTAGTTTATTTAGAATTAAATGTGAAGAAAACACAAAATATTTTTGAAATCTCATTTACTTTTCAACATTTTGCGGTCTGTTTTTGGATTTTATTGATCTTCTTGATGGGCAAAAAAGTTTGTGTGTTCTCAATCCTGTTAGTTTAAGGTCTTGTCTAGACAAAGATTTAAGGTGTGGTGATAGTATGTGTTTGTGTTAGTGTTAGCAAGGAACACTGCCTTTAACATGTACTAAACTGGCGGAGTTAAAAACTCTAAGGCTGTGTCTACACTGCCCACATTACAGCATGTCCGCAGCAGTGGTGTGACGTGGGCAGTGTAGACACACTTTATTGCTGGGGGAGAGCTCTCCCGGTGATAGATTAAAAAAAAAAACAAAAAACCCTTATACTGAATGAGGGGAGGTATCTTTATTGCCGGAAGTGCAGCTCCTGGTGATAAAGTGCTGTCTATACTGGTACTTTCAGCACTAAAGCTTTTGTCACTCGGGAGGGTGTTTTTTCACACCCCTGAATGACTGAAGTTTTAGTGCTGAAAGTGGCATTGTAGACAAAGCCTAACTTGGCCACTCTAGTACAAGCTAAAGTATAACTTGCCTTATTTTGATTGGAATTTTAGAAGGTGTTTGTCAGTTTCATCAAGCCAGCTAAAACAATTTAACAACATGCCTTTAAATGTTAGTCTAGACTAAGCCATGAATTCAGGCTGACACATGTGACGTTGTGTGAGCTGGGTGTGCTGTAGCCTACGGTCCCTCTAGCCTTTAATGTGGCCAACTAATACAGCTTCATAATGTTAGTGTGCATTTTTAAACTAGTATTAAGAGGGCTTCTCAGTCATTGAAAAATAACCTCTTTTTGCCAGTCAGGACACAGTGTCTTGGGGTGAAACTAGACTGTTTTATGAGTAGTTAGTTTCAATTTCAGGTTCTCATGCAGTATTATAATCTAGTTGAAAATGTTAAACATTTTTTTTCAGAGCTTTTTAAGATGTTTTCATACATGAACAATAGGTGCCCTGATCTTTGTTGTTTGTACTTGTCTGAGGTAGGAAATAAGTTATTTGGGACAAGGTTCTTTAGATCTTAAGTGTTTCAACATGGTGTATACTTACAGAGCTATGTAAATTTAATTGTAAACCATCTGGAGATACAAGCTTTTTGACTATAGTTTGTGGTCTGTATTTACCAATTGCTTAATTACTCTATCTTGTCAATTTTTCTTTGCCTCTCTTTTTTAAAATATTTTAAAATTAAGTTGATTTTAAATTAAACTAACCAAGGACAGGAAGCTAATGCTGCAAAAAAAAAGTTTGGGTTTTCTCAGATATTACAACATGAAATGTTATACTGTACCTTCACTCTGTTGGAAGGGATTCGTCTTCTGTATTGATTTTGATGGGGAAGAGGCTTACAACATTTTTCTGGGAAAGTCTTATTTCCTGCTACCCTTTTCTTGCCACTAACCCTACGGTAGCTAATCCAGTTGTCATTGGTCTCTCTGGTTCCACATAGACTAGAAAATGATCTGTTGTTGATGATGGTCCTGAGGTCCCTTCCAACCCTGATATTCTATGTCAGAAATGGCTCCCTATTACCACTCCATCTCAAGTGGTATTGAAAAAAGTTTAGCTGCTCGTGTAATCTGGACAATGATGTTTTCAACAGCATTGAAGAAATGGTGGCAGACACCATGTTCCACTGGGGTCTCCGGCATGCTTTCTGTAGCAGTGTTCAAAATAGTCTTACCCTATCTATGCTAACAGATAAACCATTCAACATCAGTGGAGGGGAACCCACTGTTAACAATTATTGCAAGCAAGAGTCACTCCCCTGTTGCGGTCCTAGGTATATCCTGTTTTTATTCCATCTCTTTCTCTCCTTTTGCTCCTTCCTTTCACTTGATATTCAGACTCCCTCTTGCATTTATTCCCCTCCCCCTTGCTTTATTTCCCCCCCTTCTGGAGCACCAAGTAACTTTCATTAGCACTGTGCGTGCTGCGCTTTTGCACAGAGGAGCTTCCCCGCAGCAGCTCTAGCAGCATTATAAAACTGACACAGATCACAAGACCCTTGTCACTTCCCCCGTGGTTCTGGGGGAAAGCATTCCTATGTATGACCCAGCTCTGATAGTTTACAGTTCGTACCAGATGGGATGTTTGTGTTAGGAGTGGGTAAAGGAAACTGCGAGCTTTGTGCAACCTAGCACCAAATTTAAAGCTTTGCAGTGTTTGGAAAACCCTGAAAAGTACACTCACTACCAAACCACAATGGGGTGTATGTGATACAGCTAGTTCCCTGCTTGTTGGGACTGCTTTATTTAATTGAAATAATGAACCTTATTTTAACCTGATGTATTCTGTGCTACTCCATTGATGTCACTGTGTGATGGGGAGAATTTGGCCCTTTTGTATTTAGAGAGCTATTGCTATTACTGAGCCTGCACCTTGTTACTGTTTTAAATTCTGGTTAATGACGTGGTCACTAGAGATGTATCCACTTTTAATGGCTTTAAATCACACTTATGTTATTATGTTATCATGTGTGTGTATATAAAGGATAGTACCAACTTCTGTTGGCCCCAAAATGTGATCTATGTCAAGTATTGTAACCAGGGGGGGAATTTCATTTGGATGCTAAATATCTTTTTATTTTGTAATTAATTTTCAAAAGTATGATTATTCCCTCTGGTCTGTTAGTTATCACTTTTTTTGTCAGTTAACAGAGAAGCTGCATTTACTGAGAGAGGAGGAACAAATGGATTAGTAGCATATTAGGCTACTAAATGGTAACCCACCTCTACATTTTAGTAGAATATCCAACCTTAAGATGAAAAGGAGTACTTGTGGCACCTTAGAGAGACTAACCAATTTATTTGAGCATAAGCTTTCATGAGCTACAGCTCACTTCATCGGATGCATCATGGTCACTTTGGATGGGCTATTACCAGCAGGAGAGTGAGTTTGTGTGGGGGGGGGCGGAGGGTGAGAAAACCTGGATTTGTGCTGGAAATGGCCCAACTTGATGATCACTTTAGATAAGCTATTACCAGCAGGACAGTGGGGTGGGAGGAGGTATTGTTTCATGGTCTCTGTGTGTATATAATGTCTTCTGCAGTTTCCACGGTATGCATCCGATGAAGTGAGCTGTAGCTCACGAAAGCTCATGCTCAAATAAATTGGTTAGTCTCTAAGGTGCCACTAGTACTCCTTTTCTTTTTGCGAATACAGACTAACACGGCTGTTACTCTGAAACCGGTCTTTATTCACAAAGTCTACTGTTGGGTAAAATTGACTAGGAGCCCAGTCCTACGTCCCTTAATCACAAGTTGTCCTACTGGGTTCATTGAGTAGGGGCCATAGGATCAAGCCCTTGTGTTGGCGGATCTAAATCAGCTAATCAACAGCTGTGATTAAAATGATTCTGTGCAGGAGTGTGAAGTTATTTGTATTGTCCAGCTGCTGGTGCTGTGCTTTTTTTTTTAAGATGTCATTTTGGTTTGGGTGGCAAGGGGAAGAGGTAGGAATCTCAGAATTAATTGAAGGTGGCCTACCGATGTGTACATCATTGTAGGACACTGGTACAAAAACTCAAGTCAAACCACTGGGAAATACGATGAGTTATACAGTAGAACCTCAGAGTTATGAACACAGAGTTACAAAGTGACCAGTCAACCACACACTTCATTTGGAACTGGAAGTATGCGATCAGGCAGTGTAGAACAAAAAAACCCAAATACTCTGCAGTATTATTAAATCTAAAATACTTAGAAAGGGTGGGGGAGGGGAGGAAGGATAAAAAAAGATTTGATAAGGTAAAGAAACTGTTTCTGTGCTTGTTTCATTTAAATTAAAATGGTTAAAAGCAGTATTTTTCTTCTGCCCAGTAAAGTTCCAAAGCTGTATTAAGTCAATGCTCAGTTGCAAACTTTTGAAAGAACAACCATAACTTTTTGTTCAAAGTTACGAACATTTCAGAGTTACGAGCAACCTCCATTCCTGAGGTGCTTGCAACTCTGAGGTTCTACCATATTGCAATAGAAAAGTAATGCCGGTGGAGTTAGTATTTGTCAAATGGTGAAGGGAAAGCAATTTTTATTTTCAAAACTTTACAGAAAGAACTCTTTTAAAGAAAAGTTGGTATAAATAGAAATATTAATTTAACATGCAACGTTAATTACTTAACTCATAAATGCACACAGAACCTTACAAGACACATGGTCTGTACCTTGAAGGATTTCCATTAATGCATGCAAATAAGGGCCTGATCCTGTGATCCCTTACTGCTATGTAGTTATCCCATTGATTTCAGTAAGACAACATGTAATCGCAGCAATATAGTTGGTAGTAAGGTTTTCAGGATTGGACCACTAGAGACAATAACTTAACTTCAAAGACCCGTCAACTTCAAATCTAGTCAATTGGGGTGGGGGAAAAAAGCAGTTTTGGTTAGTATATCTGCCCCTGAATCCCACTGCCATTTTTTGTAAATTTACTGTCACACTTTCCTATTTTTTTCCTCTTACCTGCTGCCTTGTGGAAGATCCATCGCAACCATAGGTGAAACTGACTATACACAAAATGCTGTCAAATGCACAAAGTACATAAACTGGGGGAAAAAGTGAGGAAATACTTTTCTTTCTTATTTTTCAGTTTAGTAATTTTTGGGGTGTGAGTTGTAACAGAAGGCAAAACGTTTTCAAATGAAAATGTGACATTTATGTGTTATGATGTTTCTTTACATTTGCATCATCATCATACTCTGTACAGCTTGATCCTTCACTGCTTACATGGTCACTCTCTGTTGTAGTTAGTGGGAAGAGTGGCTGAGTGAAGCACTATGTAACTTGGGCATTAAGGCCCTGTAATAAATTTGCCTCTACCCCCAACACCTGTGCAGAGCCCCTTTTAAATCAGTGGGATGCTGTGCGGGCATGGGAGTCTGTGTAAGCGCATTGCAAGACGGGCTGACATCACTTTTCAGGGGGTTTATAATGCTTATTATTATTTGTTGTTAGAAAAGTGTCTCCTGAGTAGAAACTTGTTACCCAAGTTCCAAGCCCTCATCCAACTTTTCCCTTTCTTCAGATTTACAAAATATAAAATAAAAATCAGTTTTTAGGGTTTTGATAGGAATTTCACCTTCCTCCCTCAGATTGACTTCTTGATTGCTCTAATAGTGTTGTTTTGTAAAATAAAAAAATTGCAGGTGATTAATTCTGAAGGAGGGCAAATTGCTTTGATTTTATTTCTAAAAAAAGTTTAAAAAATTAAGTGTTTCTCTTAGAAACTGAAATGCTGTATTTGTCTTCCATTTTTGTAATTCCATAAATTAATGCAGTACTTAGCATGAGCTTCTGTGTACATGTGCAGAAATGAAGTCTAGATTTCAAACTAAGGGCTTGTCTGTACGAGAAAGTTGCTCCGGTTTAATTTAAGGTATAATTTTAAATTTATTTAGTTAAACCAGTGCAAATCCTGGGTATGTTTTTAATCACTAGCTACACCAAGTTAGCTTAACTGGAGTGAAAAGCCCTTCACTGACTTGGTCTACGCTTAAAAGTTGTGTTGGCATAGCTATTTTGGTCAGAGGTGTGAAAACACTTTTGCCAACAAAGCCCCCAGTGTAGATACAGCTATGTTGACAGAATGATGGTTTTTCTGACAGAAAAACTCCTTTTCTTGGTGTAAGGCTGCATCTACACTTGGAGACCATCCTGGCATAGTTGCATAATGCAAAGTAGATATGTGTTGTCTACACTAGACCCTTTTTTTTTTTTTTAAACCTAAGGCCTTGTCTGCATGGGGAAATTGACCAGAACGGATATTGTGGAATAAATTGTTCTGGAATATTCTGGAATAGCTCTCTGTGTGGACAGTATTCCAGAGTAAAATAAATTTTATTTTGAAATTTTTCCTGCTTTTTATTCTGTAATAAAGTAAATTTTACTCTGGAGTAGTGTGTCCAGATGATGGATTAAGCTAAATTGTAAAAGGGCACTCTTATTCTGGGGATATTTTGGTTATACCAAAATAATTATTCTGGAATAGCTACTTCAGCAAATTTCCAAGTGTAGACAAGCCCAGAACATTTGCAGCTTCTGTGTTCAGACAAGATTTTAGGCCTAAAAATGTTTAACTCAGTTGGGTTAGAAGGAGTTCTTATCAATTTAAACTAAATTGATATTATGAAATCTTAAACCCATTTAAAAGAATCCACAACAGAAGTCTGCACAAATTTAACAACAACAATTTCTAAAATGATGCAATTAAAGCTTTTGTATATGGACAAGCCTTAAGAGTCAGTTTCTTTTTCTTTTTAAATACAGGATAAATCTGGAGTAACCCCATTGATTTTATTGGAGTTAATCTGGATTTACAACTATGTAATTGAGAACAGAATTTGAACCTAGAATTTCAGTTTTCAGTATAGCCAGAGAATAAAATTCTCTGGTCCTCTTTAGGATTGCCAGCTATAGCTCAGAGTTGCTGTCAGGATTTTAATCTGTGGACTGAAAACAGACCTCAGATTATTGAAAGAAGTATTAAATCCCTTTCCCTTGTCCCCCCCCCCCTTCTCCCAAAAAACTAAGACACAAAACAAAACGTTTCCCAACAAACCTGTGGTGTTTCCTTTTATTAAGGAAACTCATAATTACCATACTATTTAAACTGGTTCGCCTTTAAGAATAGATCCACACAAATGGAATAATGATTGCGTTTTTTTTTCTTTCTGTGCAGTGCCAATAGAAGGAAACTTTGCCGGGGGCCATTTCGGGGAGTGGGAAGGGCGAGTTTTTTTAGGGACACTTATCGGACCAGGTTTTCCGGCGAGTCAGTTTCAAACTGGGTTGGGGAAAAGTAGCAGGCGTGTCTACAAAAGGGTTAAAGAAGCCCAATTAATTTCAAGCTAAAATCCTGCCTTGAATAGCCGCTTAATACCCAAGACGTGCGTCCGCTAGAGAAGGAGGAGGGATCCATTTGTACGTGTTGCAACTTTTAGTGGTGCTTTGTTAAATGGGAAAGTACGGTTCGGCGGGGGTGGGTAAAGGGGGAAATAAAGCGTGTTGAAGTCTGGCTCCTACCCCGCTTTGGAGGTGTTTGCCAGAAAGGGGCTATGGGGAGGACAGATTGCACTCGCCCCGGGGCTAATCTGCCAGGCTCTGCGTTCGCAGCCCAGCCGGGGCGCCGAGAGACGTGCTGTTCCTCATGCTCTGGCGGAGCTCGAGTTGCATTGTGCACTGCCAGCCCTCGGTGTATTTCTCTTCGCTGCTGCTGCTGCACCACCAACGTTACAATACCGCAGGCAGGCTGCCGCTGGGGAGCGGGGCTGGCTGGGTGAGGGGCCCCGTGCGATGAAAACGTCTCCAGCCGGGTAGTTAAGAGTTAAGCTGGGGGCCGCTTTGCTTAGCCAGAGCAGCCGGGACTGGTGGCTCCGGCTCCTGTCAGGGGGAATCCAGGCCGCACATTGGTGGCGCCCGCAGCCGTCGGATCTACTTTCTGTAGCCCTGCTTTTTTTCCTTCCCCTTCCCCTCTCCTCCTCCTCCTCCTCCTCCTCCGGCGGCTCCAGTCTGGCTCGGGGAGGATCCTGAGAGCCGAAGTTCCGAGGCGATTGGGAGCTCGCGGAGCGGCCGCTGCCATGGGGGCTCTGGCAGGACGCGTCTAGGAGCGCGCGCCTGCCCCTTGTCTGTGCCCAGGCTCCCGGGGAAGTGCTCGCAGCCAGCGGTGGATTTGGGGGAGTAACATGGCTGATCTAAGGGAGTGCTGAGCAGTTTGTGTCTCTGAACGACGCCGGGCTTGGATTGTAACATGTAAATAACTTCTCCTTCCTCTGGACAATAAGCCAGGGCACCGATGCCAGCCCCTCCATTTTCCAAAGAGGTTTTGTGAGAGGTTCTCAGGCTCTGGATTATGTTGTGCAAAAACAATTCGCTGGGGGTGAGTGTGTCTTGCGTTTAACTTCTTTGTATTAAAGGGCAAAATGTGACAGGCGGCATGGGGCTGCAAATGGCAATCTTCAGTATAATTCTATGGAGACAGATGGGGGTGTCAACATAAGGAGGGGTAGCGGGACCTGAAGCACCAGGTTGGAAACTTATCAAGAGTACTGCGGTGACACTGACGCTCTAGAGAGAGTTTTCACACCCTTTGGTCAAAATCCATCTCCTGAAATCAAAATGTATATATCAGTCCAAGTTACAGGTTCACTAGATAGTCTTCAACCTCAAATAAAAGACGCAGCTCAGGACTGACAGGTATTATATGACCAATAATCTGGTCATTTGTTTCTAAGTGTGTGCTTGTATAATGTACATGTTCTTGTTTGTTTGTTTTTGTTTTTGTTTTTTTTTGTTTTTTTAAAAAACAACTTTTTTTTTCATGGCCTAAATATAATAAATTAATTTTATTAGCCTTTCTTTCCTTCACTTGAGTGCTGGGCTATCCTAAAACTTAAAAATACAGTAGGGAATAGGATTGTTTCTTCTATATATTTCTTAAATATTCTACACATGCACATAGCTATTGTAAAACAATGCAATCTTAAACATTTCCACATAATTTAAAATATAGTACGTCTACAACATTTTATATTCTCTTCCCTATCCTTTTCCGGCTCATATTAATTTTAAATCAGAGAAATACTATTAATTACCTGTTCGTAAAATATACTGAAAATACAGCACATACTGGATGTTTAAACCATCTTATATTTTGATCTGTGATCTATGAGCAATGAACAAATAGATCAAAAGTCAAAGATTGGATTATGTAACTGCTTTGGTTCAGTGAATTTGATACAAACTATAAGGGAGAAGAACTGTTAAGTATGATGATTTAATGTGCTTATGGCCCTGTTAATTCAGTATCCATACTGTTCTTAACCTATGACTTTTATCATGTAACTAATGCTAGATACTAAATATCAAACATTTGACAAGTGAAACATTTGTTAGTAATGTACTAGATTCATTGTATCTTTGAAACACATTCATGAGCACATGTGTAATTTTTATTATTTGACTTGTCAGTCTTTGTAGTATAGTATGATTCTTGCATTGTTCAAAAGGGGTACTTTAAAGAACCTTATGCCGGTATTAAAGTAGTCACATGTTGTTATGCCTGTGGAAGATAGAAAAGACAAATAGTCAATTTTGCTGTTGCAAAACTAAAGCAAATATGCCAACGTTTGAAGGTTTTCAGTGAACATAAAAATAATGTGCTCAAATAAATAAAATTAAACATAGCAGAAATGCCAAGTATAGCTATAGTCGTATATCAGCATGCTGTAAATACTTAATGTAGTATGTTCATGCATAATAAAATGCACACATCCTGTATAAAAAACTGTAGTTCCCTGCCTGCCTCGTGCAAATATTTTTAACCACTATGGTTATAAGACAATTGGAGACAGAAGATAAGGTATACTTTTATCAACAGTGCTAATGTGATGCAGCTGCATCCATGCTAACCATTCATTAATGTCTCATTAAAGAGCACTGTACATTTTGTTTGTTAATGTTTTGAAAGCAGTTGATGCATGCCCCTTTTAATACATCCATCACAAATATTCTTTTCTTCTGACAACATGCTTTGAGTATATTGGCTACCCAGAATAATATCTTTGTCACACTTGTGTTCTCTGTTGACTGGTGGCCTAGAATAATGAAATATTACTTATTTGGCACTCTTCTTTCACAAAGAGAGACCCCTGTAGCCTTTTAGTGAAATTGTTGATTATGATTTTTTGTTTTAATTGTTTATTTTACATTATGGCATTTGACAATTTTTGTCATGAGAGTGGAATGTGATCACAGCTTGTAAACTTCCTTAGCATAGATTATTCACCATTTTTCCCCGAAGAACATTCTCCTAAAGGTGAACTGCATAGCCAAAATGAAAATAAGTCCTGTATGGATTTCTTCTTTGAATGCGTCTTCTGACCAGGCTGTTGGGGATATTCATCACGGCAGTCTTTTTAAAGGGACATTGCCAACCTGAAATCTAGTCGGCTTAAAAAAAAAGTGTGTGTGTGTGGATGGTGAAGAAGAATCTCCCCCGTCTCCATCGCTCACAGCTGTGCCCATTTATGTAGTTTTACAGTTCTGTTTTCCTAGTTTTTGAAATGTTTTCTCTCCACACTTGAGTTTGAAGAATTCAGCCCAGCAAAGAGGGAACTGCCTATACACAGGATAACAGGGAGCATGATTATCCACAGTGTTGTCAAATGCACAGTGTAAACAAACTGAAAAATATAGAAATATTTCTTTCTCCAGTCTGTATTTCAGTTCTAGTAATCTTGGGAATTAAAGGTAACAATAGTGGGTAATGCTTTTTCAGAGAAGTATGATTTAAAAAAAAAAAAAAAGTTGACAGTGTGCCTTTAGCTAGCCTTTTATAATTCTGTTTTTCCTCAATGAAATCTTTTTGGCACAACCTGGTTCACTGGCAATATCCCACAGTGTGTTATCACACATATCCAATCTCTCAATGCAATCCATGGCATTTGCTATGTCACAGTGGTACATTCTGGGATACCTTCAGTGAACCCGGAAATGCTGTTAGGAGTTTGGAAGGAGATAGTAGGGAAAATATTATAGCGGACTGATAGCCACATCATAGTGAAGATCAGTAGAGAGTTTTCAGTTTAATGGGAGTCTTAAATGTTTTTTTTAATCTGGTAATCCAATAGAAATTTAAATAAAGTTAAAAGAAAAGGAGTACTTGTGGCACCTTAGTCTGTATTCGCAAGGTCTGTATTCTCTAACACGGCTGTTACTCTGAAACCTAAATAAAGTTAGTTTTAAACCATATTTCTGTGTGGGATCCAGGGTTTGTGGAAAGTATTCAGCAAACAAATATGTGTTTAATTCAATCTTGTTTAGGTATTTTCAGTGCTGGACTTCTTAGGCTACAATCAACCACTAAAATAAGTGGCAAAACAGCACAGCTTTAATTACATAACAAAACAGATTTATTTTTGTCTAGGAAAGGTGTCTACTTTGTGAAGAAATGTCTTCGTCTGCTTTTGAAAACACATCAAAGTAATAATACTCTACAGTGCCTTTATTTAGGATTTATTTTCCTCTTGCCGTGCACGTGCAACACCAGCCTTAATGGGAGATCATTTAGTATATACTGAGGATATTTGACCTCCTCCATTAGTGATGCTTTAAAAGTTAGTAATAGTAAGATGTTGCTCTACACTTTTTCTTCTTACCTTGCTCCCGCACCCAGCCCATTTGTTGAGTAGGATCACTGTTGAAATGTTGTTTTGAACAAGTGTGGTTTGCGCTAATGGTGGCTTTACAATACTAGATCTGAAAAAAGTGTGGTGTGCTAGTTCAACCAGTATTTGCATTCTAATTGTCACAATATTGAAAAGTAAAATTAAGTATCTCAGATGATATTATTAAATTGGACACTAATAGAAACTGAAGCCTTGCATTTTCAAACCAGACCTCAGTTTTTGCAGATGCAATATTATTTCAGTAATGAGTTTTGTTTTAAATACTACTGGGAAGTGCACATGCCTAAATTGAATAGTTATGTGGTCTTATTGCAAACTGTGTACTTTCTTCCCACTTTTTTTTTGTGATTTTGTTACCCTTGTTCACAGTCATGCCTAAAAGGAGGCCCCAGTTCTGTAAAAGGATCTACATGCCCAGCCTATAAGAGAGTTTAGATTACTTCAGTGGGACTCTCTCTGGGAGGAAGGATGGGTGTGGATTTTTATTACTTATTATTTTATAGTTGTCACAGGTTTTCTTCACAAAACGGATAGGCCGCTGCCTCAAACAGCTTACAATCTAAATGATGGACTTAACAGACAAGTGAAAAGGAAGGAAGAAGGAGAGGATTAAGAAAAGACCTTGCATATGGATATATGGATAACTGTTTTTTTAAATTACCCACTTGTACCATTAAGATGAACAAAAAAAACCAAACAGACATATATACAAGTGAGAACAAAGGACTTGCCATACTAGCTCAGAACAATGGTCCATCTAATCCAATATCTTTTTGCTGACAGCGACCAATGTTACGTGCTTTGGAGAAAGGTGCAAGAAACTCTGAAATGGACAGTTATGGAATAATCAGTTCCACAGGGGATCTGTTAAGAGATTAAATTATGCCCTGAAGCATAAGTGGTCATGTTCTTTCCAAGCTTTTAAAATCCTACCTAATGTAATGTGTTTGGCACCACAATGAGAAGTGTCTTTAGGAGTGGCTTGAATGAGACAAGGATGGAAGGTTGACAAATAGATTTTTGAAGGTCTTCACAAGCCTGATGAAGAGAGCTTGGTGCTGTTGGCAGAGCACAGAATGGAGAGAATGTGAAAGGAAACCAGTTCGGAGATATAGTGCATTGAAAGGAAGGGGTAGAAAGTTGAACTTGATGTGCAGTACAGTAGGGAGTCAACATAGTGACTCAAATTGGGGCATGATATGGTTTAAATGAAGGATGAGAGAGACTCTGTTGGCAGCAGTATTATGGCTGTACCGAGAAGGATGAGGTAAAGGTCCAAAAGACCTGAGAGGAACATAAGATTGGCCATGTTAGGTCAGACCAATGGTCCATCGTGTTCACTGTCCTGTCTTCTGACTGTGCTTGCTGCCAGATGCTTCAGATGGAATGAGCAGAACAGGGGAACTATCGAATGATCCATCCCCTTTTGTCCCATCCTAGCTTCTGGCCATCAGAGGCTTAGGGACACCCAGAGCATGGGGTTGCATCCCTGATCATCTTGGCTAACAGCCACTGATGGACCTATCCTCCATGAAAATATCTAACTTTTTTTTTGAACCCAGTTATACTTTTTGCCTTCACAACATCCCTTGGCAATGAGCTCAAAAGATTGAGTGTGCATTGTTTGAAGAAGTACTTCCTTATGTCTGTTTTAAACCTGCTGCTAATTCATTTAACTGGGTAGACCCCTGGTTCTCGTGTTATATGAAGGGCTAAATAACACTTCCTTATTCACTTTCTCCACGATTTTCTAGATCTCTACCTTAATTTCTCCTTAGTCGTCTTTTCTAAGCTGAAGAGTCCCAATCTTTTTAATCACAGGTTTCAGAGTAGCAGCCGTGTTAGTTTGTATTCGCAAAAAGAAAAGGAGTACTTGTGGTACCTTAGAAACTAACACATTTATCTGAGCATAAGCTTTCGCGAGCTACAGCTCACTTCATCGGATGCATTCAGTGGAAAATACAGTGGGGAGATTTATATACATAGAGAACATGAAACAATGGGTGTTACCATACACACTGTAACAAGGGAGTGCTTGGTGACTTATTACTGACTGATATATTAATTTGTTCCAAGACTTCCTCTTTTGGCACTTGTCACCTAAAAAGAATGGTTCTGCTGTAGGAATCTCCCTCACATCTTCTGTAGTGAAGACTGATGCAGAAGACATTGCCATAGTTGAGGCACATAATTAGGGAATGTGTCCAGAATCTTTTTTTATCCTTACCCATGTTGTTATGTGACTATGGCCAGGAAATAAAGAGCTGTTTCTTTCCACACCTATCTCACACCTGCCTTTACATAGAGTACAAATGGCTTGGCCATTGAGACAGAAAGGAAGAATTACAATTCATTGTAGGCTCAAAACTGCTCACAAAATGGAGGCCTGAATTGAAAATCTGGCTCTGTGGTGTTAAACATTAGCAGATTGATGATGATTTCAACAAGAAAACAAATAGTTGGACAATGCTATCTCAACAGACTTCATTGCTCATAGGAGTGAGTAGGACATCAGCCCAGAATGCTTGTGAGAGAAATTATCTTGCATTGGTTATGAGGAGGGAGTCCAGAAGTCAGAGTAATATAACATTAAATGAGATTGAGGGGGGGAAGTACAGATTTTAGTCCCCTTTGTCACCTCCATCCATCTTGGTGCAATTGTTTGTCTCTGAGCAAGCTCTTTTCAGGTGCATTTAACCTCCTCCTCCTTCCATTTGGCTCTTGTACTTTTCCATTAGAACAGTGATATTTTAATTAAAGAAACAGTTGTAAAGATAATTCCAGTTGGTATTTCAGAAGCACAATATTAGTTTTTAAAATCTAGCTCTGAGAGGGAGAATATCATATTGAAGAGTGATGGAGGGTTTTTGAGTCAAGGTCGAGGGTTTTGAGAGATGGTTTGTGTGGACTCTGATATAGTCTTTTCTTAGGAATCTCTTCCTAAAACTGGGCTGGGAGAAGACTTTTTATTTATTTATTTATTTATTTTTTTAAACCTTTTTACCAATCTGCTCTTAGTGTAACGAGTAACATATTGTTCTTTCACAACTTCCCCTCAATATCAGCATATATCTTCTCTATATGATGGTGTTTAACTGATGGCTATTGTCAAGCTAAAATTTTTATCAGTACAATTTAAATAAATGCTTAACTCTGTAATTGGCTCCTAGCAACTATTTTTTAGTTGTTGAACCTCAGTCACTAATGTAGCTTCCATGGAGATCTTTGGAAGCCAAGTGCTGTGTATCCAAGCCCTGTTCTACACTAGAAAATAAGGTTGGTTTAACTATATCAATCAAAGGTGTGAAAGATCCTGAGCTGCATTGTTAAGCAAACATAAGTCCCCGTGCAGACAGTGCTAGGTCAACAGAAGAATTCTTCCATTGACCTAGCTACCACCTCTTGGGGAGGTGGATTAGTTGTGCCAATGGGTGAACCCCTTCTATTGGCATAGACAGTGTCTACATTGAAGCGGTGCAGTTGAGTCACTGTAGCTTTTTTAGTGCAGAAGTACCCTAAATTAATCATAAGCATTTACTACTGTAGCTATTTCTGTTGTCTGTCTTTGAGCATCCAAAACTTTCTAAAGTCTTATTTGACTGTTTGTGTAGAACGTTATTTTAATGTATTGATGTGTAGTCCCTGATTATGGATAGCATTATGATGGGGAAGTGGTGCTCCTAAGAATTGATGGTACAGCTTGCTCTTGCAATTCAAGTATAAAAGACTAATATTTTTGCTCATTTTCTCATTGTAGAACTATCTAAACATGTTAAAATATCTTCTGGACACAGCTTTTCCAGAACTACCTAAATATTTTCAGTGGTAATGCACCTAAACCTTCAAACAGACACGTGTTTATAATATGTATTGTATAGCTTCATTGAATTTCTAATTAAGATAACAAGGTATTCTGTACATCACTAAGGACCTCATCCAAAGATAATTTGAAGCCAGTGAGAGATTTTTTTGATTTTTAATGGGCTTTGGATCAGATTCTAAAGGTTAGTGTACAATCCTTACCTGTGCTGATGACCATCTACTCATGCAAATAATCCTATTGAAATCAAAGGGATTATTCATGAGAGTAAATGCCACCAACAGAAGTAACCGTTGGGCAATCCAGCCTCTACTTTTTGTAGTATTTTGAATAATTATTAGGGCTGTCAAGCGATTAAAAAAATTAATCACGATTAATCGCACTGTTTAAATAATAATAAAATATCATTTATTTAAATATTTTTGGATGTTTTCTACATTTTTCAAATATATTGATTTCAATTACAACACAGAATACAAAGTGTACAAGTGCTCACTTTGTATTTATTTTTTTATTACAAATATTTGCATTGTAAAAAACAAAAGAAATAGTATATTTCAGTTCACCTAATATGGATACTGTAGTGCAATCTCTTTATCATGAAAGTTGAACTTACAAATGTGGAATTATTGTACAAAAAAAAATCAAACTGCATTCAAAAATAAAACGTAAAACTTTAGAGCCTACAAGTCCACTTGGTCCCACTTCAGCCAATCGCTCAAACAAGTTGGTTACATTTGCAGGAGATAATGCTGCCTGCTTCTTGTTTACAACGTCACCCGAAATTGAGAACAGGCCTTCACATGACACTGTTGTAACGGGTGTTGCAAGATATTTACATGCCAGATGCGCTCGAGATCCATATGTCCCTTCGTGCTTCAACAACCATTCCAGAGGACATGCATCCATGCTGATGACGGGTTCTGCTCAATAACGATCCAAAGCAGAGTGGACCAATGCATGTTCATTTTCATCATCTGAGTCAGATACCACCAGAAGAAGGTTGATTTTTTTCTTTTGGTGGTTTGGGTTCTGTTGTTTCTACATCAAAACGTTACTTTTTTAAGACTTCTGAAAGTATACTTTACACGTTGTCCCTCTCAGATTTTGGAAGGCTCTTCAGATTCTTAAACTTTGGGTCAAGTGCTGTAGCTATTTTTAGAAATCTCACATTGGTACCTTCTTTGCATTTTGTCAAATCTGCAGTGACAGTGTTCGTAAATCAAACAACATGTGCTGGGTCATCATTGAAGACTGCTATAACATGAAATATATGGCAGAATGTGGGTAAAACAGAACAGGAGACATACAATTCTCCCTGAAGGAATTCAGTCAAAAATGTAATTAACATGCTATTTTTTTTAATGAACATCACCAGCATGAAAGCATGCCCTCCAGAATGGTGGCTGAAGTATGAAGGGAGATACGAATGTTTAGCATATCTGGCACGTAAATACCTTGCAATGCTGGTTACAAAAGTTCCATGCGAATACCTGTTCCCATTTTAAGGTGACATTGTAAATAAGAAGCAGGCAATCATATCTCCGGTAAATGTAAATAAACTTGTTTGTCTTAGCGATTGGCTGAACAAGAAGTAGGACTGAGTGGACTTGTAGGCTCTAAATTTTTACATTATTTTGTGTTTGAGTGTAGTTATGTAACACAAAAATCTACATTTGTAAGTTACACTTTCACAATAGAGATTGCACTACAGTACTTGTATGAGAAGAATTGGAAAATACTATTTATTTTTACAGTGCAAATATTTGTAATAAAAACTAATATAAAGTGAGTACTGTACACTTCGTATTCTGTGTTTTAATAGAAATCAATATATTTGAAAATGTAGAAAAACATCCAAAAATATTGAATACATTTCAATTGGTATTCTGTTGTTTAACAGTGTGATTAATCATGATTAGTTTTTTTAATCGCAGTTAATTTTTTTGAGTTAATCCCGTGAGTTATCTGCAATTTAATCGACAGGCCTAATAATTATGCATATTGATGTTGTAATGCAATTATGATGCAATAATGGTGTTGAAGGTATTAGCCAGTTTTTGTGTGTGATTACTATACACAATCTAAAACTATGGGGAATTGGATGACTGGTTGTATCGATGTGCATTGCAAGCTTGTTCTCTCATATCTTCTTGAAACTTGAAGAGTGAGGCTAACTTTCATAGAAGTGTAGGACTAGGAGGGACCTCAGTAGCTCCTGTTGTCCAGTCCCCTGCATTCAAGGCAGGATTGTGTAATAACTAGACCATTCCTGATGGGTGTTGGTCTGACCTGTTCATAAAAACTTCCAGTGACCCAGATTCCACAAGCTCACGAGACAATTTGTTCCAGTGCTTAACCACCCTGACAGGAAGTTTTTCCTAATGTCCAACCTAAATCTCCCTTGTTGCAATTTAAGCCCATTGTTTCTTACCCTATCCTCAGAGGCTAAGGAGAATTTGAAACCTGTTATATTGTCCCCTCAGTCTTCTCTTCCGGTCCTCTGGAATCTCTCCTGATTTCCATGTATTTTTAAAGATAATTGCTAATGGCTCAGATATCTCCTCAGTCAGCTGCTTGAGTAATCTAGGAGTTCCGTTGTCTTTCCACTGACTTACACTCCATGCAACAGTATTGGGGTTCCCATTGACTCCATTAGGTTTTTCTGGGCTGCAGTGAATTACAGAATTTGGTCCTCTGTTTCTGTTGCAGACTTCTTCTGATACTTAATTTTACTCCTGATATTACAGGTGTGCTGACAGAAATCACAATGACATTGTTTTGTGTTAAATCTTTGTAAAGTGGTGCAGGACTGGATGGTTTTGGAGACAGGACTATCCATAGCCCAACCTTATAGCTGTTCCCAACTTCTCTGCCATTGTTTTCTGCTCAGGCCAAAGAATATGTTTGGAGGGGCTGCTCCTCCTTTGGGTCCCTGTGACAGGGTGCTAGGCAGGAAGTGCTTAATCAGCTCCCTGCCACACCAGCTGCAATCAAGGGGAATGGATTGGGGCTGGATGAATAGCCCTGAGCTGCCAGCCTAATTAGCCAGGGGCTATAAAGGTTGGGAGGGAGGAAGCCAGGGAGGGGGGAGAGAAAGGTCAGAGGCTGAGAGGGACTGGTGGCTCTGGTCTGTTGCTGGTGAAGCCTGGTAAAACCCTGTACATATATAATAAACTGGTGATGGGAAAGAACTATAAATAAAATACGTGGGTGATTGCATTGACCTGAGGTGTCCCTGATTGGTTTTGTGAGGGCAGAAGCAGGAGGGGCCTAGCTGTGCCTCACTACAGTCCCCTAATAAAGTGCAGGGACTTGCAGATAAGGAAGAGAAGGCCTTTTCTGAATAATAAATCTGGCTTGGAGACTTACTTTTGTAGTAGAAAAGCAGGTAATAGGCTGTAAATCAGTCTCTTTAGCCCCTTCTCCTTGGAGAAGTTTCTGTTCTTCTCACACTTTTGTGTAATCGTTTGAGCTAAAGGCAGTTACAAGGAACTTAAATAAAACTTTGCCCCTCCTGTATGTCTCACGTACAGGAGACATTTTAGTACATGAACATAGTCCTGGAGTCCTCCTTAGGTTGACATTGTAGTACCTTCTGCATCTTAGAAATGCTTCTTATCTCTGTGAGGAAATGTTTCCCTCAGAGATGCACTGGACAAATAAGTAGACAGCAGTTAATTTTCAACTGTTTGGGTTCTCAGTTAAATATTGATTCTGTGCAAGGTTAGAGCAATGTTAGAATGTGTAGGGAAACTGAGTGTCCTGTCTACTGGAGCTGGATACTATTGCAAGTTAGTAGATAGGAGCAAGATATCACCTCGCTTTCTGAAATGTCCTAGAAAAAGACATGCTCATGTTATCTTCTAAGATTATATCAAATAGTCTGGTGACTATGAGAGTCCATTATTAGTTGAACAACCAGAAGAATTTAAAAAAACGTTTGAAAAGAGAGGTTTTAAATAAAAGCTTAGATGCTGCTGAAATCAAAGGCTTGTATCTGTGAGGGACTACTTTCTGCTCTTGTAGTTATTTTTCATCTAGAAAATAACTACCACCTATCCAGGGAACAAGGAGTAAGTGCAGGTCACAATTATCCTTCTAGCCAGTGTTGATAGAAGTCAAAGCAAATGAGTTATCCATTAAAGGGCAAGATATTTTTTCTTTTGGGATTCTTCAAGGAAGCATAACAGATAACAAACAAGTGTGTTCTAGCAGTAGGGAACCTGGAATACCAGGAAGAGTCCCTAAGTTTTCTTGCAGTACCCAGAATACCATACTTTTTTTTCTTGCACCACCTCACAGTCAGAAGACGTGACAGTCTTATTTACTATATTGGATCTGCATGTTGAAAGAGCAATTGCAGTGTTTTGTTTGCTTTACTTTTTGATGAAGGATTTGGATCTGGATGATAATTCCAACCTAAAACTGCCATAAAGTGGCTGAAAAAGTTATTCTGATGACTCATAAGCAAAATTTTGTCAGTGATTCTGACCCTTTAAAATTGGTGACTTCTGCTGGAGCTATCAATACCTCATCTGGAGAGTGATCAATTAAAAACAAGCAAACAGAAATTCAACGTACAGTATGTTTTCACTGAAAACAATGCTCTCCTCTGAAGACAAATATTTAGTTCCCCTTGTTGAGTGTGATCTTATTTTCCTGTACCTTCCTTCCCTAACAAAGGTGGGTATTAATTTAATTTAGATAGTAAGCATCTTGGGACAGGGACCTAGTCATGTTAACCACCACTATATAAATAGTAACAATAGAACAATGAAGAGTCAGGACCCAATTATACAATCAAATAGACTCATCTGTGCTCTCTAAGAGAAGCCCTAAAATTGTTGCCGTGGCTGGAAATAGTAAAATGGATCAGCCTCCAGAGTTTTCTTCTGAAACATGGAGTTTAATATGCACCAAATCTGGAGACCCAAAGGTTCACATCCACAGATTTTTACTGATCCCTTTGAACTGGAGGATTGAGAGCCACCTACTAAAAAGCATAGACCTATTGGAACCATGTTGTAGTTGTACATGCCTGATGGTAGCCTGTTATGTTAGGGTGGGGATACCATAGAGTTCAGATGATACTTGGAATTTGGACAAATTGAGAGTCCTGCTTCTGAATCAATATTTTGTAGATAAGGGGATATGGAGAGTACTATAGAAGTTCAAATATCTGACGTTTATGTTGGGACATTATCAAGTTAGATAATTTGGTACGTGTAATTACATTAGGTAAGAGGTGTCTTTAAAAGGAAGGAAAATTGTGTATGCAGCAGGGGTGGGGAATTCCTGTTCTGAAGACATCTGAAATTCTGGAAAGTATGTATCCCCAGTGAGAAAGAGAAATCACATAGCTGGTATAAAGCAGGAACTGTTTTCACTTGCTTATGTGGCCATATCTAGAAATAGATCAGTTTTAGGATTTAAATTGTTTGAAAATTGAATGTCTGAGGGGATTGAAAACAGAAACAGCATCTTCAACTAGATTACTGTTTTGAATTTGGCCCAGGTCAGTAATGAATGAGGGTTTCTAGCATCAAGTGGCTGTGTATCCCCCTGTGAAATGAGTCTCAGTCCAGTTTCTAGAGGACAAGTGTCCTCATCTCTAAAACCACTACCACATTTGATACTAATTTGGCATCCATATTGGTAGTTTAGCATAGAGATAAAGGGCTGAATGGGCATGAATGCTAGAGAATCCTTTCATGCCTGGAGTTGGTCTTTCCATGTTAGGTTTGAGGCACTTGGCAGAGCAGTGTGGAGAAACTTGAATTACTGCAGCCTGTTCTGTAACCAGAGGAGATGGATTTAAATTTTCTATCTGGCATCTTTCACAAACTTTTTAATATATAGATAATTGTAATAAAAACAAGTAAATTGTTGCTTGAGAGTGAATCAATCACATAATTTTTTAGTGATTTGGAAAGTGTCAGGCAGTTGAAGCAAATTCCATTAACGGCAAGAGATTTTTGAAACATTGAATTCTTATAGATATACATCAGTATAACAGACCAGTCCATTTGAGTTAGCTGTGTCTATGTGGCAGTCATACTTTATTGGAATTTAGTTGGAGTATAACAGAGCACCTAAAAAGCAAATTAAAATATTTTTCAGTGTATTCGAATAATGCTTCTTCTGGATCAGCCCTTTAGAATGCTTTCTAGGGTTCTCTGTAGCAACTTAAAAAAAAATATAATGCTTTTTTGTATCCATCAAGAGTTGTCTGAATGATTTGATTGAAGTCAGTTTGGCAGAGTAATTAATGGTGAATACATTATTGCAAGAGGCAAGGAAACGTGCTGTGTGGAACAATATGAGGAATTTTTAGTCTAGCTAGGTTTGTATATAGTATAGTTCAGATTATTTTATTAACAGCCATCTTGGAGCATTTGTTGGAAGTGAGCATAAATTTACTGTGTGTAGAAGACATGACATTCAGATTTTGTGTATTTTTTTCTTAAAAAATTAATACATCGGTATACTTGACTACAATATGTTAGAACTTTTGTGCAAGAAATAACACTAAGTTGAAGCTTGGTAGCTGAAGATCTGTAAAGAATGCCAGTTGACTATTTTTTCATGCAAGCTCCATATCCAAAGAGAGTGAGTCGTCACTAGATTCCTGAAAGTCTCTAAGCTTGGCAGCCCGAAGAGTCTTTTTTGTATGTGGTATGGCTATGCCACATAGAAGAAATATTGTTTTTATTAAATATTTTTAAAAAGAAATAACAGAAACCTTTTTGAAAGGCAGTTTTTTAAATGTAGTTTAAATCTCTTCATAAAATTGCTTTTGGGAATGTTTTAAGCTTATTGTGGTTCTCAGAAGTATTTGAATGTTGTATTTGAAATCTTTCTGAGAGAGACTGCGTGATCTCTGCATTGAAGATCATGTTGGTAGCCATAAATTCAATATTTTTGGGTTTGGTTTTTCAATTTGTAAAATGTGATTACCAGTATGCACTTATTACTAAAGATGGCATCCTATTTAGTTTTAAATTCTGGCTTGCATGATCTTTTAAAAACATAAATATGTTATTTTAAGTTCTTTTAATTTGTGATGTAGTAATTTAATACATTAATTGGTAAAATTACATCTCGCTCAGGGGAACTTAGTATGTTATGATTTATGTAGATTTATTTCCCACATGTAGACCAACTAATATTATATATAAAATTCAGTAAGAGTGCCATATCCTAGCATGTAACTTCCTAAAATCACATTCCCAGTAATTTCAGAGTTTGCCATTAACTTTTTAAAACGTTGTACGGGTGTTTTTAGAAATATATATAATAAAAGTAGTTCACTGGTCAGACTCCTTTTATATATCTGCAAAAGCAGTAACTTATGTTTCAAGTTTCAAGATTCAAGTTTTACAACTCAAGTTTCAGCGTTAACAGTAATACTGGAGCTAACTTTGCTTGATTGCAAGGGACCAGTATTCTCGATCTGTTGTCACATTTCCTATTAAGTGCATTTTCTTTTGCTTCAGTTACTAGGTTGAAGAGCTGATCAGCCTCAACATTTTCTGTTGTTTTTCTTAAGCAACAAGTAACTGTTTAAAAAAAGATTTAACTTTTATGTCTGCAGTAGACTATTAGGAGGTAAGTGGTAGTCTCCTCTTCTCACTCAGAAAGCAGACTGCTTGATAAAAGGATCCAGAAACTGACCTAATGTTGAAGATTTTGATCTGTAAACTTCAATAGCAGATGCTCAAAGTAGTGTGTCAGTCAACTATGCATGTTGCAGGGTGGTTCCACTAATGAAATGAGCAAAGGAATTGAGTTCATGTAATGCTGAAGTAGGTGCTGGATAGTGGAGGTGGAATTTTGTGCTTGCTGAAATACATGGAGAGAGGTCTATTTTTATTTAGAATTTTCAGAAGTTTATGAAGTATCCTCTATTCTTTCCTTCAGCGTTCTTTGTTTGATTTTTTTTTTTTTAAAGTATGCTATAGTGTGGTTTTTTTTGTTTTGTTTTAAACCAACAAAGTTGTTGGGTAGGCACAGAATGTCATTTTTCACAGCTTTGAACTAGCTTTGTGATAGTGATGCTGTACACATGGTCTGGTTGGACGTTTAATTCTAGAATCTTCTACTCAATCATGCATTTTGGCTGTGACCAAGCATGAGAAATTTCAGTCCCAAAGGATTATGTTTTAAAAAGTTGTTTTATACTTTAAAGTGTGTCTTTTTCTTCAGTTAACAAAATATGCCTTCATAGCTCCTTGAAATTTTTCATGTTTGAGGGTTTTTTTTGTCTGTCTTCTCAGAGAGAGCAACACTTGAAATAGAAGGGATGGAATAGAAAGGGAGGCCACTAGAGAGCTATTAAGTGTTCCTCTCTGCGTACATCTTGTATGGAAACTCTCTCTCAGGCCCCGGAAGTGGTGTGTTTTTGCTATTGTGTTTACTGGATTGTCTATATCCTAGCATACTCATTTGAAATATGCCTTTGACTGGGAAACAAATGAACATACAGGTTTATTACCGGTTTCCAAGTAGCAGCCGTGTTAGTCTGTATTCGCAAAAAGAAAAGGAGTACTTGTGGCACCTTAGAGACTAACCAATTTATTTGAGCATAAGCTTTCGTGACCTACAGCTGTTAAAAAGTTGAGTTTACCAACAGTTTTCTCGTATGTTCAGAGATGTAATTGTGTGGTGTCATTGGGCAAATGGTGACTGCTGTATATTGTCCTTTTTCCTCTCCTTTTTTTTTTTTTTTAAAACCCCTTCCCCCCTGAAGGACTCTCATGCTGAGCCTTGCCAGTCTGAGAACTGTTTAACTGTTGGGATATGCAAATACTCACAGGTGAATATAGTGATCCAAAGCAGAGAGTTGGTTTTTTTTCTCCCCCCGGTGAGCTAAGCACCTTCAACTTCCAGTTAAGTTAATGGGAGATGCGGATGCTCAGCACTTCTAAAAATCGTATGGTCTGATTTTCAGTTTACTAACCATATAAGAGTACGTGTACATGTGCATGTCTCTGTTTTTAGTCAAGTTTAAAGTTGTAGTATACTGTATATTGTATTCTACTTGGATCTCTTCAAGAGGTTTTAGGTTTAAATATTGTACCTCCTGCAACAAAACGTTAATCACTGATGTTTGTATGTGAAGCATTTCCTTCAAGGGCATTCAGCCACATTACCTTCATTCTGTGAGCCAAAAGAAAGCAAGCAAGCAAGACAATGCCTGGTCCTGTATTAGAGGAATCTTCATCCATTTGTTCTGCTGCTCATAGGCCAGAGATGCTGGACCTGAAGCTTTTGGATCTACCTCAGTATTGTTCGTTGTTGTTGGTTTCCCCCCCCCCGCTATGTCTTAGGGTATGGGGCCATTTTTGGGAGTATTGGGAGTCTGGGGTATACCATTTTCAGCTATCCTTAAAAAGTTTGAGTTAAATGAGACATTCTTTCAATGATGTCTGTTCAATAAAAAATTGTTTAAAAGGTGGTGGTGGTTGGGGAGGAGATGGGAATGAGAGAGAAGGAGAGGGTACTCCAGGTTCTCAAGGATTTGTGCTCCTAATACACTTTTGAAAATACCACCCCTTAGGAGCCTAACTTTTGGCTCCCATTTTTGAAAATATTGGCCTGTCTGTATAAAACGAAATTCACAACAGCTTGTTAATGTGTTGAAAGTCCAAATAACGTTTTCATTTAGAAATGGGTGAATAACTGATTTTTTTTTCAGGCTCCCGCCCACCATGCCTCCCCCCCCAAAAAATGGGGGGAGGGAGAAGCTGTATCTGAAAATTCTGAAAAGCATTGTCAAATTGAAAATGTTCTTTTGGGGTTGAATTAAACATGTAATTCAACCCAAAATGTTTTTTCTGTGCATCTTTAAAGGGCACAAAACAGGATGGGGGAGGAGGTGCCATGCCCCTCCCCCAATATTCCAGTGATTAGGACATTCCCTTTCATGTGGGAGACCTAGGTTTGAATCCTTGCTCTGTAGCAGAGATTTGAACCCAGAGGTGGTCCTCCCAGATGAATAAATTGTTCATCTGAAAAATCTTACGCCTATTTTCTTTGTAATTCTGTCGGTGTTGTGTGGCCCCTACTGTTCTTTTAGGGAAAATAGTGCTACTGATGATGTATGTGTATTGTTTGTAGGGCTTGCAACCAAGGTGAGGCCTACACTTAAAAGTTAGATGATATAGCTGTGTTGGTCACAGGGGTGAAAAATTCACACCCCTGATCAATGTAGCTCTGCTGACCTAACCTACATCCCCCATATGTAGGCGCATTTATGTTGATGGAAGGATGCTTCTGTCAACATAGCTACCGTCATTCAGGGTGCTGGTGTTCCTGCATGGATGGAAAGACTCCTCTTGTTAGTGTAGGCGGCGTCTGCACTATGGGTTTATAACAACATAGTTAAGGCAACGTAGCTGTGCTGGTACAGTGTCTGTAGTCTAGATGTGCCCCTAGGATATGAGGGGAAAACAGTAGATTCCCATTAAAGCATTTGATGAAGTCTCATGAAATGTTGCTTGAAAAATTACTACAGATTTAGGCATTATTCAGATGAGGTTAGAACAGTTCTTTTCGCAGCCAATGTGGGTTGAAAACTGCGTAAAAGAAAAGGGCTGTATTTAGTTGGGGGAGATGGCTAGACTGCAGGGATCAGTGTGAAGTTCATTTTTATTTAACATCCTCATTAGTGAGCTGGAAGAAGAAAACAGCAGATTAATGATACTGACGGACAATACTAAATTAAACTGATTTGCAAACACCAGGAGAGAAAAAAACCCAAAGGAATCTAGACCGATTAGAAACATGTACAGAAAATAACTAGATGAGATTTAATTTAGAAAAATGTAAACCTCTGGAGCTGGAATCTAAATGTCTCCATAATGAAAGTGAGAAACCTGGGATATAGTAAAGCTGAAAGGGTGATAGTGGACAGCAAATTCACGGATGCCGTTGACAAACTCTTGCTGCATCTCTGTTCCCTATCTGTAAAACAATGCTACCTTACCTCCATAAAGGTGTTGTGAAGATACATACATTAATGTTTGGGATGCAGTCATATACTGTGGTGATAAGCACAATAGAAAAACCCATGATGAAATAAATGATTCTCTATTCAGTGCAAGTATTGCTATTTTTTCAAAGATTAAATAAAATATCATTTTTTCATATTGCAATTGAAGTTTTAAAAATATGTTGCAGACAAAATTCAGTAGTAAAAATTCAGCAGTTCAGGAGTAACAACTGTCAGCTTTCATACGTAAAAATATTTAACTTTCTATTTTTTTGGAGGGTAGCTGAAGGGGTGAAAATTACTGTGACTTCTAGCCAGACAACTTTGCCTTCTGTTTCCAGTGTAATTTTGTTTTAAAAGTTCCTATATTAAAGCAAAGGGTTTTCATAAAATACTGCCATCTATTAAGAGTCTTTCTGTTTCACAGTGGGTGAACGCATCTAACAATGATGATTATCCTTAATTAAAAAAGAAATTCTCTGTTGAAATGGCCTGAATGAAATCTCAGCTGCTAAACAGACACAGACAGGAAGACTAGACTAGCAGCATTTACCAGCTGTGTGTAAGAGCTACATTGGGCATAAAGGGATTTTGCGTTTTATTATGTGGGAGGGATGATGTCAGTTTGGTTGATTATGCCCCTTTCAAGCTACTGTGATAATTACCTGCTTGTTACCAGAAGTGTCGAACCCATTTTCAGTTTTTGTTTGCTTTTGCTGTCATGCCCTAATTGCTACATAATTTTGTCCCTGCCAATTACTACCTTGCTGTTGGATTTTACAGTGAAGAGGTTGCAAGAATTGATACTTTGTTTTAGCCTTCATAGTTTCAACAGAATATTCTGTTGCCTAATTCCTGGAATACTGTGTTACTTGTTGTCCAGTACTACAAGGTGGAAAGTGTCCACAAGTCCCATTTAAGCCAATGGGAGTTATTTCTACCAGTTTAGGTTAAAAACTTCCCCAAGGCACAAATTCTTCCTGGTCCTTGGACAGTATCGCTGCCACCACCAAGTGAGTTAGACAAAGATTCAAGGAAAAGAACCACTTGGAGTTCCTGTTCCCCAAAATGTCCCGCCAAGCCCCTTCAACCCCTTTCCTGGGGAGGCTTGCGAATAATATACCAACCAAATAGATTAATAAGGTGAGCAAAGACCAGCCCCTTGGGTTTTTAGGACACTAAAAACCCATCAGGTTCTTAAAAGCAGAACTTTATTATAAAGAAGAAGTAAAAGAAGCACCTCTATAAAATCAGGATGGAAGGTAATTTTACAGGGTAATCAGTTTCAAAACACAGAGGATTCCCCTCTAGGCAAAACTTTAAAGTTACAAAAAAAACCAACCCAGGAATAAACCTCCCTCTTAGCCTAGGAAAATTCACAAGCTAAAACAAAAGATAATCTAGTGCATTTTCTTCCTATTACAATTTGTAACCTTAGATGCTTAGTTCAGGTATGGCTTTAGGAGATGTATTTTCCCTGTCCTGGTTCCTTGCTGTCCCAGCTTCACAAAGAAGCACAAAACAAAAACTTTCCTCCACAGATTTGAAAGTATCTTCTCCCCTTAGTGGTCCTTTTGGTCAGGTGCCAACCAGGTTATCTGAGCTTCTTAACCCTTTACAGGTAAAGGAGGGATTTTATGCTACCCTTAGTTTTATGTTTATGACAGAAGCCCCCCAACACTTTGACAGATCAGGCCCTTGATGATGAGAAGACTGATTATATGAGACAACGAGAGATGTGGAACTCTGGTGTTTTCAGTTTTTGAGAAGTGCATGAAATATGTGTAACATTCTCTGTGGGCATTGACACTTCTGTTAATCACCTTACCCCCAATTATTTGAGTCAAATAAATTGCTTTACATGTAGATATGTTTTGTAAGTCCTGACTTATATAGAGTTATCTGGATAACGTGAGTATTTAGTGCTACATTTTAATATGTGGTGTTCCAGCTATGCACCCTTCCCCTGGCCCACTGGTCCTGTCCCCTACACAGAGAGCCAAGAGTGTGGCTGGTGTAGAAGTGCTATGTCAGATCTTTGCCACCTTGATATTCACTTGAGGGGCTTGGTTAAGATGGTTTTCTGGTTACTTCAAATCACCTAAGTGGCACAAAGCATCCAGAGCAGGGGTCGGCAACCTTTCAGAAGTGATGTGCCGAGTCTTCATTTATTCACTCTAATTTAAGGTTTTGCGTGCCAGTAATACATGTTAACTTTTTTAGAAGGTCTCTTTCTATAAGTCTATAATATATAACGAAACTATTTGTTGTATGTAAAGTAAATAAGGTGTTTAAAATGTTTAAGAAGCTTCATTTAAAATTTAAATTAAAATGCAGAGCCCCCCAGACCGGTGGCTAGGACCCAGGCAGTGTGAGTGCCACTGAAAATCTGCTCCCATGCTGCCTTTGGCACGTGTGCCATAGGTTGCCTACCCTGATCCAGAGTGTAAGTGTTACACAGGAACTTGTATAACTTAACAAAACAAAAAAAAAATGCAAGAAGAAATAAAAGTATAAATACCCAAGCAACTATCAATCTAGAAACTTAAAAGTTTAAATCAGCCTCATGATCACCATTCTTCCTCTGACAGCCCATTAAATGAGTTACCACATCAGTGAGTATTGAAAGAAGCTCTGAACAAATATTAAAACATTTTTCTAGCATGATAGTTTGGCTCTGGCCTGGTCTGGAAGAAAATTAATTTTTCTCTTTAATTTAAAAAAAACTTTGCACTTCCATATTGCTCCACCATTCCATCTCTGTTGGTGACAGAAAAGTCACATAGCTCTCTTTAAAATAGAACAGTTATGGATGGCAATGAGTGGCATATTTTTTAATAGGATTCTGAAATATTGTAAAATCTGGAGAGGAGGAATAAATTCAGCATGCAGTATTTAATTCTAAAAATGTAATTTGTTAGAAGAATTCAATTCCAAATCTTCAGGTAACCCTCACATATGAATCTTAAATGCTTTAGCACTCTTTTCCAGTGACTCAACTGGAGTCCTGCAATATTGAGTCATGGTCTACACTAGGCATTTAGATTGGTATAGCTACATCTCTTAGAGGTGTGAAAGATCTACCCCCCTGAAAGACATAGCTGTACCGACCTTACCCCCGTTGTAGATAACACTTCTTCCGTTGAACTAGATACCTGCTTTTGGGGAGATGGGTTACCTTTGTCAACAGGAGAATCCTTCCTGTTACTCCTGAGAGAATTCTGCGCCAAAAAAATTATACTCAGTTTTTTAAAGTTCTGCAAAATTCTGCAAATTTTATTTGTCAGTAACTAAATGTGGCTCCAGCATGACAGTGGAGAGCACTGGTTGCACTGAGGTGAGAGATCACCCTGAAGCCCCCACCTTCCCCGGTACAGGGACTAGGCAGCGAGCCTGCACCCGACCCTGACCCAGAGCGAGGGCCGGGCTTGCCCCACAACACCCCGGGGCCCTGACCTTCTGTACCAGATGTGGGTGGGCAAACTCAGTCCAGCAGGATTCAAGTGTGGGGGGATCCAGGTGTGGGATGGGCGGTTTCTGTGTGGGGGCAATCTGAGTGTAGGCAGCTCATTGGGAGATCTGGGTGCACAGGGGCTCATGGGGGATTCCAGCTACCAGGGCAATGGAACTCTGCAGGGGATCCAGGTGAAGGTGGTTGGGGCTCGACAGGGGGGTCTGGAGAGTTCAGCGGTGGGGTCCGGGTGCTGGGGGAGTCAGGCTTGATGGGGGGTGTCCAGGTGAAGCTGGTTGGGGCTCAGTGGGGTGGGGGTCAGGGTGTGTGTGGCTCCTTGGGGGGGTGTCCAGGTGTAGGGGGGTAGAGCTTGTCTGGGTGAGGGCTAGATGGGCCTGTTTAACAGGGGAGCCCCAGCTGCTGCTGACAGGACATCGCCTGCCAGGTTCCCACTACCCCTCATGATTCCCCTATCCCTCTTTTCTTCCCCATCTCATCCACCTCCCACTCCCCCCTCTCCTGCCCCCCACGTTCCCCCCTCCCCCCCGCCTCACCATGGGCACTCAGTGTTGCACAGAAAACAGGAAGGCTTCCAGCACACAGAAGGGGAGCACAACTGGCAGGAGGACACAGGAGGAGGAATTCCGCTGCAGAGTAAGCAGAGCCACTCTACCTCACCCTCCAGGCTTCCCTTTGCTTCCCTACCATTTTCGCAGGGAAGCACAGAAATTCTGCAGGGGTGCAGTCCAGCAGAATTCCTCCAGGTGTATCCTGACGGCCTAGAGAGTGTCTAAACTTAAAATGCTACTGTGCTGCTGTAGTTTTTTAAGTGTAGACATACCCTAAATTACAATTTATACTCCTGGCGGGATTCTGTGCCACTGCGCATGTGCAGAATTTATATCCCCCGTGGATTGTCTTGCTTCACTGTAGAAAAATGAATTTCTGATGGGGAAGCAAAGGGAAGCTACAAGAGTGGTCATGCAACCCTCCCCAGCAGTATATTTTGGGTGCTTGGGTCAGCTGGCAGAGAGGTAAATCACTGTGGGGCAGAAAGCAGGACTCCTACCCTGCGCTGGGCTCAGCTGCTAGTCCCGGCTGGGCTGGGAGAATGGGACTTCCTCTTCACCTGCATGGCATCCGGGGCTGGGTCAGACCCACCCCCAGATTTCTCCCTGGGCTGCAGAAAGCTCTGCAAACTCCCCCCTCCCCGACATCCTGCTTCCTGCACCCATCGCTCCTCAGCTTCAAGGGGAGGGATCCCTGTATAGGGAGCTGCTCACCCATCTGCCCAAGCTCCGTGCATCCAGACTTCCTACCCAAATCCTCCTGCTGAGCCTAACCCCCACCCCCGCAATCAGAACCCCCCCGATGGGCCCCACTCCCCCTGCACCTGGGCTCCCTGACGAGCCACCTGAATACCCACCCCACCGAGCCCCAACCAGCTGCATCTGAACCCCCCACTGAGACCCCCATGTCCAGACCCCCCCTGCCAAGCTCTGTCCCCCTCACACCCAGACCCATTGAGCCCCAACCATCTTCACCTGGACCCCCCTGCAGAGTCCCATTACTGTTGCACCCAGAGCCCCACAACAAACCCCCACTGTGTATCCAGATCCCCCCCTGCACCTGGATCCCCCACTGAGCTGCCCACACCCAGATTGCCCCACACAGAACCCTCTCAACCCACACCTGGATTCCCCCACACTAGCATCCTGCCTGCCCACACCTGGTGCACCTGGTACGGAGGGTCAAGGCCCTGGGGTGTTTCTGGGGCAGGCCTGGTCCGTACACTGTGTCAGGGTTGGGTGCAGCCTCACTGCTGAGTCTGTGTCCTAGGGTGGGGGAGCTGCACAGTGATCTCCCACCTTTGTGCAGCCAGTGGCCTGTGCTCCCCAATGCCATGCTGGAGCGTCCACATTTATTTGACAAATAAAATTTGCAAAATTTTAAAATATTGTGTGCAGAATTTTTATTTTGGGGGATTAAAATTTTTAATGTTTTTTGCAGCAGAATGCTCTCTATATATGCTCTATATGTAGTTTAACTGGTTATGGATTCTCCTTGTAAAAGTGAGGATTTTTGTTTTAGGGAATTTGTCTTGGATTCAGTTGAATCAGAATGAAGTTGCAAAGTGTGTATAGCAGTAAAGACAGTGTTCAAGTGTGCCTTTAGAGAGTTTTTAAGAAACTTGACACAGGGATACCAAGTCATCGTCATCCTGGATGGCCTCTATTGTAGTGGCTGTTGTAAAAATATATGCTGAATGCTGAGCCCTGCCATGTGACAGTTTATAATCTTCATCCATATCACATGGCTTGGATCAAGAAATAGATCTTTCTCTTGCCAGAGGTAGTGTGTGTTATACCCTTATTATAGCTGCCAGGGAATGGGAAGGGGAGGGATGATAAAACAAGGGCACCAAATGCTGATACCACATATTTATCAATTCCCTTATGTTCCTTGGTTTTTAGTTGTCTCTTTAGGGCTATTTCCAAGAAATGAAGGAAAGCACTAACACTTTATTTGAGATTAATGTAGTACATTAAATCCATATATTTGGGGGGAAGTAGGATGATAGGGAGAAGAAAGAGAACACCGTGAGATATTTTGGCACACCACAGCTTATAAAAGGGAGAAAATTCATAATTTTCCCATTGACAGCAATATATCAGCTTTCAAAATAAGAAAGGGATAATTTAACAATCCTCTGAACACTGGCGCAGAAAATATTTAACAGCTATTCATAGTATTAAAATATCAGCAATTTCCAGAAGGCTCAGTAATGTGAAGTCTCAGAAGGTCAGAAACATCCTCTTCAGGGACAGGATGGGGTGATGGGAAGCAAAACTTGGAAACAGTCAAGTCCATAAAGATGACTCATTTATGTATACTTGCTAAAATTATGAAACACGTTTAAGGACATGTGTTAGTTCTGGTTCTATATGATCATGTTCCGGAGATAGCATAATACTATTTTTTTATTGCACCAATAGTGCTTTAAGAGTTTAGTTACCAGGGTATAGGAACAGGTGATGTCATGCAACTTTTCAAATTATAATTTTAGTTTTTGAAAAATAAATTGAGAGAAACTGCTGATACTGTATTTTTATTGGTTAATTTATGCTTGTGTTGATGTTTCTTAGTCATGTCATCTCTTTCTTTTTAAGTGTACTTTAGTTTTTTGGGCTTTTCCCAACACTTTGAGTAGGTATTAATGAATTAACCAGTTTGTGTTCGTTGTGTTTTTGTCCCTTCAGTTCCTTAACAGGTCTAACAGTTTCAATTAAAAGATATATAATTCTTGCATAAATTCATATTAAGGAAATAATTGATTTGAAATATACAGCAATATACAGAAATGCATTTTGTAAGGGGTGTAGGTGGGACTGGGTGACTGAGTGGAATGATAACATGATACAGTATTACAACCTTCACCTCTATAGGTTGTATATCTGAATCCAGTTCAGACTGGTAATGACCGAAAGTTGTTACCATCTGAGAGCTACTTGGCTTATATGCAGTGAGTTGGTCTTGGTCCAGTAGTTATTTGGAGAGGTTTTCCCATAACAGAAAACCATATATGATTTGGCACAAGGTGACATCTTTTGGTGGTAGTCTCAACAAATAAGCCAACCACTGAATGGGCATGGAGACTGAACCTGGCCTCTCATGTTTAGAGGTGGCCCTTCAGTTTAGCGTTAGACATTTTACTGGGAATTAGCGGGAAAGATGGATTGATATTGCCAGTACTGTGCTCTTTCTATATCTGTTCATCACCTTTCACCAGCACAGATACGAAAATGAAGGGTAGACATTCTTCTCCAGCCTTTTCAAGTAATCCTCTCACAATCTCTTAAAAGCACTCTTAGAGATTTCTCTTGAGCTAGGAGTAATAAAATAGATCCCTCATCAGTATCAGGAAAAAGGGATTTTGCATTCATTACTTTATAATTTTCAAGGGAAAAAAGACACTATACTGGTTCCTGGGTCCAAACAAATGTATTTGAAAGTTCAAATTTAATTTGGTGACCCTTGCCTCAGTATTTCCATCTCTTAACTACACAGGATTCATTCATGGTTCTCAGTCTAAAGGATGCATACGTCCATGTAGCTATTTGATCAGCCGACATGAAACACGTAGTATTTATGTGAGCAACAATCATTATTGATATGAAATCCTTCCCTTTGGTCTTTTTTTTTTCAGCACCAAAGATTTGAAAAAAAAATATTTGGCCATTCTGGTAATCTCCAATATCCAAAGATTTATGAGTATCTGTGTCTTGAACACTGGTTGGTATGGGCCCAGTCTTGTTACTTTTCTCATGGACAAACGTGAACCTTATGTCTCTTGACCCAATCTTTGGGATTTAGCCTCAGTAAGGACAAGCTGGTGTTCATATGACTCTTATCTTTTACAGGAACAGTTCTAGACTCCAAGTTAACAATTGCTTACCTTCCTTAAGGAAGTGCTGAGAAAATACAGGAGGCAGTCACCTTGGCCAGACCCCAGCTTCATCACACAATATAGCTTGCCCCAGGCTTCTGGGCCTAATGGCTTCCTGTACTTATGTCATTCCATTTGCAAAAATTGAGTTGGGACTATTAGAACTATGTCTGGGACAAGTCATTTTTCAACAACGAGATGACATTGCTCCCATAGTGATTATAACTCCCTGATTTGGGTAGACAGTTTTGGAGAATGCCTGCAGGCAGTACATCCTATTTGCCTTTTCCCAATCTCTCATTGAAGGTAATTGTGTTGGACACCTCTGGCAAGGTTGGGGAGCACATTTAGAACAGCTGATTGCAAGAAACACAGAGGCTCAGGGAAGCCAACGTTCAGGTAAGAAAACTAAAAATGAGTAATTCGTCAGGCCATTAAATCATAATTAGAACAAGGAAATACAGATCCTCACAGACAACACCATAGTGATATCATGGGGGAGCTCGCTCAAAACTTCTGTGTCAAGAGATCATTCTTCTCCAGGAGTGATGCATTCATCATCAAATGTTCCTTGTGACAGTTCACCTTTCTGGGAAAGACCATTTTCTATTACATAACCTAAGATGCAGATACAACATTCAGTATAAGCAATATTTGAAAGACTCACTACTAGCTTTGGTGATTTAGAGGTGAAGGAAATCTCTGGTAGACCTCATTGATGCAAAGGAGTACAGAAGGTGTTGGAACAAGAGTCAAGTCTTTGTGATCAGTGACATCCTCCTTGAATAGAGGCAAGGTTCCTTAATGCTTTCTCTTGAATATTACTAATCCCAGGGGTCATATTTATAATGTTTGTTTGTGCACTCAGCACCATACAAAACAAACATGAAAACATTTCCTGCCCTGAATGGCTTACAGTCTATGCCCCTTATGGAGGAGGGAATAATGCAGTGTTCTAAAAATATTTTTTGTTTAAATGTGACTTGCAAAGGTGTGTATGTGTGCAGGGTTTTTTTAAAATGAGCTTGTGCCCTTTTTTGCGTCTTTATGACAGGATTACTGGCCTCATGGATTGGGAGTGGAGAGGAGCAGTAGAATAGGCAAATCTTGATATTAGGCTTTTGACACAGGCCCACATGACATTCTCCTAAACAAACTAGGGAAATGCGGTCTAGATGAAGTGACTATAAGGTGGGTGCACAACTGGTTGAAAGACTGTACTCAAAGAGTAGTTATCAATGGCTCGCTGTCAAACTGGGAGGATGTATCTAGTGAGGTCCCATTTGAGTCCAGTACTAGTCAGTATTTTCATCAATGACTTGGTTAATGGAGTGGAGAATATGCTTATAGAACTTGCAGAATAACACTAAACTGGGAGGGGTTGCAAGCACTTTGGAGGACGAGATTAGAATTCAAAATGACTTTCGCAAATTGTAGACAAGTGTAAAGTAGTTCACTTAGGAAGGAAAAAAATTAAATGCTTAGCTACAAAATGGGGAACAGCTGGCTTGGTAACAGTATTGCTGAAAAAGATCTTGGAGTTATAGGGATCACAAATTGAATGAGAGTCAACAATGTGGTGCGGTTGTGAAAACGGCTAATATCATTCTGGGGTGTAAGACATAGAAGGTAACTGTCCTGTTCTTCTTGGCACTGGTGAGACCTCTGCTTGAGTACTGTGTCCAGTTCTGGGTGCCATATTTTAGGAAATAAGTGGCCAAATTGGAGAGCAACAAAAATGATAAAAAGGTTTAGAAAGAAAAAGCTGTGAGGAAAGCTTTAAAGATAACTGGTCATGTTGTTTTGTCTTGACAAAAGAAGATTGAGAGGGGATCTGATAACAGTCCTCGAATGTATTAAGGGCTGTTACAGAGAGGACAGTGATCAGTTGTTGTCGTCCATGTCCACTGAATACTGAGCCCATTATTCTTTATCCAATCTTCAGCAAGGGAGATTTAGGTTAGCTATTAGGAAAAACTGTCAAACTATAAGAGTAGTTAGGCTCTGGAATGGGCTTCCTGGGGAAGTTGTGGACTCCCCTTCACTGGAGGATTTTAAGACAGGTTGGATAAATACCTATTGTGGAGGTCTAGGTTTACTTGGACCTGCCACACAGGAGGCTGGAGTTGATGGCTTCTTGAGGTCCCTTCTAGACCTACATTTCTATGATTCTATTAAGAAACCATAAAAGGGAAGGTGGGTGACCGTTTTTTTTTTCTGCTTGTTTTTAACTTTCCTATATCAAGGATGTAATATCTGCTCCTCCCTGGTTTTATTGGAGGACTAATGGGAGGCTATTGACCAATAAGGTCAGGGATGCAAACTCATGCTCTCTGTGTCCCTAGCCTTTGACTGCCAGAAGCTGGGAGTGAACGACAGCGGATGGCTCACTGCATGATTGCTTGTTCTGTTCATTTCCTCTTAAGCACCTGGCATTGGCCACTGTTGGAAGACCGGATACTGGGCTAGCTGGACCATTGGTCTGACGAAGTATGGTCATTCTTACGAGCTATATAGGACATTTATTTATTATGATCTCTTAACACCTTAATTGAAGGTGTGAGCATGTTGATGTCACCCCATATCCCATGCCTGCTGACTGGCCCCATGGGCAGGGTGCTGTGAGGAACACAGCTTCTTTCTCTTCCCTATCTGCAGCTGCAGTGCTCCTGCCCTGGGATTGGCTGCTCTCTGTTCTGGCACCCCAGCAGTCCTGGGTGGGTGAAAGAAGTAACTGCAGCACCTTTCCAGCTGAATATATTTTTTGCCGACAAAAAAAAATTCTGCATGGCACATGAATTCTGGCCGTGCGCAGTGGTACAGAATTCTGCCAGGCGTAGATATTATTACTAGTTAATCTGCCAGTAGGGAATCTGTTCAAGCAGTACTCAAAGAAATTGGTTATTAGGATTTTCTAGATTACCTGCCCAAATTCATACTCCCACCTTTCTTTTTGAGGAAGAGTTAAAAGCAGCGGTGGCAGGGTAGATTGAGTTAAATCAAAGTGATTTCCATAACTGATTTTAATCACAATTTAAATAAGCAAGCAGGAAACCTAGATTTAAATAATTAAATCTGTATGGATTCCAAATGGTGTGCATGTGGGCCATGTGCCGGAGCCAGAAGGTTTCCCTAGCAGTGACCATTGACCCACACATGCGTCGTGCATTCCTCTTATGTTCGCAGCTGAGGCTATAATAGGCCATATGGGTCGACACTGCTCTAGTTATCTTACCACTGCTTGGCTGGAGTCAGAATCCTGTTACTTCATGCCCTTAGCTTTGGTAAGAGAGTGATTTACTGTCAATTTTTCTTGTGTATATACTTGTAGTTTTGTGTTCTGTAGTTCTTGGTTACGTGCAGGTAGCTTAATTACTATAGCTTTGCCCCCGTTGGAGGGAGACTCCCCCTAGCCCACCCCCACTCCCTCAGGAACTATGCCCTGGATTCCAGGCTTCAAGGACTGTGCCTCTTGCCCATGCTCATTTGTTGTGAATGATAAGCATCAGTGTTGCCTCTAGTGCCTTGGCGAGGCCCACACTTCGGCCTGCTGCACCATTTGTAAGTTGTTCCCGCCCTGAATATGGGAGGCTTGCGAACTTTGCCTCCGGAAATTCTTAATGGAGTAGGCTATGTGCCCACGGGCGCATTCAGCTCTGGGGCTGCCAGAACTGGTGATGCATTGCCCATCACCAGCAGCGAGCATTTCTCCAAGCTCCTCCAGGGCACTGGATCCGACAGTGCCAAAACCTCCGGACAAGCCCTGCCATGAGAGAGAGAAACATTGACACGGGCATAAGAGAAGATTCCTGTCCAGATATGCAGTTTCCTCCCCAAGCTGCACCAAGTCGGGTGAGAAGTTGTGCGTGGATCCGGCTGGACTACCACCCAAGTTTCCCAGAGTAGCGGGTTAGGTAAAGTGGAAGCAAGATCCAAGGGTACCACCACCTACCCTGGTACCCACACTGGCGCCCTCACTGGCTCTTGCACCACCCATCCTATTAACTCTGTCAAATACACCTGGACCCTTGGGATTGACCCAAATGATGCCCTGCACTCCTGGGCACGTGGAAGTGCTACTATCAACAGAGGAGCTGTTCTTCCCATACTCACAATCTCTACTCCTCTCCACGCTGCCACTCCCTGCCATCGTCCCTTCTGCAGCAAACAAACCATTGCTGCTGCCATGTCCCATTGCTCCATTGTGGCCTTCCGGTACTGTCGGTGCCTCCCTTCCCAAAACCATCTTCAAAGTCTGAGGGCCTCTCAGAACTGGAGCCCTTGTTTTTCCCTGCCCCACCTCGGAGTCCAGACTCGTGCCCCACACTACCATACCCCCCCTGCTTGTGATCCTTGCCCCACAATTGGGTCAAGGTCACTGTGGACTGGTGGGTACTGAAGATCATCCATCATGAATACTCCATAGAATTTCTGTCATTTCTGCCTCATTGCCAACCCCGGCTTTCCCTTTAGGGACCCATCCCTCTAATGCATCCTCGAACAAGAAGCCAATACCCTTCTCCTCAAGGGTGCCATAGACCCTGTCCCACTTCACTACAGGGAGTGGGGATTTTACTCCCCATACTTCCTCATTTCAAAGAATGGCGGAGGGTGATGCCGCATTGTGGACCTTTGGGTGCTCAACTTCTTTATCAGGAAAGCCAAACTCCATATGGTCATGTGTTGATTATCCCCTTCCTCCCACACGGAGCCTGATTCACGGCTCTCAACATGAAGGACACCTACCTCCACATTGACATTCACCCAGCCCACTGGAAATTTCTCTTATTCAGGGTTTCCATGGTCTGATTCACCATTACCAATTCTGAGTCTCCCCTTCGGCATAGTGACGGCGCTGTAAGTCTTCACAAAAGTTTTCTCTGTCATAGCAGCACACATACGCTGCCTCTGCTACTCTGTATTCCCCTACTTGGACAACTGGTTCTTCACTGTACTGTCCCAGCAAGGCCTCATCTCACTTGTCCTAGCTCTTTGCGCTCTCTTCACCTCTCTCCATATTTGCATCAATGAGGAAGAAGTCTGTGCTTGTAGCTACCCAGATGATCAACTTTATTGGGGCATGGGTAGACTCCTACTGGGAGGAAGGTTTGTGCTGTGATGAAAGCTTTGCCATACTGAATTCCATTATTGCAGACCTATGCCACAACACCTGTACCACCAGCCGCCGCTGTCTCTCCTTCCTTGGACATATGGTAGTCTGTACTTCAGTGACACCGCACGCACGCGTCCACGAGAGTTGCTTACAGATATGACTCCTTTCAATCTACAGACCACACAGAACCATTGGTCTGGGGAGTAGGACTCTCCTGTCCAATTCTGGCCTCCTTCATATGGTGGACCGACCCTTCCAAGGTCATGATCTTTACACCTCCTACCCCACAATCCCCCATAACTATGGATGCCTCCCACTTGGACAGTCAGACAGCCCAGACGTCTGGATGTCATGAGAGGCCAGAATACACATCAACATCCTGGAATTGAGGGCAGTCAGTTTTGCATGCCAGGCATTCCTCCCCCTCATCTGGTGCTGTCACATTCAACTGCTCTCTGACAACATCACAGCAGTAGTTTACATCAACAAGCAAGGCAGCTCCAAGTCTCCATCATTCTGTTCTGAGTCCATCCACCTTTGGAACTGGTGCATCAAACATCAAATCATACTCCAGGCCATGTACTTCCCAGGCACCCAAAACTCCCTGGCAGATGTGTTTAGCAGGACTCTCTACATGAACCATGAGTGGGAATTGCATGATGCCACACTGCAATACCTCTTCCACAAGTGGGGCGTCGCGTCCGGAGACCTTTTTGCAACCTGCAAGAACCGCAAACTGCCTCTTTATTGCTCCAGAGGAGCCGGGGGGGAGGACTCACAAGGTGACACCCTTCTCCTCCCTTGGACGGGCAACCTACACTATGTACCAGAGGGGTAGCTGTGTTAGTCTGTATCCACAAAAACAGTGGGGAGTCCGGTGGCACCTTAAAGACTAACAGATTTATATGGGCATAAACTTTCATGGGTAAAAAACCCCACTTCTTCAGATGCATGGGATGAAAATTATAGATGCAGGCATAAATATACTGACACGTGAAGAGAAGGGAGTTACACTGGTTCTCCACTTGTAAGGTGAACAAGGCCAATTCAGTCAGGGTGGATGTGGTCCACTCCCAATAATTGATGAGGAGGTGTCCAATACCAAGAGAGGGAAAGTTGCTTTTGTAGTGAGCCAGCCACTCCTAATCCCTATTCAAGCCCAAATAAATGGTGTTAAATTTGCAAATGAATTGTAGCTCTACAGGTTTCAGAGTAACAGCCGTGTTAGTCTGTATTCGCAAAAAGAAAAGGAGTACTTGTGGCACCTTAGAGACTAACCAATTTATTTGAGCATGAGCTTTCGTGAGCTACAGCTCACTTCATCAGATGCATACCGTGGAAACTGCAGCAGACTTTATATATACACAGAGAATATGAAACAATACCTCCTCCCACCCCACTGTCCTGCTGGTAATAGCTTATCTAAAGTAATCATCAGGTTAGGCCATTTCCAGCACAAATCCAGGTTTTCTCACCCTCCACCCCCCCACACAAATTCACTCTCCTGCTGGTGATAGCCCATCCAAAGTGACAACTCTTTACACAATGTGCATGATAATGAAGTTAGGCCATTTCCTGCACAAATCCAGGTTCTCTCACGCCCTCACCCCCCTCCAAAAACCCACCCCCATACACACACAAACTCACTCTCCTGCTGGTAATAGCTCATCCAAACTGACCACTCTCCAAGTTTAAATCCAAGTTAAACCAGAACATCTGGGGAGGGGGGTAGGAAAAAACAAGAGGAAATAGGCTACCTTGCATAATGACTTAGCCACTCCCAGTCTCTATTTAAGCCTAAATTAATAGTATCCAATTTGCAAATGAATTCCAATTCAGCAGTTTCTCGCTGGAGTCTGGATTTGAAGTTTTTTTGTTTTAAGATAGCGACCTTCATGTCTGTGATTGCGTGACCAGAGAGATTGAAGTGTTCTCCGACTGGTTTATGAATGTTATAATTCTTGACATCTGATTTGTGTCCATTTATTCTTTTACGTAGAGACTGTCCAGTTTGACCAATGTACATGGCAGAGGGGCATTGCTGGCACATGATGGCATAAATCACATTGGTGGATGTGCAGGTGAACGAGCCTCTGATAGTCTGGCTGATGTTATTAGGCCCTTTGATGGTGTCCCCTGAATAGATATGTGGGCACAATTGGCAACGGGCTTTGTTGCAAGAATAAGTTCCTGGGTTAGTGGTTCTGTTGTGTGGTATGTGGTTGTTGGTGAGTATTTGCTTCAGGTTGCGGGGCTGTCTGTAGGCAAGGACTGGCCTGTCTCCCAAGTTTCTCTTTTTGAAGTCTATTTTTGAAGGTTTTTTTGTTGAAGTATGGCTACTTTTAAATCTGTTATAGAATGTCCAGGGAGATTGAAGTGTTCTCCTACTGGCTTTTGTATGTTACCATTCCTGATGTCTGATTTGTGTCCATTTATTCTTTTACGTAGAGACCGTCCGGTTTGGCCAGTGTACATGGCAGAGGGGCATCACTAGCACATATCACATGAGTAGATGTGCAGGTGAATGAGTCCCTGATGGTGTGGCTGATGTGGTTGGGTCCTCTGATTGGTGTCGCTAGAGTAGATATGGGGACAGAGTAGGCAACGGGGTTTGTTACAGGGTTGGTTCCTGGGTTAGTGTTTCTGTGGTGTGGTGTTTAGTTGCTGGTAAGTGTTTGCTTCAGGTTGGGGGGCTGTCTGTAAGCGAGGACTGGCCTGCCTCCCAAGGTCTGTGAGAGTGAGGGATTGTTTTCCAGGATAGGTTGTAGATCGTTGATGATGTGCTGGAGAGGTTTTAGCTGGGAGCTGTACGTGTTGGCCAGTGGTGCTCTGTTGTTTTCCTTGTTGGGCTTGTCCTGTAGTAGGTGACTTCTGGGTACCCATCCTGCTCTGTCAATCTGTTTCCTCATTTCCTCAAGTGGGTATTGTAGTTTTAAGAATGCTGGTAAAGATCTTGTAGGTGTTTGTCTCTGTCTGAGGGATTGGAGCAAATGCAATTGTATCTTAGACAATGAATTGTGTGATGTGTCCTGGATGGAAGCTGGAGGCATATAGGTAAGTATAGCGGTCAGTAGGTTTCCGGTATAGAGTGATGTTTATGTGACCATTACTTATTTGCACTGTAGTGTCCAAGAAGTGAATCTCTTGTGTGGACTGGTCCAGGCTGAGGTTGATGGTGAGGTTGAAATTGTTGAAATCCAGGTGGAATTCTTCAAGGACGTCCTTCCCGGGGGTCCATATAAGAACATAAGAATGGCCCTACTGGTCAGACCAGAGGTCCCAGTATCCTGTCTTCCAACAGGGGCCGGTGCCAGGTGCCCCAGAGGGAATGAACAAAACAGGTAATTATCAGGTGATCCATCACTTGCCGCTCATTCCCAGCTTCTGGCAAACAAAGGCTAGGGACACCTGGACATATGATGAAGATGTCCTCAGTGTAGCGCAATTAGAGGAGGAGTGCTAGGGGATGAGAGAACAACGCTTCCTCAGATAAGTCAGCCATACAAATGTTGGCATACTGTGGGGCCTGTGGGTATCTATAGCAGTGCTGTTGACTTGAAAGTATAAGTTGTCCCCAAATCTGAAATGGTTGTGGGTGAGGACAAAGTCAGAACCTACACGATGCCTTTCCTCTCTTTCTGTTATTGAAAATTTGCTGGGACCAAGCTACAGTAATACTTGTAGCTCTGTTCTGGCCCTGTCAATATTTGTTACAGACCTCCTTTGAATCTCTGCTTGCACCCCATCCCACCTCGACATACTCCCAGATCTTTTCACACAAGATCGGGGCTGGCTCCAGCATCCCAGTCTGGGCTCTCTTCACCTCACAGCTTGGTTTTTGGATGGGGCTTGAGGATAGACATGGCATGCTTCACCCTGGCGAGACACATCCTTACACAAAGCAGGGGGGCATCCACCAGGACCTGCTACCTGGTGAAGTGGAAGTGCTTTACCTCATGGGCCCACCGACATCGACACCCCCTGGGATGGTATCCATAGCTATCATCTTCGACTATCTTCTCAAACTTAAAACGTTGGGCCTGGACCTCAGCTCCATATGGGTCCACTTGGCAATGCTCAATGCCTTTCTCCCCCTGATGGATGGCACCTCAGCATTCATACAACCTACCACCATCCGTTTCTTGAAAGATCTGTGCAATATCTTACCTTCTCAAGCCCATACCTTTGTGGAACCATAGGCCTTGTCTACACTGCCACTTTACAGAGCTGAAACTTTCTTGCTCAGGGGTGTCAAAAAACACCCCCCTCAGTGATGCAAGTTTCAGCACTGTAAAGTGGTAGTCTAGACAGTGCATGAGCACTGTTAGCCGTGCTCCCAGCGCTGGTAGCTACTCCCCTCATGGGGGTGGTTTTTTTACAGTGCTGGGAGAACTGGTGAGAGCTGGTGCTGAGCCTACACAGCCATGTTAAAGCGTGGCCGGGGTAGCGCTTTAACATTGATAGTGAAGACATACCCTTAATCTCATTCTCTCCACACTCACAAAGACCCCTTTGAGCCCATGGCAACATGGTCTCTGTCCCATCTCTCCATGAAAGTGATCTTAGTGGCCATCACCTCAGCTAGATGGATCAGAGAACTGGTGGCCATGATGGCGGACCCCCCTTACATCGTCTTCCACAAGGATAAGGTTTCCTTCTGGCTGCACCCAAAATTCAGAACTAAAGTAGTCAGAATTCCACCTAAATCATTGCATCCGCCTCCCTGTCTTCTTTCCCAAATGCCACGCCTTGCACTTGGACAGAGCACTACACTCCCTGAATGTCGCCATGCACTGGCATTCTACCCTCAGCGAACTTGTGCCTTTTGGGCATTACTGATACTCTTTCTAGCCAATGCAAGGGACAAGCCCTCTCCTCTCAGTGAATCTTCAAAAGGGTGTCCAGGTGCATCCACAAATGTTACACACGCACCAATGTACCGCCACCTGATGAAGTCACAGTGCATTCTATGCAAGTTCATGCAGCTACATCGGCTTGCCTCGCGAGTGTCTCATGGCAGGATATCTGTCGTGCAGCAACGTGCACTCCATATGCAAGTTCATGTCCCATTACACCATTGCTTCAGCTGCGGACACATCTGTAGGCCGCACCATACTACGACTATATTTCCTTGTACATCCTCACACCCACCTCCATTTTGATCATTGCACTCTATTCACCCACATCTGGAATCCATATAGGGACCATCACTTGAAGAAGAAGAGGAGGTTACTTACTTGTCACTAGAGGTTCTTCAAGGTGTGTGATTCCTATTCGGATTCCAATACCTGCCCTCTACCCTTCTGCTGCAGACTAGACTTCAGTGGTAAGAGGGATACTGGAGCAATGTCAGCCCGCCTGGCCTATTATAGTCTCAGCTGTGAAGACGAGAGGGACTCAAGGCACACATGCTGGTCAACGACACTGCTAGGAAAACCTTCCGGCACATGGTGTGCATGTGCACCCACTTTTGGAATCCAAATCGGGACCACGCATCTTGAACGTCCAGTTACAGATAAGTAACCTCCTTTTTTGCATTAATATGATATTGCCAGCTCCGAGCATCCAGAAATTATAACTGTATTAAATATAAGATTTTTAAAAATAACTTTTGAATTTTTTTATTTGCCTTCTGATTTCAGAGCCTCAAATTTTGTCTCCATAACCATGAAGCTAGAAAGTCTACTTTTATTAAATAAAAGCAGAGATTGTCCCATAATCACAGGACTCAGAATCTGGGCTTTTAAGAAAAAACACCAAATATTGTGAGGCTTATAATAAATTAATGAGAGATGGCAACACTGAATTGTATTCCCTTTACTAGAAAGGGTTGAGTTGGAAGATGAGGGGTGTGTGTGTGTGTGTGTGTGTGTGTGTATTTAAAAAATAATATAATATACACTTGTGCTCCTTATTCTGTTAGGCCTGGTCTATACTTAAAATGTAGGTTGAAATAGCTGTGTCACTCAGAGGTGTGAGAAATACACACCCCGAGCAACATAGCTTTACCGACCTAACCCCAAGTGGACGTCGCTATGGTGACAAAAGAATGCTTCTGTCAGCCTAGCTACTGTCGCTTGGGGAGGTGATGGTCCTATGCTGATAGGAGAACGCTTTCTTTCAGTGTAGTGCTGGCATAGCTGCATGCAGGGGTTGTTCCAGCATCGCTGTGGCACTGGGGTTGTGCTGATGTATGTCGTCCCTGTAGGGCAGGCATGGCCTTAAAGTGAAAACTCATCCCCTTATAAAGGTCCAGTGCCAAGGTTGCTACTTAAGGGCTAAATATAAGTTGTGATCAGCGTCTTGTGTACAATTCTCTTCTGTCAGGTGAATTTCACCTGAGATACCTCTGAAAAGGAAATGGTATATTAGAGAAATGGCAGCAATGGGTACATTTTAGAGTATAAAGTCTTCTGTAACACCTGGGAGGGGAGGGTTTGGCATAGCCCAGAGGATCCTTGGTTTTCCATTTCGTTCCCTGCTGCTCCTGGCTTTGGCTACTACCGTAAGTGAAACAGCGAGTTCTGCTCATTTCTGATTTCTTCAGCTTTTCAGCATCTTTAAATTAAAGTGTTGTTAGAGTACTTTTTTTTTTCTGTAGTTCATGCACTGAAAGTAGAGTTGATCAATTTGATTCCTACTTTGATTGTTACACTGAATTTCAAATTTAGAGAGGACGAAGGTAATTTGAGGAGAAAATTTTCAGTTATTTACAGAGTCGGAGAGAAAGTGTTAAATCTTTGACAGGTGTTTACATCAAAGAAAATATTGTTGTACAAAAAATTTGAGATCCTTGGGAACCTAAGGCTAATATTAGAATGCAAGGGATTCTTGCATCAGTTAATTAAGTACGTTTGAGTCAATCTACAGTTTTATGTTTAGATTCTGTTTTTGTTGAGAAATATCACCCAATCTAAATCTTCTTATGGTCACTACTAAAACTCCTTCTGTAGTTCTTTAGATCTAATTCTGTTTAAGAATATTTATTGTAATTTAAAGTCCTATGGAACTGTGAAAATGCTCACTCTCTTCACAAATATAGAGGAAATATTCAGTATTGCAATAATATGATTACAACCAATCGAGACACATCTAGGAATAAACAGGTTTGAATGAAAAAATTAAGTGTACATGTTGAAATCCTATCAGTGGGTTATATTGCTACTATTTGATATTTTTCCTGCTTTTTACGACGAAACTAGGGAGTTTTTAAATTTAAGAAAGAAGATGTTCAAGAGATCTGATTATTTAAAATTGTAATAGTTCATGGAGGATTTGAAACCGATTAAGCATTATGCAAATATGAGTAGAATTACTACAGTTCATTTTATTTCATTATTTTGTCAATTGATATTTTATGTGCCAGAATACAATTTGTTTATTAAATTAAATTTTTCTTTGGTTTCTTTGCATTAAATCCTCAATGTGTTTGGAGCACTTCTTGGTTAATGAATTCTATTTCTGTGATGATATCTGTTTTAAACACGAATGGTATAATCCCTCCTCCCCTCCCCCCAAGAGCTTTGTGGGGGAAAAAAATCGGTGAGAATCTCATCACAAAACACTTGACGATAGCTAGACCGCTCGTGTACTGAGACTGCCATCTGTAATGCTAACAAATATTGACTGTGTATATTCATCAGTTGTTGTGGTCTTACACTTCAGTGGCTACAGCAGCACAGCTATCATGTTGATGTAGCGTAGACTCTTCCTACGTTGACGGAAGAGTTTTTTCCATCCATATAGATAATCCACCTCTCCAAGAGGCGGTAGCAAGGTTAACAGAAGAATTCTGCCATCCACCCAATAGGGTCTACAGTGTGTATTGGTCTCCCTAACTACGTTACACAGGGTGCAGATTTTTTCACAGTCCTGTGTAGTGTAGTGAGGTCAGTCTGGTTTTTAGGTGTAGACCAGGCCCCAGATTGTAAGCTCCGTGGACAGGGTCCATCTTTTTCTTTTTTGTTTGTATGGTGCCTAGCACCATGGGGGCCTCGTCCATGCCTAGGTCTCTTAGGTGCTAGAGTAATACAAATAATAAGTCTTTTTGTGATGGTGATGGGGAGGTTGAGGTAGGGAGTGCTGGAAGGTTGGCATCCCTACTGGAGCAGAGTTAAGGCTGTGATATGTTGTCTGAGGTCTGGTCTACACTACAAATTTAGGTTGACGTAAGTTGCCTTGCATTGACCTAGTTGTGCATGTATCTACACTTAAATTTGTCTCCCACCAATGTAAGTGCCTTGTTACAGTGATGTAGTAACACCATTTCTCCAAATGGCATTGAGCCATGGTTGATGTATTGATGTCAACGGAGCACAAGTGTTGATATTGTGTTACTTATGTTGACCCTAACAGTCCTCCAGCAGCTGTCCCACAATGCCTGACATGGACTGCTCTGGTCACAGTTGTGAACTCCTCTGCCCAGGGATCACGGAAACCAAAAGGCCCCCCCACCCCTTTAAAGCCCTGCAGATTTTGAAATGCCTTTTCCTGATTGTCTAGCTTGGCAAGCACACCTAGCAGCTCTCCATTGTTATGTGCAGCTGCCCAGCTGACCAGGCCAGCTACGTGCTCCAGACACATTGCGTTGGAGAAAACAGGAGATATTGGGTCTCCTGGTCCTGTGGGGAGACGAGGCCGTGCAAGCACAGCTATGGACCAGGTATAGGAACATGTACATCTACGAGCAGATTTCACGGGAGATGCAGGCGAAGGGATACAACAGGGATCCACAGTAGTGCCGCTTGAAAATGAAGGAACTGCTTCAGGCATATCAAAAGGCCAGGGAGGCCAACAGTTGATCTGGTGCCCAGCCACAGACCTTCTGCTTTTACAAAGAGCTGCATGCCATACTTGGTGAAGACTCCTCCACCACCTCTCTCACCGCCATGGATCCCTCTGAGGAGATTGTGTAACAGGCCCTTGGCATGAACAGCCAGGAGAAGTGAAGGAAGAAGAGAAGCAGGATGGGGGAAGAGGTGATCGGGGGGTGTCCAGCTATGTCTTGAGCCAGGACCTGTTGAAGACTCCACTCAGTCCAGTCTGAGCGTGGGCCAGCTCGATGCTGGGGAAGGAACCCCAGGTAAGTGTGTAATTGTATTCCCCATTACAGTGATGTACTGATGGTGCCCCCAGCTTAGCAGGACACAGCTATCAACTTTTCATTAATTTACTTGTACTAGAAGAAGTAGCGGTATAACAAAGAGATGTAGCATTGTTATCTGTTTTCATTCCCTTGTGGAGTTAGGTAAGGGGGAACATATGGAGCACTTTGTTTATGAACACAGGGAAGTACCTTGAATGCCCCTGAGAGATCTTGAAACTTTCATAGAGGCACTCTGCAATCCTTTCCCAAAGGTTTCTAGGGATAGCAGCCTTATTTCTTCCTCTGTGGTAGGACGTTTTCCCATGCCAGTCAGCGATAACTTTGGCAGGCACCATTGCAGTAAACAGGCTATCCGCATACGGCCTTGGGTGCATCAGGACACCAGCAGCAGCTGTGCTCTCTGTGCCTTTGTTACCCTCATGAGTGAGAGAGAAGCTAAAATTACCACCGTTTGTGGAAAACGGTGCCAGAATTCAGTGCCATTGCCCTGTACTCATAGTTTCATGCAACCAAGCAATTCCCTTCACATTTCCCTCATCTCTCCAGGCCATACTCACTGTGGCTGGAGCTGTGAGTGGTGCCATGCACAAGCACTCTCAAGCAGACATGTCAATAAATATGTCTTGTTTAAAACTTCAGGGGAGCAAGGGAAGGGAGTTCTGAATCTTAACTTTCACTTTCAGTTGTGACTATATTGACAATGGTACCTCTGTGTTTTATCTGCAGCTGCTGCTGTTGTGGACTTGTGGGGCTCCCCCTCCATACCTGTGGAACACCTGAGCCAGATAAGGAGGAGAAAGAATAGGACTTGGTATGACATGCTGTATGAGATACTGCAAGCCAGTGCTGCGTCAGACAGTGAGCAGAGGGGTTGGAAGATGAACATTGCAGACCGCTTGGAGAAGGAAAGAGGGACAGGAGAAAGGCCCAGGAGTCCCAGCAGGAGAAAAAAGAGGGAGATGCATCAGGACATAATGGGGCTTCTCTGGGAGCAGAGACAGATGCTGCAGACTCTTGTGGATCTACAGGTTCAACAATCCCGTGCTCGCCTCCCTTTGCAGTCCATGGAGAACTCTATTACAGCACCTCCCTGCATCCCCCCTCAACATGACATGTGGCATCAGGAGCTACATCCCTACCACTCTGCCCCAGGGGTACATTAAGGACAACCACAGCTTCACATACACTGACCTGTGGGGGTCCTGGTGGCTGTATGTGGAGGTAAAATGGACATTAATGTTTTTTCCCCTTGTTAAGATCAGCTCTATTAATTTATTAAGTTTTTAATACATTTGATTTTTAATTGCACCGATTTCTCTTTGAACTGGTTTTGTTACTGAATAAAATTATATTATTTGGAAAATGATTTATCTTTATTCGCTCACAAAAAATGCTGCAGAGTGCCTAGCATTTCTGAAAGGACCCACTTACTGTACAGTGTGACAAATACAGTGTAATAATCATAAATGTACAGCAAGCCCTGCAAAATTAATAGGTGCATTGATGGTGCACATCTATGAATATAACACTTTAAGCACCGCACAATTCTTAACGGGCCACAAAACAGCAGGTAGAGCATAATACACTACAACACGTTACTGTGGCTCACTGTTGAAGTGCTCTTTCAAAACCTTCCTGAGCCCTATAACTCTGCATCGAGCTCTTCTAATAGATAATAGATGTTCTTCTAATAGATGTTCAAAATCTTCAGGCAGCTGCTCCACCTCTTCCCTCCACCCTGGCAGCAACTTTTCCCTCTTTGCTTCACAGATATTATGCAGGATACAGGAGGCAGCTATAACCATTGGGATGTGTTTTCCACTGAGATCCAATCTTGTGAGTAAACAACGCCAGCATCCCTTAAGTCTACGAAAAATGCATTCAACTGTCATTCTGCATCTGGTGAACTGGTAGTTGAATCTTTCCTTGGTGCTGTCAAGGTAGCTGGTGTGTGTACAGCTTTACAAGCCAGGGCAGTAAGGGGTAGGCTGGGTCCCCCAGGATCACTACTGGCATTTCAACATCACCAATGATAATCCACTAGTTGGGAAAGAAAGTCACTGCTTGTAGCTTTCTGAACAGTCCTGTGTTCTTAAAGAGCATCATGCACCTTTTCTGACCAGCCAGCGTTGATGTCAGTGAAGTGTCCCCACTGATCCACCAATGCTTGCATAACCATAGAAAAGCTGCTGTTTCTGTTGATTTGCTCCGAGGCAAAGTGGTCTGGTGTCTGAATATGGATATGCATGCCGTCTATCGCCCCACCACCCTATCCGTGGCCCCACAAAGTCACGGGATCTCCTGGTAAGCCTCCTTCTGGCCCTAGCTAAAATGGCCATCTATAAAACCAGAGTGAGGAGGTTGGCTGATGGAGTTTCCTGTGACTGTGGGGCCTATTTCCGATCCTCGGTCTGTTCACGTATCCGGGCAAAGTTCCTCTGGGTGGCGTCCACTGACTCCCTTGACGCCTTTGAGGAGCAGTGGGCGCTGTCCGGGGTTCTCTGCTCTGTGTCCCCATCCAGTTCCCTTCTTTTGACCCTTTGACCACACTCCTGTCCCTGTTGTTTCATTAGTTGTCCCCCGGATTTATTTGGTGTCCAGGTCCTGTGGATCCCCCTCTTAGGCTGGGAGGGGATCCTTTAGCAGTGGACGGGTTCGCCTGCCCACTTCCCGGATCCCAATAGGATCGCCCCGCCACAGTTCGGAAATCCTATTGCTGCAATTTACATCCGCTATGTCCTGCGCTCTGCTGAGAGTCACAGTCCTGCGTAACAGAAGATGATTTATGGGCCTACACACTTTGGTGACAACAGCCTCCGCAGTGTATTTTCCAACTCCAAACCAACTTCCCACTGATTGGTAGCAATCTGATGTTGCAAGCTTCCACACTGCAATTGCCACTCACTTCTCCACTGCCAGTGCAGCTCTCTTTGGTGTGCCTGCACTGAAGGGCTGAAGCGAGCTTGACACATGGATCCAGGAATGTGGCCTTGTGCATCCAAAGGTTTTTCAGTCGCCCCTCATTATCCCAAGCCCTTATTATGATGCAGTCCCACCAGTCAGTGCTTGTTTCTCCAGAAGCAGTGCTCCACCATTTGCAGCTGCTCTGTGAACACCAACAACAACCTATGTGCCACAGCAATCTGTCCTCCATGAAATAGTCATTTTCTTCACGATTCGGTTCTTCTTACAGCTCTGCAAATACTGGAGGATTGTGCGTCCTGTGCTTGTAAAACTTATGACACTAGTGCATGGCTGTGCAGGCTTCTGTCACGGGTGCTGGACAGTGAGGATGGCCATGGTGGTTCATGGGATTATCTGAAAAAGGCATGAAAATTATGGGTTGTAGATGACATTATGGGATGGAGACAGTTGCATGCTGGGAAGTTGACCCCTTGCTCCCAGTCACCCCGTATGACTCATTTCTGCCCCACCGTACGTTGTCAAAACTTCCCAAAAGACACTGTGCTGGACGTTGGTGGCTTGCACACTGGGATACCTACCCATGGTTAACCCCAGTGCACTCACACAAACACTCCTGGTGAGTACCCACAGTGCTGGTGCAAGGAGCCAAGTGTGAGCACACACAAGCGATATACTAACTGGCAGCTTTATGCTGACATAATGTGCTTTGACCAAAGATTGTAGTGTAGACGTGGTCTGAATTGCTCTCATGGTGTGTGTGTTTGTGTGTGTGTGTGTGTCTCCTTGTGGCTGCATGACTAGAGTAATTATAGTTGTAGGTGTGGTAACTTTTTTAATTTCCTTGCTTTTTTGAGTTTTTTGTTTAAGGATCCGATTCTGTCACTTATTCCGTGACTTCAACAGACCTCTGTGACGTTTTTGGCTTCATCCCTCTGCAGCAGTGGGACTGGAACAGCTGTCAGCCCCTGCCTCAGAAGCAGTGGCCCAGGGCTGGGTCAGCGCCCGGGGATGCTGGAGCAGTCATCAGTGGGGCTCTGTTAATCTCTCTTCTCCCCCTTCCCCTCCCCTCCACCACAGGTTATTTTTAGTAAAAGTCAAGGACAGGTCACTGGCTCCCTGAGTTTTTGGTTATTGCCGGTGACCTGTCAGTGACTTACTAAAAATACCCGTGACAAAATCTTAGCCTTATTTATTATGTACGAGCAATCTTAACTCACATGCAGCATAGTGCTTTTGTGTATAATTAGTCATGTTTTCATGTTTTGGTTCTATTTAATTCCCCCTAAACTGGTATTGTTTCCTGTTCAGATAGGCCTGAACTAGAACATTGTTTTAAAACCCCTAAATTGGGGAGGTTGAGATCCAGCCTGTGCAGTTTTGTTCCATCTCTAGTTCCTGGGTGACAGCATTTTGAGGATAGGCCCTTTTGTTGATGATGGATTAAAATATATTAAAATATTTATGTACACTCAGTAAAAGAAAAGCTAGGTACAAGCACTTGTTTAAGAGAATATGTATGCTGGGAATTCACTTAGCAACACTTCTATTCATTTTTGGGCTAGAGGGTTGAGCGTTAAAGTTCCACATCAGCATGAAGGTCTCAGGCCTGGTGCTGATAATGCAGTGAGTTATTTGAGGACACTGAATTATTAGAAATGCAGTTACTCAGACAATCTGTTAACCAAGTTTTTCTTTCTGACTCAGATGGTTATCCTCATAACTAAAAATCACATGGCTAATTTTCAGAAAGAGTAGCTGATAAAACTGAATCCAAATATTGGGGTTCTTTTTCTTTTTTTAATTATCTGCAAAGCTCTGCATGAGTTGTTGCTAAATTCAGAATGAAAGACACTCTACAAAACCTGTTCTAGTTCTCGCTACGACAGTAATTTAAGGAAATAGAAACAAATTCCTTGAGCAGTGTAAAATACCATGTACCTTCAAAGCGCTTATTATCTGTTATGCATTTCTTAATGTTCTGAAGTGGTGCATGAAGTCCTGAAATATTAACTTTATTTAAAGTATAACTGAATAATCAAAAGGAAAACTTACAGTAATAGGTTCAGAACTTGAGTGAATGTTCTGCAAACCAATCAAACACTTGTGTAACAAGATAATCAAACCTTGTACGAAAATTACTTAATGAAAAGTAAACATCAATTTTAGACTTTGTATTTATATAGACTTTTAACCATTTAGTTGTCTATTGCGATTTTCTCTTGTATTTTCTTTGAAACACTAAATTGTTGCAAGTTTTTATTTATGTGGGTTTTTTTAGTTGTTTCTTTAGAACCTGGCATAGACATTTTATATCTATTTAGATTATAATACAGTATTATAAAATCTCTTCTGATATTGTTAAGTGCTGAAACCTAACTAAAGTAAGCTACAAATATACCCTGACTCTTCATTTCACTTTTTTTTTTTCTTCACTCTAATCGATTTATTTTAAAGCTGAACCGTGTTTGGAGGGCCTTTTGTAGTATATGTGCAGAGGGGAGAACTGCATGAAAACACCAGATGTGGGTACGTTTTCCACTGAAAAGAAGCAATTATGTTTAATTAGTCCAAACCTGTGATTTTCCTAATGTTAATAAGTTGCTAAGATGTGGTGGCAGCATTTAAAAAGTGAACACTGCTGTGGAAATAAAGCCTTTAAAAATGTATAGGATGCGTTTTTAGTGTTTTGTATATTCATGTAATACCTATAACCTAAGATGCAAAATTTTATATAGCTTTTGAAATAAACACAGGGAATATTTTCAATTAGTCGCTGAGCTATTCCATACAGAGTGGTGGTGTGGAGAAAAGTTATGTGGGGAGAAAATTTTTGAACTAATCATTTATTTTGAAAAGCTGGAAGCAACTGTTTTCTTTTGCTGCCCAGAGCTATGACTTGAAGTGTTTTATTGCTAGGAGGTCGGTAGAAAAGTAATTTGGGTAGTAGCTAGAGATATTACCATTGGTATGTGGTTGCTTTTGAGTACTTTTTTAAGCATTGCTGTTTTATACATCACATTCAGTGATTTCAGCTAGAAACACATCACATGTTATGTATATGTGCAATGCCTCTAGCCTGTTTGTTGAATGTGAGCATGGGAGTTTAAAGTGTCTGTTATGTACATGGTAAAGAATTGCAAAGAACGTAACATTAAAACATATGTTTTTGTTCTTCTCCACACTTCTTTAATATTCTAATGATTGAGTCCATCAATCAACAGTTTACTTGTTTAGCTTTTTTTTTCGTGGGGAGGGGGAGGAATAGGGTGGGGACAATGCTGGCAAATGTGTTCTATCCAAATAACTATGCTTCCTCCCTGCTCTGCTGCATGGCGGGGAGTAAATCCACTTTGGGTATGTCTAGTAGTAGGCATCCTTCAGTCTCGAGAGACCATGGGTTTTTGCCCCTGAGAGGTAAAGAATTTACTCAGTTGATTTTATGGCAGCCGCAAATATGGTTGAAGAGACCTACTCGAGAGAGAGACAATCTCCGTTGCATTTGTCACATTTAAAGGTGGTGATTCAACCCTTTGGGCTCTGCCTTCTGCAAGCTCTTTTCTCCTCCGCTAAGCTGGATGGCTTCCTCTCATAACTCTGGAGACCTTTGTTAAGCTCTTATTTCCAAAGGCTGCAGTCTTGAGTGTGATCTTCCCATTTGTCCACATCCATGTCCATTTTTTTGAGGTCTTACTTGCACACATCCTTAAAACGCAGTTTTGGGAGTCCTTTGGGTCTTTTTCCAGATGTCAATTCACTGTAGAGGATGTCCTTTGGGTTGTGCCCATCATTTATTTGGCACATATGCTCAAGCCAGCGGAGGTGTCTCTGTTTGAGGAGTGTTTGCACGTTGATAAGCTGGCTTGTTTGAGCACATCCGTGTTGTTGACTCTGTCTGTCCAGGAGATTCCAAAGATTCGACGAAGACAACACATATGTTGCGCCTCCTTTCCTGATGAGAATATAAGGTTCATGTCTCTCTCCCATATAAAAATGTGCTGATAACACATGATGATACACGCAGATCTTTGTGTGTTCTTTAATTTTTTTTTCATACCCTCTTGTTCAGTCTAGACATTGTGGTGGGTTTTCCAGTGCAGATGTTGAGTTCTGTTTCACGTGAAAGGTTGACTGTGATAGTGGACCCTAGGTATGTGAACTCGTTCACCTCTTCAAGTTCATAGTCGTTGATCTTGATGGAGGGTGCTTCCTCAACTTTTTGGCACATTGTTAGTCTTTTTTAGGCTTATGGTAAGCCCGAAGTCTTGGCAGGCTTTGGAAAAACTGTCCATTAGTCTTTGAAGATGACCACCTGTGTGGGTGGTCACTGTTGCATCATCAACAAAGAGGAGGTGTTGGATAAAGGACTCCAGAGTCTTGGTTTTAGGTCTGAGTCTTGCAAGATTGAACAGCTTTCTAACAGATCTTGTGTGAAAGTAGATCACCTCCGTTGGGGACCCAAAAGCTTGTTTCAGTGGCGGGGAGAAGAAGATCCCAAACAGAGTTGGGGCAAATACACAACCTTGCTTAACTCCGCTATGAATCTGGAAAGCCTGAGACACTTAGCCGTCGTATTGGACTGTGCTGTACATGTGTTCATGGAAGGATCGAATCATGCTTAAGAGCTTGTGGGACGGGGGGAGACATCTAATATTTTCTAGAAGCATGCATAGTTCACTTCTACTGACAAAGTCAAAAGCCTTTGTGAGATCGATGAAGGCTATGTACAGGGGACTTTTTTGTTGTCTCAGTGAGATCATGTTGATGGTAGACCTTTCAGCTGTGAAGCCGCACTGTGATTCAGGATAGATTCTGTCTGCAAGGGTCTGAAGTCTATTCAGGACAACTTGAGCAATGGCTGTTCCCATAATACTAAGAAGGGAAATATCACGATAGTTGTTACAGTCGTTCCTGTAACCCTTGTTTTTATAGAGAGCAATGATGTCTGCATCTCTCATTTCTTTTGCCTTCTTTTCAGCACTGGCAGAGCAACTCATGAAGATGTTGCAGTAGAATAGGTTTTCTGAATTTTATGACCTCGGGAGGTATGCAGTCTTTCTGGGGGCCTTTCCAATGCAGAGGCCATCTATGGCAAGGCTAAGCTCCTCGACAGTCGGTATGTCTACATTGCAATTAAAAACCCGCAGGTGGCCCATACCAGCTGACTTGGGCTCAGGCTGTGGGGATGTTTAATTGCAGTATAGCTATTTGGGCTCAGGCTGCAGGCTGAAATCTGGGACTCTTCCAACTTGCAGGATCCTAGAGCCTGGGCTCCAGCCGGAGCTGGAATGTCTACACTGCAATTAAACAGACCCGCAGCCCAAGTCAGCTGGCCCTGGTCAGCCATGGGATTTTAATTGCAGTGTAGATGTACCTTTAGAAAACTGTAAAGGAGACCTGCAGAGGGCTGAGGGGCAAATGGCTAAAGAGGATGCAGTCTTCTCTCTACTCCCACAAGGCTATCTTTCTTCCTCCACTAAATATCCATGTTGTCTCTGGACCACGTGGAAAAACTGGCTTGCGGCAGGAGCAGAAGCTGCATTCAGCTGTATTTCAGGGTTGCCATCTGTTCACTTAAGGGTAGGGCTGAAAAAATGTGATATCACAAGGACCCTAATTTGGAAAAGTTACTCCCCCTGTTCCCTCTTTAAAGTAACATAATTCCGGTTAATGTTGTTGATGGAGTTGATTGAGTAGTTTTTGTCAGATTTAGAATTGAACTATGTTATGCAGCAGGTGTAGGTGAGAAATGTGTCAACAGTTGTATGCCCTTCCCAATAACGTATTAAGGCTACATCTTGTTTGTTTTTCTTTTAAAAAAAATCTGGAAAATCATTTAAATAACATGAAAGTGGTGACCAAAACCTCCATTCTATAGATAGCTCTCCAAGATAATCTAAATTTGGGACTAATAATTTGAGGAGGAGGAAAAAATCCAAAGATGCACCATACAGATGGAGAGCCCATAAAAACAACCTTCTTCTCCCCTATGCCTTTATCAAATATCTACATTTATGTCGATAGCTTCTCAGGGAATGCAATTACTGACCCAGTCCAGTTTCACAGACTTGCTGCTTCCTGGGAGGTTAATTTGTACAGTCCTTTGGGCGTTACTATCATAATAGCTAACATTTTGGGTAATAAGGGTGACTTACTTATTTTTTTATTGAAGTAGTGGGTCTGCCATGTGTGCATTTTGGACTTCCCCCTTCCTATTGGGACCCAAACAAAAGCCAAGAAACTCAAAAGTAAAGACTGCTTTTTAAAACTCCTTTGCTTTTCATTGTGTCTGGCACAGCAATATTGCATCCCCTGAGTGGGAATGAAAGATGCTGTGGATTTCAGACTGTTTTGATCTCCATTTTAATCCCTCTACTCCTCCATGTGGCCAACACTGTTCTAATGTGACCAGAGAGATCTCCTTACTATGAGACATCTACTACTCTGGTATGGAATGCTCTGCTTCAGCAGTACACTCAACAGAGCATGAACCAAAATAATTCTGTTCAAATTCTGCACCTATTGTCTTAGTTCCTGAGCATCTGAGGTGGTGCAGGATGGAACATTTTCTTTGGACTGCTCAGTTGATCTAGTACAGAGAAATTATTTTAATGCGATTCTTTTATATTTAATAGAGCTATGTGGAAAAGGGCAAGTCCTTTTCATGGAGGATTTCGATACTGAGAAATTTGGTTTCATTCCAATTTGGAATGAAAACTAAAAATTTCAAAATTCTCAGTGAAATGGAAAGTCCTGGCCCTCTGGGACAGTCTGCCTAATGGGCTGCCCTAGAGCTGTGAGCCCTGGAAGCTGTGAGGTCCCTGGCTTGGGGGTAGTCTGCCTGCCAGGAAGTCATAGCAGCCTCACAATGCAGAAACTCAGCAGGTGAGCTGCTGAAGAACCTGGAATCTGGGGCTCCCAGGGCTTACAGGCTCTTGGCTTCCCATCAGCCCACCAAGCTGGCTCCTGAGGAGCCGGGCAGGTAAACTGACAGGAAACTAGATGGGTTCCTAGTGAAAAACTTCCTGCTTTCTGTCAGCGCTCCATGGAACATTTCAGTTTCGAATTGGCATTTTCTATCAGTAAGATATTGTTGCATCTGAGAATTTCTGACCCACTCCAGTATTTAATTTTAAAAGTAATTTGTCAACTAACATCATTTTTAGCACAGTTGTTCCACGAGCAAAATTTCTTTTTTTGTTTTTTGTTCAGTTTGTTTTTTCCAATGATATGGTCATATTCACTGGAATTTATTTTCTGGCCTGCTTTATATGGATATATGTCTGTGTATAGTGTGTAAGATTTGTTAATGCACAAGTTTTGGACCACATTCTAAAGTAAGATCGTTATAATTGCCTTCTGCATAATGAAAAATGTGAAGATCTAACACAACATTTTTCTCTTGTAGTCAGACTGTAGGCCACTGGCATGCTCAAAAGAGCTGAATTACTGAATGATTCTGTTAATAGTAATTGCAAAATCTTATGGGCTGGCAGCTGATTAAAGGGGTACCATGTTAACCTTTAGTGGTATAATACTCTGTCCATCAGAACAAAAAAGTGTAGGTAGGACTGTCAACTAATTTCATAAATAATCGCTGGACTTAAATTCTAGATAAGTTAGTGATGATAATGACTCAGTCAACATAAAATGATTTTGATCCTAGATACATTTAAATTGAAACGAGTTGGTTGTGAACAATGTGCCCTTCTTACCTTTGTAGGCCTCGGAGTAGAGGAAAAACTGCAGTGGAGGATGAAGACAGCATGGATGGGTTGGAGGCAGCAGAAACAGAAAACACTGTGGAAACAGGTAAAGAGACATACAGTATCAGTAGAGTCCTCTTGTCATTTCTCTTCTAGAAGTGAGTGCGTGTAGTTATGCAGAAAATTTGTTTGTTTATAAGCAGGAAAATCATCTCTTGCTTTAGTATGACACCATGAAACAGACATTTACATGTTTATAAAAATAAGACTGCATTTTCTACCTTTTAAAAATCATCTGAAAGGAAATTCCTCTGTATTTCAAATGTCTAGTGGCTCTTTTGTTTTGATAACTCTACCACTCTCTAATAGAAATAAAACACAGTACCAGCCATTTGTATGTTATCTGCCAAAATACAATGTTGCTCTTTGCCCTATAGTTGCAGTTAACTAAGGAAATTATACCACAGGGATGGCATAATGTTAGCGCTCTCTCTGCAGCTGTTTGAGAAACACCGGTTAATTTGCTAGTCTTGTTGTAAATATTTATATAGAGATAGCACCCAAAGGCCTTAATCAGGATTTAGACCCCATTGTGCTGGGTGCGGTACAAACATAAAAAAGATGTAATCCCTACCCTGGAGGGTTTACAGTCTGAAGACCAAAACAATGGGTTAAAACATACAAATGAATATGATGAAAAATTTCCACAGCTTTGTTAGCTACATGTATGTAGCTCTTGGAAATCTGCCTAGGCTGTAACTATCAGGCAGGGTTTTGTAGCAGTCCTGACAGAAGTGAGCCTTAATAAGGGATCTGAAGGAGAATAAGGAAGAGACTGTATGGATTTTATTGAGGAGCTCTTTCCATGCATGTTGGACAGAGCGAAAGAAAGCAAAGAGGTGTTCAAGGGAGAAGCTGCCAGGTGGGCAGTAAAGGCTGGGAATGCTGGCAGAGTGAAGGCGGGTGTCCACATCAGGATGAGTAACTAGATCAGCTAGGAAGGGTGGGGCTAAATTGTGAAGGGTCTTAAAGGTAAAGACAAGAAACTTACATTTAATGTAGAGGTTAAGGGGGAGCCAGTGGACTTGGGTAGCCAGATTAAGGAGGTGATGTGATCAGAATAAGGAGCCATTTTAGCAGCATTATTTTAAATAGACTTTGGGGGAGCAAAGTTACAGTAGTTGAGGCCATAAAGCAGGAGGTTGTGATAGTCAGGGTCTGAAATTATGAGGATGTGGATGAGAGATTTAGCAGTGTTGTCTGGTCTCTTGCTACCCATTTGGTAAGAGTTACGAAGTATTGAGGAGACTTTGTGCTCAGGCTGAAGGTTTCAGGGAGTGTTCTGAGGTGTTCAGCAATTCTTACTGATAAATGAATGGTAGTAATGGGTTCTGAAGGGTGTCTAGTTCAAAGGGACACTGTCAACAATTGATTTTGTTGTCTAAGTCTGCCAGCACTTAGTTTAGCCTGTTGCATTACCTATCTCATGCACTGGTGTTGTGACATATTCTCATGCACTGCTCTGATGGGAGCTGGCATGTATGCTCTTCCCCAGGCCCTACATAAGGATGTTTACCAGTAACAGTGGTGACAAAGCAGAAACTGAAGCAGCAGCAGGCACCAGTATCCTTAGGAAAGAAGGGGAGTGTAGAGGAAGGCGAAAGCCAGTGTTAGGGGGCTTATTCCTTCACCTGCTTACTTCCCTAGTCCTTCTCGCATGAACAGAGAGCAACAATACCCAAAGTCCAAAGGTGCAAACAATTTGATGTTTATTGGGGTGAACTGCCAGCAAGCATGATTTCCAGTTTCCTTCCTTAGTGTCCCCCTTCCCAGCTCTGACATCACAGAGCCTTACCTGTGTCCCTGTTCCCATTTCCCCCCCTCAGCAAAACATGATTCCAATTTCCCCGCCCGCATTCCCTGTTCCCATTCCCCGCCCTTATTTCCTGATTAACTGCAGACTATATAGTAAAACTTAAGTTCTGCTTAGCTATACCTTAACCTCTCATTTTACTGAAATTTAACTAATAATTAACATATTATAAAATGATTATTTAACCAATTATATCCCACCATCTTAGTTAGTTTACACCTAGCAAAATTAATTATACAGCAGATAGAAACAATCACAGAACCAGAGACCATGCAAATAAACAATAGCAAAGTGGGAACTATAATGACAAAACAATACAGAAGTGAGGATTTCACAACTACATCTATAAAGACATAAGGGTTTCCCAGTTGTGTCTATTGATAAGTGAGTTATTACCTAACAGAAAACTATCAAACTAAACTTCCTTTTACATCCTCTAGGCTTTTCCTTTTCTCTGGAGGTGATTGCCTTATTTCAGTGTGACTAGTTTGGAATGTGAGGATGTGACCCTATGCTTCTCAGCTTATGGCTGCCTCTGCTGCTTAACCAGAGATCTTAGCCTAAGAACAGGGCCTCAGACTGTCACAGTAAAAGAAGGCCCTTAAACGCCAGCAGACAGTGATTTTGATTCTTTCTTTTTCTTTTATATCTCTATAACTAGCCAAGTGATAAGAATACACCTAAATTCTTAGAGTATAGGCCTTTACAGACAGGATATCTATCTATATCCTGACAGCCAGGTCTACACTGTAGAGTTAGGTCGACGTAAGGCAGCTTACATCGACCTAACTCTGTAAGCATCTACGCTAAAATGTAGTTCCCACCAATGTAACTCATCCACTTCACCTCCAAGAGAAGTGTAGTGCTTAGGTTGATGTAATTAGACACTGCATTACTTACATTGACTGTTACTGCCTTTCAGAAGCCATCCCACAAATGCCCCACATTGACACTCCTGCTGAAGATGCACACTGCTGACACAAGGAGTGTAGTGTGGACATGCAAAAGCGATTTAATTACTGTGGCAACTGTATGTCAACGTAGCTTAGTGTAGACTTGCCAAAGCCTAAGCCTCCTTGTTGCTTTGTTCTCGGGCTTGCCCATTACACACAACCCTGCCTCCCCACTGGAAACACCCTTGTAAACTTTATCAGGGGAATAGAAAATGTTTTGTTTGTTTTTTTTAAAGGAGGTAGAAAAAATCTGTACTGATACAATACTATTTAAAAGGTGCTTTAATTACTACATTGTTCTGGCGATACGCAGTCATGTTAACTAGTTTACCGACACTCCCTGTGTCATCACAGAGATCTGTGAATAATGAATTTGTTTGGAGGAGAGGCAGACAAGAAGGAATACTTCACTTGCATCCCTTTTGGAGTCTCAAAGATCCTCCTGTTTACCCCATATCTTCCATCCTCTTGGTCGCTATGGGCCTGACTCTTCTTTATGCTAAAGCCCCTTTACACCATTCTGGCAGTGTATTTAAAAAAAAAAAAGCCTTATTGTAAATGCGCGCGTCCAATATCTCTGGACATGAGGGACCAAACGGGACTTAAAGGAACATTGTCAGTTTAAGCAGTTTGGGGAATATTGACTGCTAAACGAATGTTAGACTTGGTTGGGGAGGGAGAGAGCAAGCAGGTAGTCCTAATTAACTGGTGTCAGGGTTCCTTCCCCACTCCGAACTCTAGGGTACAGATGTGGGGACCCACATGAAAGATCACCTAAGCTTATTCTTATCAGCTTGGGTTAAAAAATTCCCCAAGGTACAAACTTTGCCTTGTCCTTGAACAGTATGCTGCCACCACCAAGCGTTTTAAACAAAGAACAGGGAAAGAGACCACTTGGAGATGGCTTCTCCCCAAGCCCTACACACCCCATTTCCTGGGGAGGCTTGAGAATAATATCCTAACCAATTGGTTACAAAATCATCTAAGACCCAAACCACTGGATCTTGGAACAATTGAAAAATCAGTCAGGTTCTTAAAAGAAGGATTTTATAAAAAAGAAAAAAAACAAAAAAGAAAAAGGTAAAAATTATCTCTGTAAAATCAGGATGGAAAATACTTTACAGGGTATTCAGATTCAATACAGAGAGGATCCCCCTCTGGGCAAAACCTTCAAGTTACAGAACACAGGAATAAACCTCCCTCTTAACACAGGGAAAATTCACATAAAACAAAAGATAAACTAATCTGCCTTGCCTGGCTTACCTATACTGGTTGCAGTATTGGAGATTTGGATTAAGATGGGTTGGAGTAGATGGATTTCTGTCTGGCCTCTCTCAGTCCCAAGAGAGAACAACCACATAAACAAAGAGCACAAACAAAAGCCCCCCCCCCCCTTTATCTTGTATCTTGTCCCTTTATTGGTCCTTTGGGTCAGGTGCCAGCCAGGTTAGCTGAGCTTCTTAACTCTTTACAGGTAACAGGATGTTGCCTCTGGCCAGGAGGGATTTTATAGCACTGTATACAGAAAGGTGGTTACCCTTCCCTTTATATTTATGACAACTGGTTTTTAAGATTTGCTATCCTATGGCTTGCTAGGATTTGAATAATTTTGGCAGAAATGTTTTCAGGACCAATGAACTTTTTAATGTACTAGTCTGGAGCTAATAAGCAGGGAAAAAAAAGTTATACCAGTTAGCTGTTAATAGTCATATATAAAACTATTTTCTATTCATTAAACAGAAGGAGATTTTAGTTGTCAGAGTATGTGTGGTCTGTGTCATTTTATTTTTTTAAAGGCTCGCTACTGAGATGGGTATCCTTTTTTTTTTTTTTTTGTGGTTGTTTAGCTTAAAAAAAAAAAAGAGAGAGAAAAAATGGACTTTTGCAAAAACTTCACCAGTATTTCCTAACAAACGATTTTAAACTGGTAATAGTATTGTAGTAGGGTTTTTAAATGGGCCCTTGAATTTGAGAGTTTAGAATGAGTTCATGTAAATATAAAGGTGTAATGTGGCCTTGGGCAAGTCACTTCACTTCTCTGTACCTCTAGTCTGCTTTCTTCTCTCTCTTGTCAATTTAGAATGTAATCACTTTGAGTCAGGGACTTTCTCTTGCTGTATGTTCATACAGAGTATGGCACAATGGTGCCCTGATCTCCGTTGGGGCCTCTAGACGCTACTGTAATACAAATAATAAGTAATAATAGTCATATGTTGTTAGCGTCAATTGAATTCAGAGTAATCCACGTTGCTGTCAGACAGGGACATGAGGAGGGCCCTACCAAATTCAGGGTCAATTCTGGTCAATTTCATGGCCATAGGATTTGAAAATTAGTCAATTTCAAGTTTTCAGATGTTTACATCTTAAATTTCAGTGTTGTAACCATGGGAGTCCCAACCCAAAAGGGAGTTGTGGTGGTGGGGGTGTCGCAAAGCCGTTGTCGGAGGGTTGCGGGATTGCCACCCTCGCTCCTGCAGCCGCAGGAGGTTCCTGGAGGTGGAGGTGGGTCTGATCTCCCTGCAAGAGCAGCTGTGCAGGGGAGGAGCAAGTTCTGTCCCTCCCCAGCATGGGGACTAGCAGCTGGAGCCTGGGGAATGGCAGGAGCCCCTGGCTGAGGCGCCTCCAACCCTGACCCTCCCTCTCCCTTCCCATAGCTAGCTTTCCAGGGGGAGGGCTTATTTCACAGTCCATGACACGTTTTTCACAGCTGTGAATTTGGTAAGGCCCCAGACATGAGAGACAGGAGGAAGGGGTATTCCCACCTTTAAGGCAGGAGGTTACCCCACAAACCCTTATTCCAGTGATTTTCAACCTGTGGTCTGTGAACCCCTGGAGGTCTGCAGACTTAAGATTTTCAAAGGGGTCCACACCTCCATTTGAAATTTATTAGGGGTCTACAAATAGGGTTGAGGTAGAAAGGTTGAAAACCACTACCCTATTTTTTAGACCCACCGGGAGGGAGATTCCCACAGTGGAGAAAGCAGAGGAAACATGTCTCCCATCTCCTGAAGGGAGCAGAGGGGGAAGATTCCCCACTTTCCCCTACCTCCCAGAGAGAGATTCTGCACATACTCCCATCTCCTGGTGAGAGTTACCCCCTGAAGAGTTTCAGAGTAACAGCCGTGTTAGTCTGTATTCGCAAAAAGAAAAGGAGTACTTGTGGCACCTTAGAGACTAACCAATTTATTTGAGCATAAGCTTTCGTGAGCTACAGCTCACTTCATCAATGAAGTCTCTAAGTTAGTCTCTAAGGTTCCCCTGAAGAGTGTTGCCTCAATGCTGATGACGTGCTAACAACCCACTTATCTTACCACTGCATGTATTAAATTTAATGTAATGTTCACCAGCAGACATGTACCAAATCTATGAGAACTTTGTTTAAATGTTTCAGAGTGGTAGCCGTGTTAATCTGTATCAGCAGAAAGAACGAGGAGGACTTGTGGCACTTTAGAGACGAACCAATTTATTTGAGCATAAGCTTTCGTGGGCTAAAGCCCACTTCATCAGATGCATACAGGGGAAAATGTTGGAACCTGTGTGCGCGTGTGTGTGTTACAATAATGTGCATGTGCCAGTGTTTATATGTAGCAAAACCATTGCATTAATATTTAGTAAGCAAGTAAACATGTTATAAACAAGGAAAAAACAGGTACTAAATCCATCCGTTTAGAATTCCAGTAAGTGAATACTACTGGATCAGTTTACCAGTAGCATTTATTACAAGTATCTGACAATCAAACTATCTGAATAGAAATGTGAATATATGTGTACTCACTTAGAGGCCAGGAAAGGTACATTAGGAGTTTAACTCGTGGTAGCAGCAAAGTTGCTGGAAACATTGAGTTTTAAATATAGGTATTGCAAGAAGGAACGTTGCATCCAGAACTATTTCTTATTTATATTTAAACTAGGGGGTCCATGGTTTTCAGCTTCTGTAGTTCAAGCTTATTGCGTGCACCCCACAAACTTTCCACCCTCCCACCCCCCTCTGTTTCAGGCCTCCCTGAAACTCTCTCCCTTTGTGTCCCTCATCCTTCCCCTTCCCCCCATTCCAGGGGTTCTGTGCACCCACTTTCACCCCTCCTCACATGCCAGGGGGTTGGTGTGCTCTCCCATTTTCCCCTTTCCTCATATACCAGGGTCCTCTATTACGCATTTGGATATCTTTAATTCTGAACTCCCACTGGTATTTCTTGGCATATGTGCCTTTTCTTTGGTGTGCAAACATTTTACATTTTTTAATGCAGAAAACTATGCTAATGATACTTTACAGCTGAGATTAATACAAGTTGAACCTCTCTAGTCTGGCACCCTTGGGACCTGACTGGTGCTGAACCAGAGAATTTGCCAAATCATGGGAGGTCAATGGAGAGTGCCAGCGGGTCCGCATAGGTCCGGGGAGTAGGGGAGCAGAGGGTGCTGCAGCAGCCCCAGGCTTTGTGCCCAGCATGGCCACCTGCCTGTGGGTCCCGCTGCCACCGAGATTTCTGGCCTCTGGCCCCCCACCTGGGGACTCCGATGCCAGTCCCAGCCACCAGCCTCAGGTCTTCCCCCTCCGTCCTGGAGCTTGAATGCCATGAATCAGCTGTTCGCGGTGCTCTGGAAGTGCTGGGATGGAGGAGGAGAAGTTGGGAAGCATGGGGCCGGTGTGTGAGAGGTGCTGGGGAAGGGGGCAGAGAGGGAGCTTGGCGCCAGTGGATGCTCCACACCCACTAATTTTTCCCGGTGGGTTCTCCAGCCAGCCAATGGGAGCTGCATGGACGGTACTTGTGGGTGCAGGCTGTGCATGGAGACCTGCTGCCCCCTTCCACCCAAAGGGCGCACAGAGACATGCCAGCAGCAGCCAGCCGCAGCCACTTCTGGGAGCGGCTTGGGGCCAGAGCATGCAGGCAGCCTGCCTGAGCCCTGCTGCGCCACCGGTTGGGAGCTGCCTGTGGTAAACACCTCCTGGCCAGAGCCTGCACCTCACACCCTGTCCCACACCACAACACTCTGCACCAGCCCAGAACTCCCTCCTGCACCCAAACGCCCTCCGGACCCCACACCCCCTCCATTAATATAGTAGAAATGTGTGGCCCATGACGACTTACCAGAGTTCGTGTAGTGGCTGTTGCCCACCCCTGCTCTTGACTCTAGCATCTGTCTAACCTTTCCTTTTTCCAGCTAGCAGTAACATGGCAATCACTTATCATAGAATCATAGAATATCAGGGTTGGAAGGGACCTCAAAGCAGGACCGATCCCCAACTAAATCATCCCAGCCAGGGCTTTGTCAAGTTTGATCTTAAAAACTTCTAAGGAAAGAGATTCCACCACCTCCCTAGGTAATGCATTCCAGTGTTTCACCACCCTCCTAGTGAAAAAGTTTTTCCTAATATCCAACCTAAATCTCCCTCACTGCAACTTGAGACCATTACTCCTTGTTCTGTCATCTGCTACCACTGGGAACAGTCTAGAGCCCTCCTCTTTGGAACCCCCTTTCATGTAGTTGAAAGCAGCTATCAAATCCCCCCTCATTCTTCTCTTCCGTAGACTAAACATCCCCAGTTCCCTCAGCCTCTCCTCATAAGTCATGTGTTCCAGTCCCCTAATCATTTTTGTTGCCCTCTGCTGGACTCTTTCCAATTTTTCTACATCCTCCTTGTAGTGTGGGGCCCAAAGCTGGACACAGTACTCCAGATGAGGCCTCACCAGTGTCGAACAGAGGGGAATGATCACGTCCCCCGATCTTCTGGCAATGCCCCTACGTATACATCTCAAAATGCCATTGGCCTTCTTGGCAACAAGGGCACACTGTTGACTCATATCCAGCTTCTTGTCCACTGTAATCCTTAGGTCCTTTTCTGCAGAACTGCTGCCGAGCCATTCGGTCCCTAGTCTGTAGTGGGGCATTGGATTCTTCCATCCTAAGTACAGGACTCTGCACTTGTCCTTGTTGAACCTCATCAGATTTCTTTTGGCCCAATCCTCTAATTTGTCTAGGTCCCTCTGTATCCTATCCCTACCCTCCAGCATATCTACCTCTCCTCCCAGTTTAGTGTCATCTGCAAACTTGCTGAGGGTGCAATCCACACCATCCTCCAGATCATTTATGAGCTATTGAACAAAACCGGCCCCAGGACCGACTTGATACCGGCTGCCAACAAGACATGGAGCCATTGATCACTACATTGATCACTATTTCACTACTTGTGAAATTCCACCTTCTCCTGAAGAATCAAGAAATGATGGGTTATAATGCTCCTATATTTTGCTGTTGTCTGCCAGAGTATTGTATTTTTGGAGTAATTTGGGGAGTCTATTTAACAGTAAGTTTTAAAAGATTAAGGGTACGTAGAACCTGGAATGTGCGCTCTTTTTGGGTATCAGTATAAATCTAAAGAAAGAAATAACAAAACAAATACATCCTAGTAGCCTCTGTTGGTTCATTTTTCTTTGAGGGTTTTTTTGTTTGCTTCTGTCTAATACTGAGCTCATGCTTCTATTCTCCTGTTGGTAGATCATTTTCTTCCTGTGTTAGTTTAAGCAAATTTCCATCCAAAGTATATTTTGCCTTAGCCTTGGTTCTCCCTTTAGGTTTCCCGAAATTGAATTCTACATGCTGATCCTTTGATCATTGTCGTTCCTTATCAAAACTTTCATAAATTACTCACCTCTTCTTTAGAATTCACAATCCTTCCTGTCCTTGTGTCACTTGTGAATGTTGAGACCGTGCAGATTGTCCTTTCTTCCACATCACTTTTGTATAAATGAAATAAAGTTAGTGCTACCAGTGATTCTTGTGGAAAACTCCTCCTCATAAATCCACCAAGGAGGATTTTATTCTATTTACACTAAAGCATTTGGCACTTTACCTACAAATTCTTAATCTATATAAGTCCCTATTCCTCTATGTTGTATGGAAGCTTCTGGTTTGATACTTGGGAAAATGCTTTACTGAAACCTAGAAAATTATGTCAGCTGATATCATTTACCCCTCATTATTTTATATCTTTGGTAACCCTGATACAGTGCCCAATGACATTTGTCTGGCCTGTTGTTTTTTTGCTAGACTCATGTTGATGACTTCTTGATGATGTGTGCTCCTCTAATGCACTTTCATCCTTGGACAAAGCCTATGAGCATCAGAGGTAAATAGTTCTCAATCAAAAATTGAGTGTGTCACCTGTGGAACAAACTTGCAGAGAAGATCAGACGAATTTAGAATTTGACCAGGATCAAAGTTTGCTGCAAAACCCCTCTTCTCTAAGGGTTTGTCTACTCTGGCACTTTACAGCGCTGCAGCTTTCTTGCTCGGGGGTGTGAAAACACCCCCCCCGAGCGCTGCAAGTTTCAGCTCTGTAAAGTGCCCTTGTAGACAGTACACCAGCTCTGGGAGCCCCTCGTGACGGTGCTGCGACCACACAGCCACCTTAAAGCGCTGCCACACCGAGCGCCTTAATGTTGCTAGGGAAAATGTGCCGTAAGAAAAGAGGTCCCACCATAGTCTGCTCATTGGACAGGAGAAAAGTCAAAACAAAATAACTCTCTCTCAATACCTACTTGTCCCAAGCAGAGCTTCCGATCAGGGAAGGGAAAACAGCAGAAATTTCCTCTGGTGCAAGCCTAGCTTTTTGAAGTCAGTGGCAGAAACTCTCATTTACTTCAGTGGATCCAGGATTTTACCCATGAAGTCCATTAAGGACCTTGCCATGCAGCCATAACTCACCTAGGAAGTGTTCATAAACTACAGTGATGGACACTATCGAAAACCCTAAAGTAAATGAAAGCTAGCTTTTCTCATTACTGAGGGCAGAGCATAATTTGCATATAGATTTAAACATATATTGCATAAAAGAATGCACCAAGATTATATGTACAGCCCCATATTGTATTTGTATCTTTATGCTTCAAAGAGGTAGCCGTGTTAGTCTGGATCTGTAAAAGCGGCAAAGAGTCCTGTGGCACCTTATAGACTAACAGACGTATTGGAGCATGAGCTTTTGTGGGTGAGTACCCACTTCGTCGGATGCATGTAGTGGAAATTTCCAGAGGCAGGTATAAATATGCAAGCAAGAATCAGGCTAGGGATAACTAGGTTAGTTCAATCTGGGAGGATGAGGCCCTCTTCTAGCAGTGGAGGTGTGACCACCAAGGGAGGAGAAACTGCTTTTGTAGTTGGCGAGCCAGTCACGGTCTTTGTTTAACCCTGAGCTGATGGTGTCAAATTTGCAAATGAACTGAAGCTCAGCAGTTTCTCTTTGAAGTTTTGGTCCTGAAGTTTTTTTGCTGCAGGATGGCTACCTTTAAATCTGCTGTTGTGTGTCCAGAGAGACTGAAGTGTTCTCCTACAGGTTTTTGTATATTGCCACTCCTAATATCTGATTTGTGTCCATTTATCCTTTTACGAAGGGACCGTCCAGTTTGGCCGATGTACATAGCAGAGGGGCTCTGCTGGCACATGATGGCGTATATTACATTGGTGGATGTGCAGGTGAATGAACCGGTGATGGTGTGGCTGATCTGGTTAGGTCCTGTGATGGTGTCGCTGGTGTAGATGTGTGGGCAGAATTGGCATCAAGGTTTATTGCATGGATTGGTTCCTGAGTTAGTTACTACAGTGTGGTGTGTAGTTGCTGGTGAGAATATGCTTCAGGTTGGCAGGTTGTCTGTGGGGGAGGACTTGCCTGCCTCCCAAGGCCTGTGAAAGTGCGGGATTGTTGTCCAGGATGGGTTGTAGATCAGTGATGATGCGTTGGAGAGGTTTTAGCTGAGGACTCTATGTGATGGCCAGTGGAGTTCTGTTGGTTTCTTTCTTGGGCTTGTCTTGCAGCAGGAGGCTTCTGGGTACACGTCTGGCTCTGTTGATCTGTTTCCTAATTTCCTCATGTGGGTATTGTAGTTTTGAAAATGCTTGGTGAAGATCTTGTAGATGATGTTCTCTGTCTGAGGGGTTGGAGCAAATACGGTTGTACCTCAGCACTTGGCTGTAGACAATGAATCGTGTGGTGTGTCCGGGGTGGAAGCTGAAGGCATGAAGGTAGGCATAGTGGACGGTGGGTTTTCGGTATAGGGTGGTGTTAACGTGACCCTCACTTATTTGCACTGTGGTGTCTAGGAAGTGGATCTCCTGTGTAGATTGGTCCATTCTGAGGTTGATGGTGGGGTGGAAGTTGTTGAAATCACGGTGGGAAGGAATCCCTGGAAGAATTCCATGGGTCCAGATGATGAAGATGTCATCAATGTAATGTAGGTAGAGAAGGGGCGTGAGTGGACGAGAGCTGAGGAAGCGTTGTTCCAGGTCAGCCATAAAAATGTTGGCATATTGTGGGGCCATGCAGGTGCCCATAGCGGTGCCATTGGTTTGGAGGTATATATTATCACCAAATTTGAAATAATTGTGCATGAGGATAAAGTTACAGATCTTGGCAACCAGTTGTGCTGTGGCATCATCAGGGATACTGTTCCTGACAGCTTGTATTCCATTGGTGCGTGGGATGTTTGTGTAGAGAGCCTCTACATCCATGGTGGCTAGGATGGTGTTTTCTGGAAGATAACCAATGCATTGTAGTTTTCTCAGGAAATCAGTGGTGTCATGGAGATATCTGGAAAAAGAAGAGGAGTACTTGTGGCACCTTAGAGACTAACAAATTTATTTGAGCATAAGCTTTCCGGAGCTACAGCTCACTTCATCGGATGCATAAAGTGGAAAATACAGTGAGGAGATTTATATACATAGACCATGAAAAAATGGGTGTTTATCATACACATTGTAAGGAGAGTGATCACTTAAGATGAGCTATTACCAGCAGGAGATTGGGGTGGGGGGAGAGAAAACCTTTTGAAGTGATAATCAAGGTGGGACATTTCCAGGAGTTAACAAGAACGTCTGAGGAACAGTGTGGGGGGGGAAGAGGGGAGGAGGAATAAACAAGGGGAAATAGTTTTACTTTGTATAATGACTCAACCACTCCCAGTCTCTATTCAAGTTTAAGTTAATTGTATCCAATTTGCAAATTAATTCCAATTCAGCAGTCTCTCGTTGGAGTCTGTTTTCGAAGTTTTTTTGTTGAAGAATAGTCACTTTTAGATCAGAAATCAAGTGACCAGAGAGATTGAAGTGTTCTCTGACTGGTTTATGAATGTTATAATTCTTGACAGCTGATTTGTGTCCATTTATTCTTTTACGTAGAGACTGTCCAGTTTCACCAATGTACATGGCAGAGGGGCATTGCTGGCACATGATGGCATATATCACATTGGTAGATGTGCAGGTGAATGAGCCTCTGATAGTGTGGCTGATGTGATTAGGCCCTATGATGGTGTCCCCTGAATAGATATGTGGGCACAGTTGGCAACGGGCTTTGTTGCAAGGCTAGGTTCCTGAGTTAGTGGTTCTGTTGTGTGGTATGTGGTTGCTGGTGAGTATTTGCTTCAGGTTGGGGGCTGTCTGTAGGCAAGGACTGGCCTGTCTCCCACTGTATTTTCCACTTTATGCATCCGATGAGGTGAGCTGTAGCTCAGGAAAGCTTATGCTCAAATAAATTTGTTAGTCTCTAAGGTGCCACAAGTACTCCTTTTCTTTTTGCAAATACAGACTAACACAGTTGCTACTCTGAAACTGGAGATATCTGGGAGTGCTGGTGGCGTACGGTCTGAGAAGAGAGTCCAAATATCTGGACAGTCCTTCAGTGAGAGTACCAATGCCCGAGATGATGGGGCGTCCAGAGTTTCCGGGTTTGTGGATCTTGAGTAGTCGATAGAATAACCCCGGTCGGGGCTCTAAAGGCATGTTGATTTGTTCCGGTGTTAGTGTAGGGAGTGTCCTGAGTAGATGGTGCAGTTTCTAAGTGTATTCCTTAGTGGGATCTGAGGAAAGTGGCCTGTAGAATTTGGTATTGGAGAGTTGTCTGCAGCCTCCTTTTGGTAGTCAGACCTGTTCATGATGACAACAGCACCTCCTTTATCAGCCTCTTTGATTATAATGTCAGGGTTGTTTCTGAGGCTGTGGATTGCGTTCTGCACAACTTAGGTTATGAGGCAAGTGATGTTTTTCCACAATTTCTGCCTGTGCACGTCAGCGGAAGCATTCTATGTATAGGTCCAGACTGTCATTTCGACCTCAGGAGGAGTCCATGTGGAGCTCGTTGTCTTGTGCTGTTGGTGGGAGGATATTTCTGTATCAGTGTGCTGTTCAGTGTTATCTTGAAAGTATTCTTTGAGTCGGAGACGGTGAAAGTAGGCTTCCAGATCACCACAGAACTGTATCATGTTTGTGGGAGTGGTGAAAGAGTCCCTGAGATCGGACAGACTCTTCTGTCAGGCTGAGTGTGTAGCTGGATAGATTGACTATATTGCTGGGTGAGTTAGGGGTACCACTGTTGTGGCCCCATGTGGCAGGTAGGATTTTAGACCGCTTACAGTCCTTCCGTGGGTGAATGCATGCATCCGACGAAGTGGGTATTCATCCATGAAAGCTCACGCTCCAATACGTCTGTTAGTCTATAAAGGGCCACAGGACTCTTTGCCGCTTTTACAGATCCAGACTAACACGGCTACCCCTCTGAAGCTTGACACCATGCAAGGCACTGCATTTAGCCATATGGAGTGGAAATCCATCAACCTCATGAAGAAACTTGCACAAGTACAGACAGATATCATCTTCCTTTCCAAGTGCAAATGGATGGACGTCATACCAAATGGACTGAAGGTGAAAAATCCATTGCTATCTACATACTACACAGACCACAGTGAGAGATTATGCCATACACTATCAAAGAAACTGAGGAACCATCTGATCAGCATCCTATACAGCAAACAGGAAAACATCAAAAAGAAGCTCTCCAACTTGGAGACGCTCATAAATAACCAATCTTCCATACAAACAGACTTTACTAAAATAAGACAGGAGATCTACATTACATACTTCACCTCTCTACAACGGAAAAAGGGCTGTAAGCTGTCTAAAATCCTATCTGGACAACAATCCCTCACTTTCACAGGCCTTGGGGGGCAGGCAAGTCCTCCCCCACAGACAACCTGCCAACCTGAAGCATATTCTCACCAGCAACTACACACCACACTGTAGTAACTCTAACTCAGGAACCAATCCATGCAATAAACCTTGATGCCAGTCCTGCCCACATATCTACACCAGCGACACCATCACAGGACCTAACCAGATCAGCCACACCACCACTGGTTCATTCACCTGCACGTCCACCAATGTAATATACGCCATCATGTACATAGCAGAAGGGCGTTGCTAACACATTGGCCAAACAGGACAGTCCCTACATAAAAGGATAAATGGACACAAATCAGATATTAGGAATGGCAATGTACAAAAACCTGTAGGAGAACACTTCAGTCTCTCTGGACACACAACAGCAGATTTAAAGGTAGCCATCCTGCAGCAAAAAGACCTCAGGACCAAACTTCAAAGAGAAACTGCTGAGCTTCAGTTCATTTGCAAATTTGACACCATCAGCTCAGGATTAAACAAAGACGGTGACTGGCTCGCCAACTACAAAAGCAGTTTCTCCTCCCTTGGTGGTCACACCTCCACTGCTAGAAGAGGGCCTCATCCTCCCAGATTGAACTAACCCAGTTATCCCTAGCCTGATTCTTGCTTGCATATTTATACCTGCCTCTGGAAATTTCCACTACATGCATCCGACCAAGTGGGTATTCACCCACGAAAGCTCATGCTCCAATATGTCTGTTAGTCTATAAGGTGCCACAGAACTCTTTGTCGCTTGTATCTTTATGTAATAAGGAGTAAAATTAGAGATCCAATGACGTTTTTGGTATTTTTTTTGAAGTGTTGAAATACATTCTTTATACAATTATTTTTGTTTCTTCCAGCCAGTGGAAAAACTGGCAGAGCCAAGGGAGCTGGCTATTAAGGAAAGTGTTCTGGGAATTTGTTTATAATAGGAGAAAAGAGAAACAGAACAAGGACTCAAAGCGGGCCACAAGAGGTACTTGGATTTAGATTAGCACAAGAATTTCTCAGCAGCCTGCTTCTCCTTTTTGGCTGCTGATGTGAGGCGCCCTCAAAATGGGACTGAAAATGGAACATTTAAAAGCCTGAGATTTTCCTTTTGGCTGCTCTAGCCCACTCCCCTAGGTTCTTCTGTTGTGTGAACAAAAATATTTTTTTCATTAGGTAAAATCCCATACTTCTAAGCAAATCCAGAAAGTAGTGGGGCTGGCTTTGTGGCTTTTCTTTCTGAACTACAACCATCTAATTTTTCTGCCTTTCTTCCACTGAACATGACTTTCACAGTTGTTGTATCTGCAAGTGTACCACCCTTGGACACAATATGGCCAAAAATCTTGAGGTTTTTGAATGGGTTCTGAGGAACAAAGAAACTCAAACTCCTTCTCTAGCCAAAAGCAAGGTTACCCAGGCCTGGATTTGGTGTATTGTGCATCATATCAGTAATGGGTCATGGGGAAGTGTGCTTCAACAACTCCAGGCTGTATGTAGTGCATTGAATTTTGGAACTTGTAAGATGCATCTCCTTATCCTGAATGTGGTGAAATAGAAGGTTGACTGCAAGCCACATTTTTGCACCTTTTGAATTAATACTTTTCTTCTCACCACTGACTGTCTTGACTTGCTGTTTTATGTTTTGTTTAGATTATAAGTTTTCTGAGCCAAAGACCTGTCTTGATTTTTGTAAAAGTCATGCATTCTGGTAGCACTGCATAATCTTAATAATATGGAATTATAATTGCATTGAAATATTTTCATACAAAAGAATCATAGAATATGAAGGTTGGAAGGGACCTCAGGAGGTTGTCTAGTCTAACCCCCTGTTCAAAGCAGGACCAATCCCCAATTTTTCCCCCAGATCCCTAAATGGCCCCCTGAAGGATTGAACTCACAACCCTCGGTTTAGCAGGCCAGTGCTCAAACCACTGAGCTATCTCCCGTCTCTAAAGAGACCAGGTGGGTGAGGTGATATCTGATACTGGAACAGCTTTTGTTGGGAGAGAGGGAAGCTTTTAAGCTTCCACAGCACTCTTTTCTTCTGGGCTGGAAAAGGTACTGTCACAGCTAAATACAAGGTGAACAGATTGTTTAGCATAAGTAGTTAACACATATTTCAAAGGACCATTCAAGGGAAACACCCCTCCAGTCATAGGAGGGAAAGGAAGGAAGGGGGGAGAAAAGACAAGGTGCCAGGAGGAGTTAGAGGGTTATAAATTGGTGTAATACACCATAAATCCAGTGCCTCTGTTCAGTTCATGATTTTCAGTGTCTAGCAAAGTTATGCATTTAAACTGTCATACTTGTCTTGTGCAAGTTTTCTTTGAAGATGAGGATTGAGAGAGCAGTTATAGAGTGATCATTTTGTGAAAAGTTCATCCACAGGTGAATAGGTGTTTTTGTCTCTTATCATTTTCCTGTGAGAGTTCATTTGAGATTGCAGGGATTGTCTGGTTTCACCCACATAGTTGTTGGGGAATTTATTGCACTGGATGAAGTATACTACGTGTTGTGATAGGCATGTGTAGGACCCATAGATCTTGAAAGGTGTGTTGTGGGAAGTGTTGATCATCATAGCAGTGGAGATTGTCTACAGGTTTTGCACCTGTTGTTCTGGCAGGGTCTGGTACCGCTTTGAGGTGGTGTATCCTAATCTGTGGGGAGCTTGCTTCAGATATGCTTAGAGGGGCTGTGGGGTTGTTTGAAGGTCAGAAGAGAGGGAAAGATTTATTTCAGGATGTGATCCCCATTGAATATGGGTTGTAATTGTTTGATGCCCCATATGGGTTCCAGTGTGAGGTGGAAAGTGACAGCTAGGGTTGTGCAGTTGGAGGGGGATTTATTTCCATATTGAAGCAGATTCTCTTGGGGTATTTGGGTGTCTTATTCCATGATGCGATTTACTTCTCTGGTGAAGTGTCCTTGTTTGGTGAAGGCAATTTTAAGTGTGTTAAGTCTATATCCTGGACTTCCTCTTCAGAGCATATTCTGTGGTATCTGAGCACCTGGCTGTCGATAACACATTTGTTGGTGTGATTACTGGATCTGTGAAGATAGGTGTGGTGATCTGTAGGTTTCTTTTATATAGTAGTCACAGGGTTCCATTCTTGAAGCTGATGGTGGTATCCAGGAAGTTGGTGCTACTGTGGGAGTGTTCTACAGAGAGTTTAATGGATTTGTGGTGGTTGTTGAAGTTGTGGTGGAAATCTGTGGGGGAGTTTTTCTGTTCAGAGGATGAAAATATCATTGATGTATCTCAGATGTGTCATAAACTTTGTGGTGCATTTGTCCAGAAATTCTTCCTCAAGGTGGCCCGTGAGGGATTTGGCATACTGGGGAGCCATCCTAGTGCCTGTGGCTGTTCCCATGGTTTGGACAAAATCTTTGTTGTTAAATTTAAACTTGTTATGGGTGAGGGTTAAATGGATGAGTTTTTAATGGATTATTTTTAATGAAGTTGACATGTTCTAGTCATTCATCAAAGTATAAACAAAATCTGAAAGTGGATAGTTGGAACCTTTTCTTTATTCCAGTGCTGTTTTAAGCAAGCATATGAATAATAAAAATATATAATTACAAGGTATTCAAATATGTATTTGGAAAAGAATCCTAAAAACTTCACCTTGCTGGGATCAACGGATTTGCACAAGATGAAAATTTGTGCTTAGGATCTACCAAAAACTAAACTATAGTTTGAGTGGTGTGAAACAGAGAAAAAAGTTTTATTTCATGACTGGTGGGAAATTTACACTAAGGTATGCTGTATTGGCTGGCTAAATAATGTGTGTGTTTGTTAAATGCAAACATATGTTTTAATACAATATATTAAAGCTTACAAATTTAAATGCACATAAATGGAGAAATAATTTTTCATTTCCAAATAAAGTTAGTTAATTCATACTGCTATGCTGGATTAACAGGGCAGTAGTACATTATTATACATTGTGAGTGAAAGCCATGTTTTTCCAGCGGGGGGGAAAAAGAGAAATTTAGGCTATTTTAAAAAAATGAAAACTTAGTATTAGCAGTCCTTCAAGAAAAATGGTTGCAGATGTGCTTGTAGATTTAATTGTTTGTTGCTGTGTCTGAATAATGTGGGGGGAGGGATAGATCAGTGGTTTGAGCATTGGCCTGCTCAACCCAGGGTTGTGAGTTCAATCCTTAGGGGGCCATTTGGGGCAAAAATTGGGGATTGGTCCTGCTTTGAGCAGGGGGTTGGACTAGATGACCTCCTGAGGTCCCTTCCAACCCTGATAGTCTAGGATTCTATGAATAAATATTCACAAATTTCAAGCATTTCCTTGAAATAAAAAGGCATTCCTTTGTTAAACAAAAATTGGTCCTCACAGAGGACCATTCATGCCAAGTTTTGATCTTTAACCCCTGCACCGCACCCCGTTAACTGTGCTCTTTTAAAAAAAAAAAAAAGTTTGTAATTTCCTTGGCTAGAAACTACTTTTCAAACTCAAATATAGCAGTAGCTATCAGCAAACATGTCCCCATCCATGCACACTAATATACTGGGATTTAGTGCAGTGGTTTCTCAATGCCCAGAATGCTTGCTGGTGTTCCATGGAGAGTTGCTTGGTCACTGGGTGCCACCTTACCTTCCTGTTTCCAGGTGCTCACATTTTAAATTCAGCATCAGGAATCCTTGTCACTACTGCTGCTACACCATCTTCACCTGTCAAACAGCTTGTTTACCCTAGAGCATTTGGGGTATTACTAACAGTATTGTAATCCTCTAGCATGCCTGTAAAACACCTTGCCCTAAACATAACTTCTTGCAGCCATGCATAGGTATTCATACAGCTGTTGCAGTTACACTTGTTTTGAAAAAGTCTTGCCATCGTTGTTTCCTGCAGCAAGTCACAGCCAGTGTGGACAGCAAGTGAGAGCACTGCAGTTCGAGCATACAGTTAGCGCTCCTACTGTAATCTGTCCAGTGCTTCTGTCTACCCTTCAGTGACAGGTCTGGCAGCTCAGACTGCATTGGCCTTGTCCCATCAGGCTGTTTCTACCTGTTCTGTACTGGCTGCATGTAGGCCTGAGAACAGCCACCTGCGCCTGTATTTATTAACAATTCAGTGCTCATCTAAATAGCGATAAAACTTTTATTCTTAAACTGTTACAAAAATTGTTTAAACACTCTATTATTATTATTATTATTATTAAACATTATTTAACAAGTTTTTAAATGTTTCTTTTTTTGTAGAGGCTTTACAATACTTTCAATTGGAATATTTTTAACATTACATTTTTAAAAAATATTAGTCAAAAGTAAACTTCCAGAATACAGATCTTTTTCTTTGTTTTGTTCCCCAGCTCTGGGGGGGTTTGTTTTTGTTTGTTTTTCTTTAAAGGCAAAGGTAGTAGTTGGGATGGTGCTGAAAAGTCTGCTTTTAAAGGGTTCTGCGTGTGTAAAATGGATCTACTTTGCTGTGAGCTTGCTCAGGCAGCCTCCAGAGAAGCACCTCCTGTTTTCTCTCTTGGGTCCCTGACATCCAGAAGAAGGGAGGTTAGTAATATAACATCAGAAGATACCTTTTAATCACTATACTCCCACAAAGAAATGTTTTGTCAGTTAGTAGCTTTCCAGCCATCATTCATTTGCTCCTCCTCCTCCATATTGCACAGTACAGCCCGCAAGGGACGCGCTCCCCTAGAAGTGGCATGGAGGACAGGGAGAACTGGCTTTGAGTGCAGGAATTCCCCAGAAAGCCTGCTTGGCTCAAACCATGGCCCTCAAGACTCTTGTCTCTGTATCTAGGGAGCACGCATAGGAGGAAGAAACAGCATAATTTGAAAACAACAAATGTGAAAAACACGAATGAGCGCTACAGTGAGAGATACATAGCAGAGCCGTTGATAATACACTAACTAAAAATCTTGCATGATAAATTCTGTCAAAATTTAACTTTCTGTTTGTTTTGTGTAAGGAGTGACTAGTCTGTTCTGCTATGGCAGGCGGAGTAAAAGCAACTCTCTGAGGGGAGAGTTCTGAACACTGTGGTATATTAAAGCCCTTTTATAATGGATTTTAAAGATTTTTCCCACATGAAAACTTTCCAATGAACTTCATAATTTTGTAAAACCTATAATTTGTCTTTTCAACCTGAAGTCTAATAAAAAGTGTGTCAGGAGAGCACAATTACCACGATGAGCAGTTAACTGAAATCAGATGGTTCAGGTGACTTCTGCCTCCCCAACTTGCAAATTGTTAAATTTTATCTAAGCATTATGTATATCCTGTTAAGTGACTTGCCTCCATACTTAATCTATAGCTTTTGACTATGCGAGGTCAAAGTGCATTGCTGCCATTATTATTTTTATTTATTTGAATTACAGTAGCACCCAGAAACCCCAACCAGATTAGGGGACCATTGTGCTTAGGCACGCTATAAACATACAGTAGAAAAGTCCCTATACCCAAGAATCCTCTCGTCTCCATTTTTCGTATCTGGCCTTTGATTTCAGCAGGGGAAATTCCCTGGGGCAACAGAAGTGCCTTTTCTTCCTCCCATGAAATTCCATTCAGATTTGGCAGAGCTAGTTTTAAAAATTATTTCAATGCAGAGGGAGGGACCCCGAGACCCATCCTCCCACTCTGGGAAAGTACAGAAGAACCTCAAAGTTACAGACACCTCAAGAATGGAGGTTGTCTGTAACTCTGAACAAAGCCCAGCAGCAGCTGATTTCCCTCCTCAGCACAGGTAGCTTCCAATAGTGCATCCTTCTCCTGGCTGGGGAAGGGTATGTGTGAAAACAGCACCTCCCCCTCCTGGCTGGGGAGAGGAGAGGGTGGGGGAGGCTGAAAGCAGCACAGAACCCAGCGTTGCTCCTACTCTTCCGGCTTTGGTTGCCTTGGGCTGGCAGCCCCAACATCTTCACCTCTTAGCTGCAAGTGGCAGCCCCGCAGGAGGGATGGGGTGAGGACAGGCAGCCCAGAAGTGCCTACCGTTAAAATGTGATACAGGCACTGTACAGAACAGTATTTGCATTTTTGTTTTTTGTTTGTTTGGTCTCTGCTGCTGCCTCATTGGTTCCTTCTGGTTTCACATGGTGTCCGATTGGCTGGTCAGTCCATAACGCTGATGCTCATATCTTAGTGGTTCTCCTGTATCCTTGTCCTGCTGACAGCTAAAGGAGTCAGTCATTAGCTCACATAGTAACAGTCTGTGCTGTGGTGCTAAAGTGTTCCAGTTCAGACTCTGCTGATGATTCCTAGGGGCAGAGGAATGTTACACTTGTACATAATAGATTTTTTTTACCTTTTCTTTAAAAATAATTATTATAATAAAAACTCTGAGATTACACACATAGAGACTTCTTATTGAAAACGGTTATTCAGGTTCCAAAGTCAAGCACTTGAAAGTTAGGAAATGCCAGATTTGATTGCCACACAACCTCAGTTTGGCCTCCTTATGTGTATGCATAATGACAGACTGTGATGATGTAATTAAAGACTATTAGAGAATTGTTCTGAGAGTAACCAGATGAAATTCAATAAAGACAAGTACAAAGTACTTCACTTGGGAGGGAGAAATCAAATGCACAACCACAAAATTGGGAATAAGTCAGTAGGCAGGAATACTGCTGAAAAGGACCTGGGCATTATAGTTATATGTGAGTCAATGGTATGATGCAGTTGCAAAAAAAGGTTAATACCATCCTGTGGTGTATTAACAGGATGGTTGTATGGGAAACACGGGAGGTAATTGTCCTGCTCTACTTGGCATTGGTGAGGCCTCAACTGGAGTACTGTGTCCAGTTCTGGGCACCACACTTTTAGGAGAGGTGAGGACAAACTGGAGACAGTCCAGAGGAGAGAGCAGAAATGATAAAAGGTTTAGAAAACTTGACCTATGAGGAAAAGTTTTAGAAAAAAAAAAACCTGAGCATGTGTAGTCTTGAGAAAAGAAGACTGAGTGAGGACCTGATAACAGGTTTTCATATGTGTTGAGGCAGGGGTGGCCAACCTGAGCCTGAGAAGGAGCCAGAATTTACCAATGTACATTGCCAAATAGCCACAGTAATATGTCAGCAGCCCCCAATCTGCTCCCCGCCTCCCTTCCAGGGGCAGGCCTGCCGATGAGTGCCTCCCCATCCTTCCCCGTACCTCCTGATCAGCTGTTTTGTGGGTGCAGGAGACTTGGAGACGGAGGAGTGAGGGCATAGCAGGTTCAGGGGAGGGGCAGGAAGGGGTGGAGTGGGGGCAGACCCAGGGGTTGAGCAGTGAGCACCCCCGGCACATTGGAAAGTCGGCCCCTGTAGCTCCACCGTCCGAGTCAGTGCCTATACGAGGAGCCGCATGTTAACTTCTGAAGAGCCGCATGTGGCTCCGGAGCCACAGGTTGGCCACCCCTGTGTTAAGGGCTGTTACAGGGGCATGCACAGGAATTTACATTTGACCCCTTTTTTGGGGGGGCACAGAAACTCACTGCCCCCCCCCCCCTTGCTGCCAGCCATGTGGGGAGCTCACTTTCTCCTCTCCTGACCCGCCCCAGGACAAGCTTGATCTTCCCTCTCTCCCTCCACCTGGCTCTGGCCCGATCTTCCCTCCCTTCACATGGCCCTCGCCTCAGTCCTAGCAGGAGCTTTATCTTCCCTGCCTCCGCAGCACTGGGGTAGAGAAGTTCTGTGTCCCGGATGATTACTGGGGTGGCCTGTGCCCCTGCTTGCCTTCACTGCCTCCCCTGGGCTGTTATAAAGAGGAGGATGGTGAATTGTTCTCCATGTCCACTGCAGGTAGGACAAGAAGTAATGGGGTTAAATTGCAGCAAGGGAGATTTAGGTTAGCTATTAGGAAAAACTTTTTAACTATACGGGTACTTAAGCTCTACGCTTTACCGCTTTCAAAGGAGGTTGTGGAATTCCCATCACTGAAGGGTTTTAAAAACAGGCTGGACAAATACCTGTCAGGGATGGTCTAGGTTTACTTGGTCCTGGCCTCGGTGTCGGGGGCTTGGCATGATGACCTCTTGAGGTCCCTTCCAGCCCCTCATTTCTAAGATGCTATTTTTCCATAGGACCCCTGCCTCATTCAGAGCATGGGATGGAAACACAAGGGGGAAGAATTAAAGATACATGGGCAACTGTGAATCTGGCATTTCCTAACTTTCAAGCACTTGATTTTGAACTTTAAGTAACATTTTTTTAACATAGATTTTTGTGTCATAAAATATTTACCCATCCACACTTGACCATTCCTCTCTCCCTGCTTAGGTGAAACAAACCTTTTGTTCTCGCACAAACTGCTTAAGTACCAACACTCAAATATGAAAAAGGTGTCAATTAGAGAGAACATATTTTTATGTCCAAGGACAATAATTATGGACTCCTATTATTTCATTTTTGAGCCATTATACAGACTTTAGGCAGATATTAAAGTTCTCACTTTAGGTAGATGTGAAGAGGAATGATACTTCCCTACTTAAATATTTCTTTTCTAATAGAGTTATTACTCTGACTAACCTATTTGAAAACATTTACATTAAAGGGGAAAATGTAAACAGTGATTTTTATAGCCACACAAATGGAATCTTAGCAGTCTTCTTTCTTGTGAAACAGAAGTCAAAGAACAATCTGCAGAGGAGGATGCCCAAGCTGAAGTGGACAGCAACAAGCAGCTAACACCAATTCTTCAGCGCTCAGTATCTGAGGAGTCTGCAAGCTCCACTGCCTCTGTTGGTGTTGAAGCCAAAACCAGGTTAGTAAGTGACAGATGGGTGCTGAGTCAGTGGTGGGGGAAGGGCTAAGAGTTGAGTAATGGTTCAGAGAATGCTGGGGGAACAGGCTTGGGACAGTGCTGGTGCTTAAAGCATTAGCAGAAACCTTGTGGGCAGCTGCTATATTTAAGACTGATGATTTAATTAGTCTGCAGGGAACTGGGGGTGGAAAAGCATGTTTCGTAAGTGTCATCCTCCGTTGTCACACAACACAGGAAAAATTCAGAATTGCAAAATATTAATTATTTAAATGTAAAAGTTTGGGGGTTTGTATACAAGCAGATACACTACATCCACTAGTAAAGCCTTTCTGGTGAGAAATAAAACGTGTTATATATAACAATGGTCTAACAGTACTTCAGAGGTTTCAGAGGATATTTTTTTACATTTTTAGGAATCTGGTTTTTTTTTGTTTTTTTTTAAATTTTATCTTGTATGCCATAATCCTACTTTTACTTTTCGGAGTCTCTAACATGCAAATAAATGTTAACTGTATTTTACTTTTTTCCTACATTTTGGGTACCTGTAAATTACGAGAGCCAATAACAGTAACAGTCCTATGACACTAACAAGAACAAGGCCTATCATGGGCAGGCACCACTGGAACAATGTCATGGAACTTGGCAATACTCCTCTAGCCAAGCCTTCAGCGCAGCTAGTTAGCCCAGTAGTGGGCCTCTGTTTGTTGCAGAAGGTGTCATATTAGTTTTAAGGAGCCTTTATGATATGGAGATATGTTTTTGACAGACTTGGATTAAAAATAACCAAACTCATTTCACTTCCACCTTGTCAGAGTTTGCACCTGTGCCCCCAGATACAAAAGGCTAATGCCTTAATTGCCTACCTTGCCCACCTTCACAGATTTTACATGGTCACAAACTTCTGTTAGAAGGGAAATATCTTGGGAGCTACACTGATACATCAATAAAAATGAAAAGGGTGTGGGTGTGAGAGAGAGAGAGCAGAATCTTATAACCTTGCTCAAGAAACCATCTCATGATACTGATAGGGCAGTAGCTGGAGAGTTTTTCTCAGATCTTTTTTTAGGGGGAAAAATGTATTGAGAAGGTGCTGGCAAGGCAAGTATCTGGAGTCCGCAGGTTTCCTTGATCCCAGATAGTTTGGTTTTAGGCCTGGATGTAGTATGGACATTGCATTGACGGCAAAATTGGGTGGTCTCCTCCTGGCAGTGGACAAAAATCAAATGTCAATTTATTTTTATTGCTTAATCTAATCCTGTACCTATCTAAAATCAAGGCACAACTAAAGAAAAACTGCTGTTTTTTATCTGTCTTCCATATCATTGTCCACGAGTGGTGGTGACACCTCTTCCTGGCAGGGTTAGAGGGAATAGCTTTTGAGTGGCTCCACTCCTTTCTGTTAGAAAGAATTCCAGATAGATGAAGCTGAATACAGTAAATATTGACCCTCAATTCTGTAGTGTCCCACCCAGCATGCAGAGAGAGAAAACATTCCAAGATTTAGGGAGAAGGAGAATATAAGGCCAGAGGGGTTAGGGTGGATTGTGAATCAATGGAAACTTGAAAACTAGGAGGGCAGTTTTGAAGTTTCATCCAGATTATTTTTTTTTCTGTAGGAAACATTTATACCCCTCCTAAAGCTTAGAAATTTGAGGTCTCAGGGAAACCATGGAAGAAAGTATTGTAACAGAGAAGGCAGAAATTGATCAGAGCATGAAAAAGTAGCGGCAAGGGCAATGTCGAAGTAATGCCAAAACATTGGCATTGTTCTGCAGGTGGGAGATTCACTTTACCCTTGTCAGTAAGTGTAAGTAGACAAAGTCTGGAGTAGTGGATGCCTTCAGGATTTCTGACTTTAATCTTTGAAGCATTTAGGAGAAAAGAAGTTACAGTGTAGTCAGGGAGTATCAGTATTACTTTTATGCAGCTGATATCCAAAGCTTTTTTTTTTTCTTGTACTTCTCTCTGATCTCTCCTAACTTTGAGGCTAACTCGGACATCTCTGAGGGTGATGCTGGAGAATAGAGCCAAGGTTGTAACCTTAATGGAACTACCCAGCAGAAAGTGTGTTCGTGTGTATGCTCACGCACATGTGAGTCCAGGAGAGAGTGAACTACTAGTTGTGAATAAGAAATGGAGAAAGGAATGGTAACAGTGTTAAGATTAAAACTCAGAAAGTAGAGTCCTGGAGACACCAAAATAAAAAAATAGCATCAGAAGTCATGCTGAGCTAAAGTAGGCTGAAGAGAGAGAGGGGCTCAGAAATGCGTGGATTATTGATCTCTTATAGGGCAGTAAGATCAAGCAGAGATGGAGTCATGGCACTGACAAAAGCGGTGCTGCCAACTTTCTCAATATTGGTTTGTCTCATGATGATTGAACTGGCAGTATTAGCAATACTCAAGGCCAGATTAATCTTTTGTGGGCTCCGGCACCTGGACCGTGGCCCTGTACCCCGCTCCACCTGCACTCCGCACCCTCTCATGGGAGGGCAGGGGACGGAGAGGAGCAAGGAGGGGAGGGGTCTGAGAGGAGCAAGCGGCAAGCAGGACCTTTTGGGGGAAGAGGCTGAGCGGGGGTAGGGCCTCAAGGCAGAGCACAGGTGGAGTGGGGGGAGGGAAGGGGGTTAGGGCCAAGGTCCAGGTGCCGGAGCCCCTTCCAAGTGTGGGCACGCCATTGTAAACCAGGTAGTGGCAATGCTACAAAAGGCATAAAGAAACAGAAATTGGAAAGGGCACATTTAGGCACTGCTTTATTTCACAAAGGAGATGTGGTTGGTTACTGAACATCAGCTGTATGTGTGTACAGAGAAAATAAGGTGCCTGATTAAAACAGCAGCAGAGTTCCTTATCTTTTTGGTCTTCACAGGTAGAATGTTAAAATTTCTTTCTTCATTCCTTTCTCCACTGAGTGCTACAAGGAGCTCTCTACAAGGCACAGAGATTAGGTTACCTAGACAGAATAGCCCTCCACAGGGATTGTCAGGAGAAATTAAATCTTCAAACAGTTGTGGATAAGCTGTATTTAATGTAACACACACAAAAAATGTGTTTAAAGTGAGAATATTGTTATATTTGCTAAGTCAAGCACTCAGAAATTACGAAATACTAGAATTAAGGTTGCCTGCACAACCTTAATTGGGCTTCCTTGTGCAGATGTAGTATGATGTAGACAAAGATTTTGTCACCATAACTTTTACTAAAAATAACAGACAGGTCACGGGCAAGAAACAAAAATTCACGGAAGCCCGTGACCTGTCTGTGACTTTTCCGAAAAATAAAGGTGGGGGGAGATGGAGGGGGACAACTAAAGCCTGAGTGGGGGAGGATGATGTGACGTAGGACGCAGAGTCCAGCACCTGCTGTGATGGTGGCTGGGAGCTCTGGAACCTGCTGGGAGCTCCAGCCCCACTGCTCCGGGGCTGAAGTGGAAATTGTCATGGAGGTCTACGAAAGTCACAGAATCTATGACCTCCATGACCTGATCTTATCCTTAGTTATGATACAGTCTTTAATTAGATGATCAATGTGTGGGCCTAAGCCTTATTTACTGTACACTATTCAAACCCTGTTCTGAAGACAGAATTATTAATTTCCTCATGGGCTTTTCTGTGGTGCACATCACTGTAGTCTGAGTTCTTCACAAATATTGAATAATAACATCATATTCACTACATAGAATCATAGAATATCAAGGTTGGAAGGGACCTCAGGAGGTCATCTAGTCCAACCCCTGCTCAAAGCAGGACCAATCCCCAATTAAATCATCCCAGCCAGGGCTTTGTCAAGCCTGACCTTAAAAACCTCTAAGGAAGGAGATTCCACCACCTCTCTAGGTAACCCATTCCAGTGCTTCACCACCTTCCCAGTGAAAAAGTTTTTCCTAATATCCAGCCTAAACCTCCCCAACTGCAACTTGAGACTATTACTCCTTGTTCTGTCATCTGCTACCACTGAGAAGAAGTCTAGATCCATCCTCTTTGGAACCTCCTTTCAGGTAGTTGAAAGTGGCTATCAAATCCCCCTCATTCTTCTCTTCCGCAGACTAAATAATCCCAGTTTCCTCAGCCTCTCCTCATAAGTCATGTGCTCCAGCCCCCTAATAATTTTTGTTGTCCTCTGCTGGACGCTTTCCAATTTGTCCAGATCCTTCTTGTAGTGTGGGGCCCAAAACTGGACACAGTACTCCAGATGAAGCCTCACCAATGCCCAATAGAGGGGAACGATCACATCCCTAAATCTGCTGGCTGTGCCCCTACTTCTACAGCCCAAAATGCCATTGGCCTTCTTGGCAACAAGGGCACACTGTTGACTCATATCCAGCTTCTCGTCCACTGTAACTCCTAGGTCCTTTTCTGCAGAACTGCTGCCGAGCCATTTGGTCCCTAGTCTGTAGCAATGCATGGGATTCTTCTGTCCTAAGTGCAGGACTCTGCACTTGTCCTTGTTGAACCTCATCAGATTTCTTTTGGCCCAATCCTCTAATTTGTATAGGTCCCTCTGTATCCTGTCCCTACCCTCCAGCATATCTACCACTCCTCCCAGTTTAGTGTCATCTGTAAACTTGCTGAGGGTGCAGTCCTCACCATCCTCCAGAACATTAATGAAGATATTGAACAAAACCAGCCCCAGAGCTGACCCTTGGGGCACTCCACTTGATACCTGCTGCCAACTAAACATGGAGCCATTAATCGCTACCAGTTGAGCCTGACAATCTAGCCAACTTTCTATCCACCTTATAGTCCATTCATCCAGCCCATACTTTTTTAACTTGCTGGCAAGAATACTGTGGGAGACCATATCAAAAGCTTTGCTAAAGTCAAGGAATAACACGTCCACTGCTTTCCCCTCATCCACAGAGCCAGTTATCTTGTCATAGAAGGTAATTAGATTAGTCAGGCACGACTTGCCCTTGGTGAATCCATGGTGACTGTTCCTAATCACTTTCTCCTCCTCTAACTGCTTCAGAATTGATTCCTTGAGGACCTGATCCATGATTTTTTCTAGGGCCTGAGGTGAGGCTGACTGGCCTGTAGTTCCCCAGATCCTCCTCCTTCCCTTTTTTTTAAAGATGGGCACTACATTAGCCTTTTTCCAGTCATCCGGGACCTCCCCCGATCGCCATGAGTTTTCAAAGATAATGGCCAATGTCTCTGCAATCACATCCGCCAATTCCTTTAGCACCCTGGATGCAGTGCATCTGACCCCATGGACTTGTGCTCGGTCAGCTTTTCTAAATAGTCCCGAACCACTTCTTTCTCCACAGAGGGCTGATCACCTCCTCCCCATGCTGTGCTGCCCAGTGCAGTAGTCTGGGAGCTGACCTTGTTCGTGAAGACAGAGGCAAAAAAAGCATTGACTACATTAGCTTTTTCCACATCCTCTGTCACTAGGTTGCCTCCCTCATTCAGTAAGGGGCCCACACTTTCCTTGACTTTTTTCTTGTTCCTAACATAGCTGAAGAAACCCTTCTTGTTACTCGTAACATCTCTTGCTAGCTGCAACTCCAAGTGTGATTTGGCCTTCCTGATTTCACTCCTGCATGCCTGAGCAATATTTTTATACTCCTCCCTGGTCATTTGTCCAGTCTTCCACTTCTTGTAAGCTTCTTTTTTGTGTTTAAGATCAGCAAGGATTTCACTGTTAAGCCAAGCTGGTCGCCTGCCATATTTACTATTCTTTCTACACATTGGGATGGTTTGTCCCTGTAACTTCAATAAGGATTCTTTAAAATACAGCCAGCTCTTCTGGACTCCTTTTCCCCATCATGTTGTTCTCCCAGGGGATCCTGCCCATCAGTTCCCTGAGGTTGTCAAAGTCTGCTTTTCTGAAGTCCAGGGTCCATATTCTGCTGCTCTCCTTTCTTCCTTGTGTCAGGATCCTGAACTCAACCATCTCATGGTCACTGCCTCCCAGGTTCCCATCCACTTTTGCTTCCCCTACTAATTCTTCCTGGTTTGTGAGCATCAGGAAATGAGGGGTTATTGTTGTTATCTCCATTTTACAGACAGCAGACTAGGCCCAAAGGGATTAAGGTCAAAAGTATCCACTAATATTAGGTGCCCAATTTGAGATGACTAGGACCTGATTTTTTAGAGTACTTTCCGATGAAGTGAGCTGTAGCTCATGAAAGCTTATGCTCAAATAAATTTGTTAGTCTCTAAGGTGCCACAAGTACTCCTTTTCTTTTTGCGAATACAGACTAACACGGCTGCTACTCTGAAACCTAAAATTATATAGCACTTTTTATGTGTAAAGAACAGCTCCCATTGACTTAGATGTAGCTGTGAGCGCTCAGCACTTCTGCAAATTAGATCTCAGGTTCTGAAATTGGGCACCCAAGAAAATGAGAAACACAGAATTAGAGGCCACCTGCGAACATTTTGGCTTAAGTGACTTGACTAACCTCACATAGGAACTCTGTGGTAGAGGCAGCGATAGACTCCAGTTACATGGGGCAGTGTGCAGCTGCCATAACCATTAGACCTTCCTTTCTCTCCCTGCAGCCCTGTCTCATTCACTGCACACCTTCCAACTTCTGTAATAAATGAAGCAGGTATCCTACAGGTAACATCTGCCTTTAGTACACAACCATGATTCCTCCCCTGAACAGGTCCGTATTGGGCACTGAATGAGGCCTTTGGAAAAATTAGTATATGATCATGTAACTAAAGACTGTACCATGATAGCATACCTATAAGGTGCTAAGTAATCGTTGCTCAGGCAATTTTAATTCTGGCATTTTCTAACTTTTGAGTGCTTGGCTTTGCAACCTTAGAAACCTTCTTTTAACTTGGTTTTTGTGTGTGTAATTTCCTAGATTTTTTTTTTAAAAAGCAAACTGAAAGGACATAAATTCCATCATATGGCAGCATACTGACACCCACATGGTTCATCAGGAGGGTCGGAACCTTTAGATCTACTGCATAAACCTCTGCCACTTGAGCTATCAGTGTAACTGACAGTAATAATAGGTTGTCATTCTCTATGTGAACCATCGGAGGGCGTGAGACACAGTTTGTCAGGGAGTTTCATGGATATTTGCTGGCAGAAGAGAAATGGTGAAACTCAGGAATCCATTCCAGGTTCTGGACGGAAGCGTGCTTTAGTGGAGACACAGACTCAAAGGGTTCGAAGGGACTGCAAGGGTCGTCTAGTCTACCCCCCTGCCAAGATGCAGGAGTTGCTGTGTCCAAACCATCCAGGACAAATAGCTAGCCAGTCTCCCTTTGAAAACCTTCTGTGAAGAAGTTTCAATAACCTCCCTCGGCAGTCTACTCCATTGTCCTACTGTTCTCAGTTAGGAAGTTTTTCCTAATATTTAATTTAAATCTGCTGTGCTGTAGTCTGAACCCCTTGCCTCTTGTCCTGCCCTCTGTGGCAAGAGAGAACAACTTTTCTCCATCTTTTTTATGGCAGCCTTTCAGGTATGAGAAGACTGCTATCATGTCCCTCCTTAATCTTCTCTTTTCCAAACTAAACATATCCAGTTCCTTCAGCCTTTGCTTATATGGCTCGCATTCCATCCTTTTGATCATCTTGTCATTCATCTCTGGATCCTTTCCAGTTTCTCTACGTCCTTTCTATTCCTTTGTGACCAAAATTGGACACAGTACTCCAGCTGAGGCCTAATCATCGCTGAGTAGAGCGGTGCTATCACCTCCTGTGACGTGCATGCTATGTCTCTTTTAATGAAACCTAAAATTGCCTTTGTTTTTTTTTTCAACAGTATCACATTGCTGACTCATGTTGAGGTTGTGATCCACTACAACTCCCAGATCCTTCTCAGCAATGTTGCTGCCAAGCCATTTTTTCTCCATTCTGTATTTGTGTATTTGGTTTTTCTTCCCTATGTGTAGCACCTTACTTTTGTCTTTGGTGAATTTCATTTTGTTGTCTAGAGCCCAGTTCTCCAATTTTTCAAGATCCCTCTAAATTTCAGCTCTATCTTCCAAAGTATTGGCTACTCCCTTCTAGCTTTGTGTCACCTGCAAACTTGATCAGTACAGTAACTCCTCACTTAACGTCCTCCCGCTTAACATGGTTTCAGTGTTACGTCGCTGCTCAATTAGGGAACATGCTCGTTTAAAGTTGTGCAATGCTCCCTTTTAATGTCGTTTGGTTGCCTGCTCTATATGCTGCATGTAAGATTTTCGTGGAAGAGCAGCAACTTTACAAGGGAGCATTGCACAAGTTCCTCTTCTCCTCCTCTTTCCCCTCCCTCCCAGCGCTTCCCCCACCGCCAAACAGTTTTTTGGCTGCGCTTAGGACTTTCTGGGAGGGAGGGGGAGGAGCGGGGGAAGCACCTCGTCTCCACTCCTCCCCCCTCCCTCCCAGAAAATCCTAAGCCCGCCAAACAGCTGTTTGGCAGCGCTTAAGACTTTCTGGGATCAGGGAAGGAGCGGGAATGCGGTGTGCTCCAGACAGAAGGTGGAGTGGGGGTGGGAAGAGGTGGGCCTGGAATGGAGCAAGGATGGGAAGAGGCGGGCCTGGAGCATCCCTCAGCAAAGTCAGGGCCTGTTCTTCTCCGGGTAAGCTGCCACTGCTGCTGCAAAGGTGCTTCCTAGCGTCCTTGCCTGCAGCGGGCTGTGCCTGTGTGGGGTAAGCCAGGGGCACTTCCCAACCACAGTACAGTATATAATGCCATTTGTCTGCCCCCCAAAAATTTCCTTGGAACCTAATTCCCCGCATTTACATTAAATCTTATGGGAAAATTGGATTTGTTTAATATCGTTTCACTTACAGTTGCATTAACTACAACGTTAAGTGAGGAGTTACTGTATACTCTTTATACCTCCATCTAGGTCATTAATAAAGATGTTAAACAACACCGGACCCAGGACGGATCCCTGTGGAACATGACTGGAGACCTCCCTCCAGTCCGACATCATTCTATTAATAGTTACTCCTCTGCCTGTTCCTCATGCCCCCAAGCTTGGCCCATTCTACCCTGTCCCAGTCCTGTCTCCATCATTTGTGGTGCCTTGTCCCAGTCAAATTTTCCTTCCTTTCCCAGTCTCCACTTTTCAGGCTTCTCATCCCAGTCCCAGGCTCCTTGCCCAGCCAGTCCCAGGTCCCCTGACCCTGTTTCTCATCCTATCTATCTCTTCCCCTTTCTCTCCCCCCCCCACTCATTGGCTCCTAGCCCCAGACTCAGTCCTTCCCCCCCACAAACACACACACCTTTCCTTAGACGCTGCCCCGCTGTCCTTGTCCATCCAATCCCAGTGTTTTTCCACTTCTGTCAGTTCCTTGTTGGATCTCAGTATTCCCCTTCCCCAGCCAACTGGTCTACAGTCACGCCCCTCATTTCTCTCGCTGGCTACCATCACCCAAACAGCCCCAGCCTCTCCTCCCTTCCCGTCCCTGCCCCTCATTCCCAGTCTCAGTCCCCTTGTGCAACAAGTCCCAACTTGTCCTCTCCTTCCCCCACACCCCCTTCAGTCCCCCGGTCTCCCTGCCCAACTAGTCTAGTATCGCACTCCCCATCTCCATCCCTCAGCTCCTGGTCTCACCAGTCCCAGTCTACTCCTTCCCTTTGCCCCCGGCCTGACTTTTGTGCCCTCTGCGTTTGAATCAGATGGCTTTCTCCTCCACATTGCCTGTTTTGCCAGCACATGGCTCATTGAAAGCACAAAAAGAGACAGGCTCCATGCTCTCCATTCCAGTGCCTGTCACCACCTCTGTCCAGGGCAGCCATGAGCTGCAATTGCAGAGAAAGTCCTTCTGAGCCCTGCTGGCCTTGGGCTGGAGGGAGCATGCTCAGTCACTCTGTGGGGATGGCGCATACTCAGTCACTACATGGGGGTGTCTCATGCACAGTTTGGTCAGCACTAGAAGTTGTGAGAAGCTCAAACTTGCTTAGTGGGGACAGACTCTTCAGAGATTTTAGCTGATAAGCCCTAGCAAGTCTCTATGGAGCATGTACAAATAGGCCTTTGAAAACTGCTCTTTGCAATCCGGCCATGTTTCAGTAGATTTTCACAGGGATGGCAAAGACAGGCCCCCCCCCCTCCACGGGTTAAATTTCAAATCTGTTTCCCAAAGCATGGGGGCACTCGTGCATTTCAAGGAAAAGGTCATCAGTATTTTTAACCAGTGCCCAACAGCATATTTTCCCTAACTTAATTCTTGGAAATGGCTGAATTTCCACCACCTCTACCGTGCTTCCTCCCCCCGCCCCCCCCCCCCCAAATAAAAACCCCACAAAAAACAAAAACCAGACTGAGGCAGATACTAGACATGGAAAATTTCAGCTGCAATGGTTAAAATTTGACAAGTTTTGTAAGCAACAGAAAATAGGGTCTTATAATGGGAAGTGTCAGGGGACCTTAATAATAGGCAAGATTACCAACCCCACTTGTCGTATGTGGACAGTGCACTTCTTTTTTCACTGTATTTTCGTCTGTGTAGAGATGGAGTTTTGTTTACACACATGAACCATGTGCTTTGAGCTGCGAAACATCTTTAGGAATAGTCCTCAGACCTTTTTCATTTTGCTACTCATCTCTTAAATCAGCCTAGATTTCTCACTGTTGTTCCACTCTTGCTTAAGGGTTAAAAAAAAATCTATTCCGGGAGAGCTTGAAGAATAACTGTAAATGGCCTCAGGATAATTTTTCTATTTCCGAGCTTGCAATTTGCTTTATTTAAAACCAGTGGTCTGATAGCACCTGCTCTATTTAGGGCGCCTCATGGGTTTCATCATATACATCTTCTATTTTTTGAACATTTGTAATTGAGCTTTGAAAATTTACCTTGAGCTGAAACCTGCCACATAATGACTCTGAACAGGAGCACAGTGTGGACATGCAACAGCGGTTTAATTCCAATGCTTTAATAAAAGTTGCACAGAAACTTGCCAGTTTAGACATACCTTTAGACTTGGTCTACACTGCATGCTTACTTCAGTATAACTATGGCTCAGGGTTGTGAAAAATCCACACTCCTAAGTGACGTAGTAATACTGACCATAACCTTCTGTGTAGACTGCTCTATGTCAGCAGGAGAGCTTCTCACACCGACATAGTTATCACCTCTCGTAGAGGTGGAATTATTAAGATGATGGGAGAGCTCTCTCCATCGGCTTAGTGTGTTCACCGGATGTGCTACAGTGGCGTTAAGTTGGAGTAGTGAGTCACGTACGTCGTTGGGAGACAAATTTAAATGAAGACACATCCACAGCTAACTTGATGTAAGCTGCCTTGCCTCGACCAAGCCATGTAATGTAGACCAGGTCTAATACTGATGATGCTGTGAAATCCTATTTTTCCAAAATATTCCATTTCATAGTATTTAATCAAACTTAGAGTTCTATCAGGAAAAACAAATGCAGAAAATATATAGACCAGGGCCTGATAAAATACATCATGGAATACTCAAGGAGCTGACTGCGGAGATAACTGAGTCATTAGTGATTGTCTTCAAAAAGTCACGAAAGATGGGTGGGATTCCAGAGGACTGGAAAAGGGCAAATATAGTGCTGATCTATAAAAAGGGGAATAAGGACAACCTGGGCAATTACAGACTAGTCAGTTTAACTTCAGTACCTGGAAAGATAATTGAGCAATTAATTAAGCAATCAGTTTGCAGACACCTAAAAGATAAAATGGTAAGTAACAGTCGGCATAGATTTATCAAGAACAAATCATGTCAAACCTACCTAATAGCTTTCTTTGACAGGGCAGCAAGCCTTGTGGATGTGGGGGAGGGGTAGATGTGATATATCTTGACTTAGTAAGGCTTTTGAGACTCTCTCACATGACCTTCTGATAAACAAACTAGGAGATAGAGCCTAGATGGAGCTACGGTAAGGTGGGTGCGTAACTGGTTGGTAAATTGTTCCCAGAGAGTAGTTACCAGTAGTTCAGTCAAATTGGAAGGGCATATTGAGTGGGGTCTCACAGGCATTGGTTCTGCATCCAGTTCTGTTCAATATCTTCATCAATGGTTTAGATAGTGGCACAGAGAGTACACTTATAAAATTTGCGGACGATACCAAGCTGGGAGAGGTTGCAAGTGCTTTGGAGGATAGGATTAAAAGATCTGGACAAACTGGAGAAATGATCTGAAGTAAATAGGATGAAATTCAATAGGGACAAGTGCAAAGTACTCCACTTAGGAAGAAACAATCAGTTGCACACATACAAAATGGGAAATGACTGCCTAGCAAGGAGTACTGCAGAAAGGAATCTGGGGGTCGTAGTGGATAACAAGCTAAATATGAGTCAACACCGTATCAGTGTGGCAAAAAAAGCAACCATAATTCTGGGATGTATTAGCAGGAGTAAGCTGTACACAAGAAGTAATTCTTCCACTCTACTTCGTGCTGATTAGGCCTCAACTGGGGTATTGTATCCAGCGCCACATTTCAGGAAAGATGTGAACAAATTGGAGAAAGTCCAGAGAAGAGCAACAAAAATGATTAAAGGTCTAGAAAACATGACCTATGAGGGAAAATTAAAATAACTGGGTTTGTTTAGTGTGGAGAAGAGAAGACTGAGAAGGTACATGATAGTAGTTTTCAAGGACATAAAAGGTTGTTGTTAGGAGGAGGGAAAAACATTTTTCTCCTTAACCTCTGAGCACAGGACAAGAAGCAGTGGTCTTAAATTGTAGCAAGGGTGGTTTAGTTTGGACAATAGGAAAAACTCCCTGTCAGGGTAGTTAAGCACTGGAATAAATTGCCTAGGGTAGCTGTGGAATCATTGGAGATTTTTAAGAGCAGGTTAGACAAACACCTCTCTGGGATGGTTTAGGTACTACTTAGTCCTGCCTTGAGTGCAGGGGACTAGACTAGAAGACCTCTCAAGGAGGTCCCCTCCAGTCCTCTGATTCTATTTCAAATTTCTACAGTAATTCACCCAATCTACACAAACCAAAGGTTCACACTTATCTAGTTCATCGTTCAAAGTGCTATGGTGTCTGTGTGAAAAAGGGATCTGAAGGCAAGTCAGACACCAAAAAAGTGTCACATGAGCCTTTTTAAAACAGCCATTGTAAACATCAAATAATATCTGCCCCACCCAACAAACTGCTATAGAAAAATAAAGCACTGCGCAAACTCCAGTGAGCATTTTAAAATGATAATACAACCCAAAAGACAGTTTGCAGACCTTTTCCACCCCCTGTTAAAATGGAAATCCTGATGCAGCCTTAACTGTCGTGGTTAATATTTCTACGATACATTAGGGCCAGGATTTGAGATAATGGCACAAACTGGTGTCATTTGATCAGTGGGTTCCTCGGGTATACTCTTAACTCCTCCTCTTCCCAGAAATAAACTGCTTTTAATAAGCAAATTGTTCTAAAATTCTCATTGATAGCAAAATTGTCTTGAAAATTGCTTGCACAATGGGGGCTGGAGGAGACTTTGGGAAAGAAGGACATCCATTGAATTGAATGGGTCAGTTTATACGTCTCAGAGGTGTTGTGTCAGGCTTTTCATCTCCGTAAGATGTTTGATTTATCTGAGCACATCCCATTGAGATGAATGGGACACTTCACGTCTCTGCAATCTTCCTGTGTTTTAGAGGGTTGAGCAGAACCCTCCTTGCTAACTCTAGACCCCAAAGTGGAGTACAGAGCCTGGGACTCCCCTCCATATCCCCTGTCTGCCTTCCGCTAAGAGATGTGTTCCTCACAGGCCACTGGTTACCACCTCCCTACCTCCCTCCCTGTTGCTCCTCTACTACTGGGCAGGGGGAGCATAAAGGTGGCCAGGAGGAGTACAGCTGGTAGCAGAATGGCAATGAAGACCCTCATTACCCCCTTCTTCAAAAAGCCAAAAGAAACTAACTGCCTAAAAACTTCATTAACACTGAGGTAAGGTTAACTTCGGTGCCGCATGCTATTGCAGAATGTTGTGTGCACCTGGACTTAATTAGTGATCCATTTGGATGCAGATCTATCTCTCTTCATATCTGAATGCAGAACATTACCACATCTCGCAAGTAATCCCTGTACCAGTCAGTATGGCTGTCCCTAACACAGTATAGGGCAGTTGGAGTGCATGCAGACAAAGGAATGAATACAGTTATGTGGGGCACAACATACTACATGAGAAGACTCGTTTACATTGTCATTCCCTGTTGTAGCCACAGGGCAGCCCTGGCTGAAACGGTATCTTGCCAGTGGCTCTTTACGGTGGGGCTGGTATGCGCGATAATGTGGTATGTCCAGCTTTTCAGAGGTTTAAGCAGAGGTGCACTTGACTTTGGGGAACAGTAAAAGGTACTATTGGTCAATCTTAACTTTGTGTTAAAGTGTTTGGGTAGTGAATTGTACCTTAATTTTCTAGTTGACGGCGAGCAAGCAAGAAGAGCTTGTGCTTTTCTTTTAACTGAAGAGTGTGCAACCACTTACACAATACTGCATGTGGTGAAATGAAATCGTCTGAACAGTAAAGTCTGTGTTTCAGGAGGGCTTCTAATGAATGTATGTCACTACTTGAGTGGAGGAAACCATGATTGTTTTTCTCCTTTCCTCTATGACTTAAACCTTTTCCATTGGTTCATTCTAGTGCTTTTTGGTGGTATTTTATTTCTGGTTGGAACATGGATGAGTGGGGAGGACTCAATAAATGTGACTGGCATCTTGGTTTGTTGTCAGAGATTTGGGTAGGTTCTGCTGTTGGGATGGATATTGATTCAGATTGCTCTGTGGGGCAGGAACATAAAAAGGTCAAGCTGCTCTACTGAGCATGTTTTTGAACTCACTGGGTTTTGTGGTAGAGGGTACAGGTTTAGCAGCAGGAAGTTTGGGTCACCATTTATGGTTTCTCAACATAGCCGTTGACTAGGAGCAGACATTAGCCTTCTTAGGTATGTCTATGCTGCATTTTAAAACCCATGGCAGTGAGTCACAGAGTCCGGGTGTACAGACTCAGGCTTGTGCTGTGGCGCTAAAAACAATGGTGTAGATGTTCCAACCTGGGCTGGAGCTCAAGCTCTGAAGCCTGGGGAGCCTGCGTGGGTTTCAGAACCTGAGCTCCAGCCCAAGCCCAAATGTCTACACAGCTGTTGTTAGTGCAGTAGCGTGAGCCCAAGTCTGTAGTCCTGAGCTCTGAGACTCGCTGCTGTGTGTTTTAAAACGCAGTGTAGACATACTCACTGCTCTCAATCAAAATATCCTTCCCAAGCTAACTACCATTATACAATGTATTGTATTCTCGTTGTCCATTTTGATGCCAATTTTTGCTCTGTGTGGGAGAATTATATGAAACACTCTTGATAGCTTCTGTCTTCTCAAAGGGTCTACACTACAAGCTCTACAATGGCAAATCTATAGACACTTCCTACAGCAGTAGAAGGGGTTTTTCTTACACCCCTTTGAGGGCAGTATTTAGGTTGATGGAAGAATTCCTCTAGCGGTGTATACAGCAGGGCTTTGTAAGTCATCTTAACTATGACTCTTAAGGGTGTAACTTTTTCACAGCCCAGAGTGACAAAGCTAGGTCAATTTAAAGCCATGTCTGCACTATGAATTTACATCGGTATAACTACGTTGCTCACAGGTGTGAAAAATCCACACCCCTGGGAGCGACGTAGTGTTAATGATTTAACCCCCTGTGTACACAGCACTATGTTGACGGGAGGCTTTCTCCCGTCAACATAGCTACGGCCTCTCAGAGAGGCGGAGTACCTACTCCTGGGAGAAGCCCTCCTGTTGGCTTAGGTAGCATCTTCACTGAAGACTTTTCATCATGCTCTAATGTTTAATGTAGACCCTCCCTAAGTTTTAGGTATAGACTAGGCCTAAAGCAGCGGTATTATTCCATCCTGAATGGCAGTGGGCCATGCTCTGGATTTTAAGCAGTATAGAAGAGAACAGAATTTGGCCCATACAGATGAAGAATTAAATGATGAATTTCTATCCATTTTAACAATGTCTGGAACAGCATAAAGACATAGGTATAATAGCGGTCTGCTTGCTTTTCTATTTCAATCAATTATGAAGAGATCAGTAGGTGGCATGTTAACTTGCTCATTATCTCCATTTTAAAATATTACTCTGTTCTGTAAACATCTGAAATCTGATCACAGGACTTGATTTTGTGAGTTGCTGAGTCTGAATTGAGATCTCTTCTCCATGCCCCTTAAAATAAACTGAATATTGATATATGGGAAAGGACTTAGATTTTTAAATTGTCTGTCTCTCTCATGTGTTAGTAAAAGAAATTAGCCTTTGTCCATACAAACAGGGTTTAAAATATTTACAAAACAATTATTAGCTAAAAGGCTAAGGGAGTATCTACAAAGGCAATTATATTCCAGAATAGCTATTCCTGATTAACTCAATGTGTGGATGCTCATATTCTATATTAGTTTAATCATTGTAGATTAAGATAATTCAGAATGAGGCAATCTTATCAGGAATAGCTATTCTGGAATAATAACTCCCTGTGTAGACAAGCTCTGAGTCTGTTGTTAGGTTAGCACAGACAATGAGAAGGCAGACTTCCATGAAGAATGTGTGTGTGCGCGTGACACGCACCCACACCCCTCCCAAACTGCTGAGAAGTGGAGGCTTTGGAGATTTCTACTAGGATTCTGTTTTGTGGGTTCTGGTGTGGTTAGGGGTTTCTTTTCATATAAATGTCTGGCTATTAGATTTGAAGCCCAATTGCCCCATATTTCTCTTAGAAATGAGAAGCTTTCTTTTTCTCCTTCTACCTCAGTCCTAGAGTCTTCTGGCTGCTGAGAGAATGTAGGATCTCCATTGTTCGATTCCTCTCCAGATTCTTGGCTCCTGAATGGGGGAGAGTGTGTCTGCTACTGGGCCCTTAAACCAAGGCTGCTGCTTTTTTGCTTTTTTTTTTTTTTTCCTCTCTGAACACACCACTGTTTACATCGGCTGCTGTGGTTCATAGCTTTTCCCAAGCAGTAGCATGAAACTGACATGATTCTTTGCATTTTCACAGGTGCCCAAACCATTCTGAATAGCAGCTGTGAAACTGACTAATTTTGTTAATTTCAACCTATTGCTGCTTGGGAAAGCTGAAACCTGCAGCAAAGACCCTGCAGCTGTCTCCAAACCTACAAAGTCCAGTAGCACTCCAGTACTGGGTTATATAATAGCATCATATTTGAAATATCTTCTATTTCATTCTTTATGCATCGTAATGTTTTGTTTGCTATTTTGACTGTTTTACATTGAGCAGGTTTTTTGTTTAACTATTCATAATGATCCCAACAACTTTTGTAAGTTGTTCCAATTAATTTACGGACCAGCCACATGTGTATGAGTAGTTCAAATTATTCCTTCCAATGTGGAAAACTTTGCATTTGTAAACACTGAGTTTCATTAGCCGGTGTGCTGCACTTTCACCTACCATTAAGTTCCTTTGAAGTCTCTCACAGTCCTCTTTAGGTTTGACTACCATAAGTAATTTTGCCCCCTGATCTGCAAGCTATGTGTATGAGGGCAACTAACATGTTTTTACCTAATACTCTGGTTGGGCCATATTCTCTGAAATATGAATAGCTACTAATTTGTTGCTGTGCCATATAACATTTGAAATTACATTTACAGCCTGGAAGAGAGATCTCTCTTATCTTTAAGCGCTCTTCATGGAACTTAGATTTTTCTTTCTTCAAAACATTTTTGTCTTCAGGCATATTTTTGTAAACATTTCTGAAATTAATCCCTTGCTCAGTACTCTGATATGAGCAAAATCTCTCCTGTGAGTTGTACGTTGTAAGTATAGGCCAGCAGTTATCCTGTGTCAAGCAGGGTCATTGGGGGCTGGAGAGGGGTCAACATGGGACGTGAATATGCACTAAGGTTCTTTCCCAAAGCAGCAGGGTGGAGTCTTCTCTAGCACTCTCTTGAATGCTATGAGAGGGACCCAACTAAGGCTCCTGTTGAAGCAACCTGGCCCCAAAAGGGTGTGGTCTGCCAGTGTGGCATGGCCAACCCCACATACATGATCTAATTAGCAGCATGTTGCTCCTTCTTGGGCCACTCTTGAGAAGTGCTCCAGAAAACCATGTCTTCCTGTTCAGCCTTTCCAAGTGAGACAGCCAGCTGCGTGCTAGCAGAATGTCTCCGGGACCTTCTCTGCACCCAGTCCTCTTCCCCATCTTCCCTTCCCCAGTGGCATTGTATTGTGAGGGCAAGATTTTGTCCAGGCTCGGAGTACATTAAGTCAAGGTTAAATGGCCGTATTGGATTGTCATAGTCCTCTGTTCCAGGCTGCAACTTTTCCCTTTTTAGTTCTTCTTTCTTCATTCTGCTGTTGCTGCTGCTTGTACCTGACTTTGGGTATGCCTACACTCGAAATGCTGCACTGTAGCGTAGCTGCTTACCAAAGCAATGGAAGGGGTTTGTACATTGGTGTTGTAAATCCACCTATCCAGGAGGCGGTAGCGAGGTTGACAGAATTCTTCCATCAACCCAGCAGTGTCTATAACCTGGGCTTGAGTTGATTTAATTACATTTTTTGCAACTCTGAGCAATGTAGTTAAGCCATCCTAAATTTGTAGTGTCGACCAGCCCCTTGACTAGCAGTGCAGATGATCTGTTACTCTTTCCAAATCCTAGTGAACACTGTACTGTAATTGGAACTCCAGGAGACTTTTTTTATTTTTAACTTACTGCTCCCAAAGTCCAAATATGCCACCTCAGAGATGTGCTTAAATTCTATTTAAATGGAGCTCTTTCCAAACCAGGCTTCCACCCAAGTGCCAGATTCCCTTAGGCACATTTTGGGGATCACATAAATACACATAAAACAAAGTTGCTCACTTAGGCGTAAAAACATGTTAAATGATTTTTCTTTTTAAACAGTTTGTATGCAAATTTAAAAAGTTCACATTTTAGGTTTGTGAATGTGGTTGTTTTAGAAATATTGTGCAGTAACCTCCATATGATGTGACACAAGGAGTTCTACCAGAACTGTCGTTATGCTTTGAGTGTTAATATAAGATTGCAAATGGTACAGGGATAACTTACTTAACAGGTCACAGTACTAAATAAGTGTAAGTTTCCTCAAGTATAAGTTTAGGCTGCTGTATTTTTACAATGTTTGTGTTAAATGGATATATGTATTTGTATATGATATGTAGCTATAACCGGTCTTTATGTAGTCATTGCTGTGAGTGTTCCATTATGCTGATCTTCCTATTAATTTTTGTATGTGTGTGTGAGATGTTTTGCATACAATAGATAATGCATGCATTTGTATTGTATACGCATGGTTATGTGTTATACATACTGTGTGTTATAGGTATACGTGCGTGTGTTTTCCACTATATTAGCTTTTTGGTGGATATGGGATTGTAATAGGATAGTTCATCTCTTTCCCATTCTCCCCCGCCACGCCTTTTTTCAGTCACCACCATTTAGGTTTGCACACATCTTTTGGATTACAGTAGAGTATGTGTGGGGTTTTTTCTTTGCTAGACTAAGGGCTTTTAAGCATAGGAAAAATAAAAAATCTTTATTAACTTGGGTGTTTTCCACTTTTTTAGCAGACTTCCGTGGAAGAAAAACAAAACTACTGTTACATAACTTTAAATAATATATTTAGTAGTTACATTACACATTTATTTAAAGATACACTTTAAATTATTGTTTATATTTTATTTATCGTACTTTGTATTCTGTTTGAGGAAAGTCAAACTGACACAAAACATGACAATTAATAAGAGATCCCCCAAGAGTATCCTGGTTTTTAAAAGTTTCCTCCGCTTTGCAGCGAACAACTCTGCGCCTTTTGTTACTGTGGTGAACGAAGCTCATTAGGACAAGGAGATTTAAAACAATTCAGTCCAACGCTAGCGTTTATCATCCCCTGGAAGAACCAGCCTTTAAGTAAGAGTGAAACCAACGACAGCAGCGATGGAGCTTATGAGAGAACTCCAAGGCAAAACTCAGTGCCGCGCAAACAAAGAGGACAGAAGAAGTAAGTCTGTTTCATCATAAAAACTTCAGTCATGATTTTGTTGTAATGTTGATTATTGTAGAGAGGCCAGGAAGCATATATGCAAACATTGTGCAGTGATAAATGAATAATTTGAAATTATTTTAAAACCCCTTGATGCTTAGTATTATTAATCTGTGTTTGAAAAATTGCAAACCATGTCAGAAAAATAGCAATCTTTCTTCTGCTGCTTCTTGTTAAGTTTTTTTCCCCTAGAAGCGAGAATGTGCTCTTTTTTTGGAGAGTACAAAAGTAAAAGAAACAGACTTACTTTAAAAGTACAAATGTATTAGTACGTTTTAAATAGATTTTAGAGAGAGTATGCAAAAGAACAGAAGAGGAGTAACAGATCAGCCAGTTGATTTCTAAACTGTTGTGTTTGTGTACTTTGGGGAGGCAAGAAGCGTGTGTGTGAGACCTTGTAATCTTTCTTCCCTGGCCCCCTCCAAAAATAATCCTTGCGACTGTAAAAAGCAACGTGCTATGTGAATACAGTGTATTCTACTGTGCTTAGAACTCTTTTTGTTGTTTTTGTGTGTGTCAATGTTCTGTTTTTAATCCATTGAAGTATAGTAGTATCCCAGCTGCCTTTTGCAATACAGCACTTATTTAATAGCTATTTCTGAGAAATTACATTCACGTACACATCCCTGTATAGTCCATGTTGAAAGGTTATTGAATATATTTATGGAAATGAAGTTTAAAATACATCTATAACTACAAATGCAGATTTTTTTTCAGTATTTGCATAATGGAATAGTTTTTTTCTTAATATATATTTGGATTTTGTAATTCTGGGTTTTTGGCGTTACCATGGTAAAATGTGTTTTTGTTTCAGAGCTGTCTTGCTCATATGTGGATTCAGTTGTGCTGGCTGATTAGTAGAGGTTTTTGTAGCCTATGGGAAAGTGCAAAATTAATTTAGCTTGGAACAACTAAGCAGCTCTGTCCCTTGAGGGTGATGATGTAATCATCCCCAAGTGCCATGCTGGCTAACATCCAAGTTTAAGTACTAAAGCATTGTTGTGTTGGAGTTTTCTGATTGGTTGCTAGCTTTGGACTGCTGCCAATACAGTGAAGAAGTGAAGTAGGAAATGAAACAATAACAAAGAGGCAGCCTTTTAAAAGGATTTAAGGTGGTACATTTTAAGGAATCCTGAATTATCAAGGCATATGTAACATTAAAAGTACTGTAGACATTTAAATTTAAGTTCCACGTTCAGATTAGGTTTATTCAATTTAAAATTCTTTAGTTTAATAGCCCTTAATTAAGTATGAATGCTGAATCTCCATATAAAGCTGGCAGTGATTTTATCCATTTGATATTAAGGAACTATAAACACAAATTTAAAAAAACAGGTACTCAGATTTCCTTTTTATAAAATCTGATATGAATGTGTAATTCTTTTTTAGATTATTTCAAAACTGATAGTAATTCAGTAACAGAAGCCTATGTGAATAATACCTGATTTGACTGCATCTAGGGGTACTTGCCCTTTTTGGGTAGAATGGGTTAATTTAATATATCAGTTCGTAAGGGGACTATTTTGTTCATAGTAGGTGCTAGTATTGAAGGTTTTGATTTCTGATGTTGGACACTTTTTTTTTTTTTGTTATGACATAAGTCATTAGGATATAACTTAGTGCCAAGGATTGAAAACTTCATCCACTCACCAATAATGAGAGAGAAGCTTTTCTTGACAGATGTGGAGGGGGTCTTAGCCATCAATTTTTGCACAACTTAAGCTTTCACTTACATTTCCCCATCTCCTTGCCCTTATGTTTCTGAAGGTAACCTTCAAAATAAGCCAAATGTAAAACAAGAGAATTTTCTATTCCTGAGTCAACACACAGCTCTGTTGCCTGCTGTAGCTCATAGATTTACCAATCAGTAAGGTAAAATTAACATAAATTTGGTCAGGTTCACTGTTCTTTTTCAGAAGGGTGCGAGCATCATGAAACTGTCAAGAACTATGGCAGTTTCATGCTGCTGCTACTGTGGACATCTATGAATAGCCAGGGAGGCATATGCTTGATTTATTAATGAATAGGGGACTGCCAAATTCACAGCCATGAAAAACAGGTCACAGATTGTGAAATCAGACTTCCCCAGTGAAATCTAGCTTTTGGAGGGGCGGGGCAGGCCTTGGGGCGCCACAGCTGGGAGCTCCTACCATTCACTGGGATCCAGCTGTTAGTCCGCCAGGCTGGGGAGGGATGGGACTTCTCCGGCGTGGCTGCTCTTGCTGGGAGAGCAGACTGAAGGTAGCAGCCGCGGAGCTTCCTGCAGCTTGAGTAGATTCCCGGAGATGGAGGTGGGTCTCATCTCCCCCATGCTGCTGGGAGAGCCCCAGTTGGGAGCTGCTCGTCCTCTCAGGACTAGGGTGGGACAAGACTTCCTCTTCCCTTGCACAGCCACTCGGGGGGGGGGGGGGGGGGGGGAGATCAGACCCACCTACCCCTGGGAATCTCCCCCAGCTGCAGGAAGTTCTGTGGCTGCTGCCAGCTCTGAAGGTTCCCAGCAGCACAGGTGAGATCAGAGCCACCTCTGGAAAGCTCCGCAGCTCTGAAGGCCATGCAGAAGTGAGGGTGGAAATCCTGCAACCCCCCTACATCAGCTTTGTGACCCCTCCACAACCCACTTTTGGGTCAGGACCCCCACTGTTACAACACCCTGAAATTTCAGATGTAAACATCTGAAACTGTGAAATTGACCAATTTTAAAACCCTCTGGCTGTGAAATTGATCAAAATGGACTGGGAATTTGGTAGGGCCCTAATGAAGAAGGAACCAATTAAAGATTGAGACTACCCAAATTTTAGCACCCCCCCTCCATGGCAACCACTCTGATGTCTGAGGAGACTAGACATCTCAGTAAGGCTAAATGCAGTGCTTTAGAAATCCAAGGCAGAAACTTTTTTTTAGGTGGGGTTGAGGGAGTCAGGTTTCTCTGGTTAATGGGTTAGTGAGTCTGATGTTTAGTGGATAATTTTTTGGTAGGTTGGGTTAAAAAGGCAGAAGGGAGGATTCCCTGTGCTCAAATAGTATACTCTGTTGTTTGTGGTTTTTTAATAGGTTTGATAGATTCTTCCATTTTATCATAATCTAGTGCTTTTTGTATCATTAAATTCTCCTTTTCTAGCCTCTTTCTCTTACACTTTGCTATTTTGTGAATTTTGGTTGTGTGGGATAAAGACACAGGACCAGCTCTGGGCACCGGCAAAGCAAGCACAAGCTTTGGGCCGCACGATTCCAGGGGCGGTATTCTGGCCATCCTTTTGGCTTGGGCAGTTGCGCGCTCGGAGCTTGGGGCAGCAAAAAACCTAGAGCCAGCCCTGCAAAGACATCTGCTGCCATTGAACCTTCTCCATTCTTGGCCTTTTTCACCCTTCCCCCATACACACTAGCTGTGTGCTATCCTAGCAGCTTACCTCTGTCTGATACGGCAGAGTCTCCTTTGAGAATATTGTCAAAGCTATACCCACAGACCAGCTGTCGAGGTTGCAGAGAGGAAACCATAAGAAAGCTGCAGCTGACACCCTCTGTTTATACCACCTCCCTCTCTTTGTTCCAGGTTTTCCCATTTCCCCAGAGAAATATCCCTTCTTTGCCTGGATCTGTATCTGCTTGTACTTACCTAACAATCTTCTTCTGGAGATGAAGCAAGTCAAACAAAAAATGCAGCTTGAAAAATTTGAGTATGTATGGCCTGAACAATGAGATGGTCAGGCTGGACAAAGGGCCATTTAACAGCGTCATTTTTTCTGGTGCATATGACTTTTAACTGAAAGCATTGTTCTTTATTTTCTCCTACTGATATAAATACAGTGTCAAAATTCAAGAAACTGGGCTAGTTCTCCCCTCCCCCCTTTCTTTGATGTATATTTTATCACACAGGGAAAATTCATTTGAGGCATTCTGGTTTTTTTAGATCATTTGGAAAACACATAGCTAATTGAGTAATAAACATAGACTGTTTTAATTGCAGAGTTACCTACCCACATTTTTTCTCTCCTCTACAGAGAGAGACCTCGACAGAGTGTAGCATCATGTACAAGTGTAAGCACTCAAACTGCTTCTGACGATCAGGTTGTCAAATTCTGGGATGAACTCAGTTTAGTTGGCTTACCAGATGACATTGATGTCCAAGCCTTATTTGAGCCAACAGGTAGGTATACGTTCAGCTATTAGTAGTATGTGGTACATATTTATAATGGTTTAACTGGAATTCAAACTAAACTTTTGTTTAAATAATTCTTTAGTTTGGTATAGTGATTGCCTCTTTGGGGGAAGTGAGGAGCAAAGGAGAAAGAAACAGAGATAATACTTCATAGTTTAAACTGTCATTTTATTAGAACTCCTAAAGGCCCAGTCCTACAAAGCCTCCTTCTCATGTGGCTTCACTGGGGCTACCTGAACAAATAACAATTAGTCCTGAGAGGAAGGGCTTTCAGGATCAGGTCCTAAGATTGTAATATACATTTTTAACTTTAAGGTTTCATTTAGGTGTCTGACAGAAAAATCAAGAAGCTTTGGGCTATTTTCTCAGAGCATTTTAGTTCAAATGTTGCCCTACCATCAATCTACACCATATGCTTATGTATAGGGCTCTACCAAATTCACAGCCATGGAAAAGGCATCACGGACAGTGAAATCTGGTCTCCCCTTGTGAAATCTGGTCTTTTGTGTGCTTTTACTTTATACTATACAGATTTCATGGGGGGGGACCAGTGTTTCTCAAATTGGGGGTCTTGACCCTAAAGGGAGGGTTGCAGGGGGATCGCAAGGTTATTTTAGGGGGGGGTTACAGTATTGCCACCCTTACTTCTGCACTGCCTTCAGAGCTGGGCGCTGGAGAGTGATGGTTGCTGAATGAAGAACCAGCTCTGCAAGCAGCAGCACAGAAGGAAGGGTGGCAATACCACACCATGCCATCCTTACTTCTGGGCTGCTGCTGGCGGCGGCGCTGCCTTCAGAGCTGGATGCCTGGCCAGCAGCCACTACTCTCCAGCAGCCAAGCTCTGAAGGCCACGCCGCCGTCAGCAGCCGCACCAAAGTAAGGGTTGCAGTACCACAACCCACCCTATAATAACCTTGTAACCCCCCATCCCCAACTCCTTTTTGGGTCAGGATCCCTACAAGTACAGCACCATGAAATTTCAGATTTAAATAGCTCAAATCATGACATTTACAATTTTAAAAATCCTATGACTGTGAAATTGACCAAAATGGACTATGAATTTGGTTGGGTCCTACTTATGTCCCACAAAAGAAGAAAATGTAAGAACTCAGAACTTGTTCTGTAAATATTATCTCTGTACTGAGCTTAGTAGTGGTGTCACTTTTTCAAAATTCTCTGAAAATTGGTTTCAAAATTTGATTGTAAAGAAATCTCTTTTAAATGAATTTTAAAATGGGGTCTGGTCTCCTGATGTTGGATAAATTTTAATTATTCCATGTCATCAGTATTGGAAGATGCTTACAATTCTTTTTACTTTAAGTCCCTTATTTGTGTTACTAAATGCAGAGTTGCAATATACAGTTTATATGCTTAATAGCAAATTTCAAGAGGTACATACCATGAGTCTTATATGGTATGTCAGTATAGAATACCTTCAGCTGAGGCGAGAAATATTCGCAGTTCGTCATTATACCGTATCCTTATGGTTTTCATTCTTTTGCCAGGTTTCAGAGTAACAGCCGTGTTAGTCTGTATTCGCAAAAAGAAAAGGAGTACTTGTGGCACCTTAGAGACTAACCAATTTATTTTAGCATGAGCTTTCGTGAGCTACAGCTGATGAAGTGAGCTGTATCTGATGAAGTGAGCTGTAGCTCACGAAAGCTCATGCTAAAATAAATTGGTTAGTCTCTAAGGTGCCACAAGTACTCCTATTCTTTTGCCAGCAGCTGAACTGAAAGCCATTTTAATAGGTACTTTGAGTCCTGGAAGGTCTATTCTTATAGTCTAAGTTTCCCAATATTAGTACAGCAGGCTCTTATTGGTGAGTGTCTCTGTATAATGACAGCTCACTATTGTCATCACAGTGTTTTTACAAAACAGTTTATGTACCAGCCCTGTGCATGGCACCTTGTGATCTTTTAAAAATTATTATTTGTTTACGGTAGCAGTCACAATGTGCTTGGTGCTTTCCCAACAGACAACAGGAACTGAAGGAGTTCACAAGCTAAGGACAGATATACAGACAAAAAGTTAAATAAGTGAGGGGCAAACTGGAGTTAACTTTGAGCGTATATGTACACACAGACCTGTCACAGGTGTATTTGTATATTTTGGGGTACAAAAACTAGAAGCTGAAAGGTATATAAATGTGTGAAAACATCTGGGTTTTTTTTCTATATAATAAAAACTGCAGTATGTAGATAAATTGTTGATTCCTTCCTTCTCTCACTTTTCCTGTTTCAGTAAAAGACTATTGTCCTAATTCTGCAAGCACTTACCACTAAAATTAAGCTCTGTATTCTCTAGTAAGGATTGCAAGATCAGGTCTGTTTGTTTTTTTTTTTGTTTTTTTTTTAAGGTTTTTCCTTTAATGCTTATTTTGAAACTCAACTGCTGCTTGGCAAAGTTGTAAAATCGTGCAATTCTTTCTCAATGATAATGCATTAGGTCACTGCTGGGCTCATCACCGCTGTGCAGAGTGGTCGTTGGGAGTATGCCAGACTGAAGAGCAGCTATCGGTGAACGTGGACAAAGCTGTTGTCTCAGGGAGCACAGAAGTGAGTAGAAAAAAAGAACTTTTCCCCCAAGCCTGTAAAATAAAAATAAATTCAAATAAGACTACAAAATGTCACTCACTGAAAATATCAACTCCTAGAGCTTTGTTCTGCCTTCTACATTCACAGTAATGGTTTACTGTACAAGTAATCAGATTGTAATCTACAGTTGATTTCAGTGGGAAAACTTGTGGAGTATCGAGTGCTACTCAGCTTGATTTTGCGTGGCAGAATCAGTCCCGTGGTTATTGGAAGCTGACAAGGGGTTCGCAGAAAAAAAATAGATTTGTTCAAATTAGCAAATGCCTTTTTCATTCACACTAATATTCATCCTAGCCTTACAATTTTATATCATCAAAGTACAGTTAATATGGTGTTGATATACCCAAATACTCTTAAAAAACAAAACAAAAAACAGCCCCAAAAAAGTGTGTAGTAATAACAAAAGTAATGTGAGTGCAAAGAAGTACTGCCATTTTATGTATTGGGGGAAAAATGTTTTTGGTTGGTGGTTCTTCTCATTTAAAGAAGAAACTATATGAAAACAACAGCAGGTGCCTTGAAAGAAGGCAGAGTCCTTGTAATGACACTTTCTTGGCTTGGTAACAGAAAGAAGGTGCTGCCTACCTGACTGAAAATAGACATTTCAGTCTGTATTTCAAAATGCCAAAAAGACCCACATGGTCTTTGCCACATGCAGTCATCTTTTTGTATTATTGATTAATTTCCAGTAAATTGTTTTAATCATTTATTTATTTATTACAGTGAATAAACAAAATCTAGTTTGCCATTACGTCAAGCAGCTTAACAGTGCAAACTAATTGGCATCATTACTGCTATTTCAAAGAGTAACACTGATATTTGGAATTTATTTACCTTTATTTTCTTTAAAGAATTGTTTGTTGAAAAGTTATTTCTTAACTTGATAGTTTATGGAAGATTTATTTATTTTAATGTAAGTGCTCCCTAGTGGGTGTGAGTGACAAAGTCTCTCAGGTCAACAGTTTTTCTCACACATGAATGTGCAAATCAACTTTATCACCTAATATTTACCTTACTCCATGAATAATTTCATTGATTTCAATGGACTGCTCTGAGTGAGACTGCTCAAACTGAGTATAAGTGGCAGAACTGGGCCCTAAATTAACTAGAGACATTAAAACATTTAAATATATTGATAACAGAAATGTTTTGCCAATAATATTGCCAAGTTGCCTTTTTTTTGTAGTCAGACTATTGAAGAACTGTTAAATTTTTCTTCTTTAACATTTCCTTTTTAAAAAAATAAGACACAAAATTGCTGTAAATCTGTCTTCAAATTAACATTGGCCTTGAAGGCTTTCAGTAAACTGTGTTTTAAAGAAGGGATTTCCATTTAGAATGGAAATATCAGCTTGACTACTGTAATACTCAATGGTGTGTTATGTATAAGTTTGTCATAGGAGAGTGGGCCATGAATGACATGTGCAAAAGAAAACTTTTAAATATTCTTTGAAAACTTCTGCACTGTATTTTGAATGGAGATTCCTATAAATTAAAGGAGAGAGAAATTGTGTGTTGGGAGACAAACTGGATATTACCATAGTATACATGACCACATACTCAGGCATGCACACATCACATAAAAAAAATATGATTTTTGTATATGTATGGATATAAAACTTCCATGTTTTTTATAATTATTATTTCAATTTCAGTAGCAACTAGGGCCCATTATGCTAGGCGCTGTACAAACACAGAACAAAAATACAGTCCTTGCCTCAAAGAGCTTAGAATGTAAGTATAGGACAAGAGACAACCAATGGATCTAGATAGACAGGGGAGTACAAAAGAACACTAAGACTATTGGTCACCATGGTAGGCAGTGGTCTTGGCGTAACAATAGTCTAGCCGTTTATCAAGTTGTGTCGATAACAGAAAAGGAGGGTTTTGAAGGAGGATGAGATAGCTTTGCAGATGTTTCCAGGAAGCTCCTCCAAGTGTGAGGTGCTTGTTGGAAAATGTAACTATTAGACGATGGAGACTGGCATCATGGGCTGATTGCTGCAGGAATTGACATTTCAGTAGTGAATAATAAATAGGATGGGGATAGGTGGGGAAGAGCCCTGAAAGAGAAGACAAATAGCTTATGTTTGTTGCAATAGAAAAGGGGGAGCCAGTGGAGGGAGGCAAAGGTGGAGGGTGACATAGTCAAAGCAACAGCTAGGAAGATGATCTTTCCTGCAGCATTCTGAATGGATATGAATGGGGCAAGACTATATATGTCAAGCTAGAGAAAAGGATGTTGTATTAATCAAGCAGCGAGATGAGAGTCTGGATGACCATTTTAGCTGGGTAGATGGATAAGAAAGACGGTATCTTAGAGATGTTATACAGAAAGAGTCAGACATAGCCTGGGCCTAGAGTGAGGTCCAAGTCAAAGATGACCGCAGGTTATGGGCCCAAGTGACGGGCAGGATGATGGTGGTGTCCACAGTGATAAAGTAAGGAGGTAGTGGGGAGGCCCGGGAGGAAGATTAAGAGCTCTGTTTTAGCTTAAGCTGATGGCTAGACATTCCTGAGGAGATGTTAGAGAGCCAGGTTAAGGTTTTAATTTGGACAAAAGGAGAGAGGAGTACATAGGTAGATCTCAAATTGTCAGCATGGTGGTAGTTTAGAGTTGTTTGGCTAGGAAAATGTCAGAACTGAAGGAGAGAATGTATCTATAGAGAAGGTCAGCCTGGTCATGGGATTTCCAACAGACACTCCGTGGTCCAAAAGGAGAAGCAGAGGAAGTTGATATTAGGGTGAGCCAGTTTTGGGGATTGGCAGAGCAGACCTTGCAATGGTGGAGAGAAGCAAAAGAGATAAGGGTGGAGGGGAATGAAGCATGGAGAGAATGAACAACGATATCAATGGAAGGCAGGGAGGAGAGGGCTAAAAGCACGAAAGAAGTCAGCAGTGCTGATGGATTGGAAGTCACAGAAAAGCCAAGTGACGGCATGAGGGAGGAGGCGGCGGCTGCTGCTGCTGAAGAAAATCGGGTGATAGAGAGGGAGAACTCAGTAACAGAGAGATCGGAGAGAACAGTGCTTGGTGAAGACCAAGTCAAATGACCAGGCCTTTTGGTGACTGGTAGCATTGAACCAGAGCTGCATGTTGAATGAAGAGGTGAAGGTGAGGAAACCTGCAGCTAAAGTTCTGATGGATTATCAACATTGAAGTTAAAATAATCGAGGAGTAGTATGGGAGATTGTGAGGAGAGGAGTGGAAACCAGCAAGGAAGGCTGATGGGGAAGAGTTGGGTGGATGATAGATGACAGAAGCATGGAGAGGGAGATGAGAAGAATCAGATGCAGTACTGTTCAGAAGAGAAGAAAGAGTGGGAAAGATGAGGTAGAAGGGGTTGGAAGTGCCGGAGTAGGAGAGGTGAAGCCCAACACCCTCACTATGGTCGGATCCAGATCACAGAGTGTGAGAAAAGGAGAGGCCTCTGTAAGAGAGGGCAGGTCTCTGTAAGAGCTAGGAGCTGGAGGGAGCGAGATATAAAGAGGTCATGGATGCCTGTGATCTTTTTAGAGATAGAGAGGGTGTTCCAGAGACAGCAAGAGAAAGGGAGGGGGAGGATGGACATGAGGTTAGGAATGGTGACACCAGTTAAAGGGCTGGAGATGGTTCCGGGAGCAGGTATGGGAATGGAGGGAAAATATTGTGGCAAATGTTACCAAAGGGGAGGAGGAAGATGTAGATGTTGGCTCTGGATTTGTGCTGGTGGGAGAGATGGGGAAAATCAGGAAAGGGGAAAAAGGAAGAGGAGCAGGTAGAGCTGGTGGGGAACTGCAGCAGGTAAGGGGAACAAGGATGGGGAAATAGAGCCATTGTGGGGAAGGGAGAGGGGAGGTGGACAAATGCTATGATGTAGAAAGGGTTCTTGTGAGAGCCATGGGAGCATGCGTGGTAGATGAACAAGATTACCAAAAAAACCAACCAACAAACAAGGCTCAGAGTTTGAAAAATGCTGTGAAGGTATTCTTTCAAGTCGTCCTGCTAAGCAGCTACAGTGCACTGCCTCACCATGTGAGGAAGGGGAACGGAGGTGGTCAGACTCAAGCATGGAGGGTATGTCTACGCTGCAGTTAAAAATCCACAGCTGGCCTGTGCCGTCTGACTCCATCTGTGGGGCTGTTTAATTGCAATTTAGGTGTCCATGCTCTAGGACCCTGCAGGGTGGGAGGGTCCCAGAGCTCAGGCTGCAGCCCAGGCCTGAATGTCTATACCACAATAAAACAGCCCTGCAGTCCAAGCCCAAGTCAGCTGGCCTGGGCCAGCCACTGACGTCCAATTGCAGTGTAGACATACCTGAGACAATCTCGCTGTAGGGGGGAACAGGTGCAGAAGTGTCTCCCAAGTGCTTGCAGGTTGCTTAGCAATTGGAGTGTGTTGTGTGATTTTGATATCCAGATGATAAATTGCATTTATCATGCACCTTTTAGGAAGTCAGCTGCATTCTGTCCACCAAGTCATCTTCACTAAGGCTATTTCTAACACTAAACTCCTGACCAGCATGCAGACAACTGCCATTAGGGACAAAAAACAGACAAAAATAAACCAAAACTAAACTCAGCCATAGAAATGTTTCATCCAACAAATATAAAAATTCCACCACAAAATTAAAATGGTGAGAGGCTAAGGATGGGGAAATATTCAACTTTAGACCCTATGTTTGATTTAAATACTTATTTTTGATGAACCACTAGGTTCATCAAAATATATCATAGTGCATTATACCATCTGAAAACCAGGAATCATTTCTGTTTCAGTTGACCCAGATCCAGCTCTAGTAGACTGCAATATGTTGGACCTTAAATTTGTGTGACTTCATGTGGAGAAAAAAATATTTTAGAAGTTTCTGACATATATTCATAATAATTTTTTTTCTCTTTCAGAGGCCTGTACTGTTGCAGTCAGGTTACTTACTTACTTACTTACTTTCTTAGAGGAAAGGATACGAAAAGCAGTCCCAATAAATGTAGCGGCCCAGGGCTTCTTGAGGCTCTAAACTGAGGCCTTAGAGGCCCTGTGTTAAGATTAGTGTTTGGTTAAGAACTGGAAATGTTTCCATGAACTGCATGCTGTGGTTTTTAACCTGAAACATTTGGTTTGCACCTGCCACTGTGGGGGGTGTGTGTGGAAGTAGAGAGCACTACTTCCCATGCAGCTCCAGGAACAGCTCTGCTACAGGTACTGAGCAGCTCCCTCAGGGCTGCCTGCTGCTGTGCAGGAAGGAGAGGAGATAGTAGTTGTGGCTGCTCCATTGCCTGCTTCCCTGCCAGGTTGTGAGATTCTTGGAGAAAACAGGATGAGAGCTCAACTGGTTCTGCCTGAGTCTAGGAGACTGTCTAGCAAAGATGGGTTCCCACCCTCACCTGAAACAACGAGGAGTCTTTGTGGCACCTTAGAGACTAACAAATTTATTTGGGCATAAGCTTTCGTGGGCTATAACCCACTTCATCAGATGCCCTCACCTGGCCACTTAGCTTAGCCCTGGAGAAGTGGGGGGGAAAAGGGAGAAGCAGACAGAACAACCCAATTAGTTTTTGTTCCCAGATTCTTTGCACCAGCCATAGGTTAGAGTACTTTGGGGGCTGCTCTAAGTTGTACTAACTGTTCATGATTGACAGGGTGTCATATGTCAGCTGGTTATAGCTGGAATACAGTGTGTTACAGTCACTTCCTCTGCCCACCCTCAGCACATCCCTCTTTACCAGTGACTGCAGCAAGGGAAACATAGGAGTTGGGTATGCCAGCTCTGTATTCGCACTAGGGAATCCAGCAGGGGACCTGTGGGTGGTTTCCACTGTCATTGTGCGCCACTTGAGCAATGCAAAGGGAAGAACAAGGCAGAGACTCTGTTCTGGAGTATTGACAGTAATATGTTTGGCCCTCAAACTGAAAAGGTTTACATTACATGCAATAATATATTATTATATAACAATAGATGATAATATAATAATTCTCCAAAATACTTCTATATAAATGCATAGTATTATGTAATATATTTTGGTTGCTGTTCATTTGATATATTTTTGTATTTACAGCTGTTGCACTGTGCGTTCTTTAAATTTTGCTTTCCTTTAGTTTAGGTGCCACAAGTACTCCTCCTTTTCTTTTCGCAAATACAGACTAACACGGCTGTTACTCTGAAACCTGTCTTTAGGTTTTTATATTCTGATGCTGTAAATGTGTTGGATGCTGCTGGCGATACAGGTGTGAGTATGTGGTTAGGTTTATTTAGATGATTTTCCATAAAACAATTTGTAGGTTGTTTCTTTAACGGGCCATCAAACTTGCTTTTATTTTTTCCCTGGCAGTCCCCCTGGCATTACATGAGTTTGATGTGGTCTACTGCAGTAACATCTTTGCCCAGCTGGGAGGTGTTTTCTTCATTCCTTATGTTACTTGTGCAGATTAGTTCTGACATGCAAAGAATTTTTTTTTGTTAGCAAGTTTGGTTTTTTTATTCTCTACTTTGCTGGGAACGTCTTATAGATTTTCTTACCTTGAGGGTCTTTTTAATTTGGAATTTGTATTATTCCCACAGTATTCTTTCCCGCAAGTTAAAGAAGTATGGGCTGAATGAATGGATTATAAGGTGGATAGAAAGTTGGCTAGATTGTCGGGCTCAACGGGTAGTGATCAATGGCTCCATGTCTAGTTGGCAGCCGGTATCAAGTGGAGTGCCCCAAGGGTCGGTCCTGGGGCCGGTTTTGTTCAATATCTTCATAAATGATCTAGAGGATGGTGTGGATTGCACCCTCAGCAAGTTTGCAGATGACACTAAACTTGGAGGAGAGGTAGTTACGCTGGAGGGTAGGGATAGGATACAGAGGGACCTAGACAAATTGGAGGATTGGGCCAAAAGAAGTCTGATGAAGTTCAACAAGGACAAGTGCAGAGTCCTGCACTTAGGACGGAAGAACCCCATGCACCGCTACAGACTAGGGACCGAATGGCTCGGCAGCAGTTCTGCAGAAAAGGACTTAGGGGTTACAGTGGACGAGAAGCTGGATATGAGTCAACAGTGTGCCCTTGTTGCCAAGAAGGCCAGTGGCATTTTGGGATGTATACGTAGGGGCATTGCTAGCAGATCGAGGGATGTGATCGTTCCCCTCTATACGACATTGGTGAGGCTTCATCTGGAGTACTGTGTCCAGTTTTGGGCCCACACTACAAGAAGGATGTGGAAAAATTGGAAAGAGTCCAGCAGAGGGCAACAACAATGATTAGGGGTCTGGAACACATGACTTCTGAGGAGAGGCTGAGGGAACTGGGATTGTTTAGTCTGCGGAAGAGAAGAATGTGGTGGGATTTGATAGCTGCTTTCAACTACCTGAAAGGGGGTTCCAAAGAGGATGGCTCTAGACTGTTCTCAGTGGTAGCTGATGACAGAACAAGGAGTAATGGTCTCAAGTTGCAGTGGGGGTGGTTTAGGTTGGATATTAGGAAAAACTTTTTCACTAGGAGGGTGGTGAAACACTGGAATGCGTTACTTAGGGAGGTGGTGGAATCTCCTTCCTTTAGATATTTTTAAGGTCAGGCTTGACAAAGCCCTGGCTGGGATGATTTAGTTGGGGATTGGTCCTGCTCTGAGCAGGGGGTTGGACTAGATGACCTCCTGAGGTCCCTTCCAACCCTGATATTCTATGATTCTATGGTTATTCTTTCTCAATACTTGGGATATCAGTTTCTGATTGTCTTTTAACTGTTTTTGACAGTGTTTCTTATTACTCTGTTTACCAGTTGAGATGTCCATTTGGCTTCATTGAACTTGTGATTGCATTAATAAAGCTTGTATGAGCATATTTTCACTGGCGTGTTTCAAAATGTGTGTGTAAATCATTTTCTATTTCCACTTGGCACTTACTTTCTGCTGGGTTAAAACTTTTAAGTGTAGTTCACACCTCCTGTCCAAGGCTTTCTATGTCTGTGCATGTTTCACAAAATGTTCTGCTTAGATTTTCTCTTCTTTGATACACCCCTTTGATTCACTGGTTTTGAAGGCATTAAAATTTATTTGTTCAGACATATGACAAATTTATTTCTTGTATTTTTTTGCCTAGTTCTGTGTTAGTTACTTTGACTTTGTTACGCAGTTTCCATTCTGTCTCTGATTATTGTTGATATGTCCATAGTGTCTGTGAAGTCTTGTTTTTTCATGGCTTAGGGGACTGAATGCATCAAGTTATTTTATTTCATAGCTGACAAGTAAATAACCAAATAGACCATTATATGTGTGGTAATGTATGTGCATTGGCACTCAATGTGTAGTGTAGCTGAGTCCTTTTACTCCTTTGTTCATCTTAGCCACCTGACCCAAAGAAAGAGTTTCTCAAGACCACTCGTCAGGTTAAATAGTTACATGTCCATGGGGCGCCAAGATCATTCTTTTAAGTTCAATGTGGTGTAAACTCTAGAGAGCTGCATTCCAGCTCTTATATTTCGGATGCCTTTGAAAAGGCTTTTAGCATAAAATCCAATTTTGCTTGTATATTTGGATCCCCACATTTTTCTTAACACTTTTTATATATAGTGTCCAGTTATTTGATTTAATGAAAAATGTAACTAACCCACTAATATTAGTTCCTTAAAATGCTCTAGACAGTATATGAAAATAAGTCTGAAATAATGAAGCAGATTGGTAGCCTTATTGTTAATTTGATATAAGACTGGAGGATCAGACTTTAGCCAGAGACACAGGGTAGAGCAAGAGATTTTTGAAAAGTCTTTTTAGGTGAGAAATGAAAGTACAGTATTACATGGCTGTACCTACTAAACTAAACCAAACAAAACTATTAAGAAAAGATAGAGCTTTAAAAGGAGAGGAAGAGAAGTATCCTGCTTTTGCCTATACTTCTGGCTCCAGTCTTTTGCATCTCTAACTGTATCCTTCATCATGCTGTCTTGATACTTGGTACCAAGTACAGGGTGCATTTCCAATTTTAATTCTAATTAAATTGGGGGCCTCCAGGGATTACAGCTGTTGAGTTTTTTAACAAAAATTATTTTGAAACATTTTCAGGTATTTTAAATACCGCTTTGTAATATCCATGTTTAATGTACATATTTTTATGAGGTGAGTGTTTTCCTGTGTTCTGCTAAGGCACTAGTAAAAATTGCTGCTTGTTTGCATTAAATGGCTCAATTCAGGATGTGTTACCAGTGTAGAAGGATATGGGCTAATGTCACCACGGTCAGGAATTGCTGTCAATTAGTTCCATTAAAAATGGCCAATTCTCCTTCTCCCCTCCCTTCTGGAAAAGGGAAAGACTTCACTCCTGCACATGGCACTCCCCCTCTTCTTGTTGTTTTTATTTAATACTGTAGTTGTGTATGGAAAAGTTGTGTAAATAAAAGGACACAATCCATATCCAAGGAGCTTGCATTCTAGATTAAAGCAATATATGTCAAAAAGTGTAATGGACTGTGTGGGAAAGGTCTAGGGAAGGATTGGGTGGACACACTGTTAATGAGACACGCCCAGAAAGGATAAATAGCATTTGGTGGCAGTTTAGCAAGTTGTATGTTAGTTATGTTGAAATAAGGGGTATGTATTTTTAATATCACTTTTTTTTGTTCTTGTTGATCTTAGAAGGATTTAATGGCATTTGAATTGCTGCCTTTACACACACCACACGATAAAGAAGTTGCTGTAGCGGTAACTTTCCCAACCACTCTTCTCTTCTGATAGCACTTAAACAGCAGCCTACAAAGCTAGGAGAGCTCACTCATGTGGAGCACAGAGGCTGAAGAAAAGTGGTACTGAAGGAAATGAAGAGGGCATGTGTTTTTATCTTCTGAAATGCTAGTTGGTAGGAAGCCATTTAAGTGGGGAGTGTGAAACAGTCCTCCCAATCCACTGTCTCACCTTTTCCACTGTCTCCACTTCAAATTCAGTGTATCTTGTTGGTCACAGAGGACATGTACAGCTCTTCCACACCCTGTTTATCCAGTTTTGTCTTTTACAGTGTTATCCTCTATCCCTCCGTTCCACCAGTGATGACAGCCTTATCCGCCCACTTGTGTATTGCTCTTACAATTGTCTTCAAATCTTCTTCCATGCTACCACTGTGCATGAAACGCCCAATCTGAACTGATCCATAAAGCCACTACCTTTTCCTCCTTCATATCCCTGCTCAAGGCTCACTTCTTCTGTGATTCTTACCAGAAGGGGCAGGTTATGGGGAAGTTTGATATAGCTCAAATGTTTTTCATATTTTTTTTAAATAGTCTATAAATGTCAATATTTTAATGTATCTTTCTCATCTTTTGTTTCTTGTCTTCTTGAGACTTGTCTACAGTTTAGTTTTTTGTGTGTGTGCTGATTTAACTAAATCGGTAGAAAAATGGTTTGGTTAAATTGGTGCAACTCTCTAGGGTGGACACTTATACTGGCATAAAGGTGTTTATGCGACTGTTGCTTATTATACTGGTATAACTGTGTCCACACTAGAGGCTTGCACCAAGTTAGCTAAATCATTTTTTCTACTGATTTTAGTTAAATGAGTCCAAAAACTGTATGTAGACGAGGCCTTAGATTATGTACTCCTCGGGACAGTGACTGTGATTACCTATGTATCTATCTGCGTCTATCTATGTTATCTGTGTCTATCACAGTAGGGCCATGACCCTCATTGTGACTTCTGGGAGCTATCATAATACCAACAAGCTATAACAACCAGGTCATAGTGCTTGTTTACAGTGCATCAGCTAAGATAACCAAACTCACAGTTTCTCAGTGCTCTAAGGGTCCCTGTGCTTCCTGTCTCATAACTAGAAGGACTGTTGATTTTTATTTTTAAAAAAGGACATGTCACAAGTTCTACCTATTGTAACTTACACCTTTTCCCAAGCAGGATCATCCTTACTCATCAGTGTTCAGAGCAACTTAGTTTATAGCCTAGCATCAGAAAATGCATTGGGCTGGGATTCAGGAATTCCTTAGTTCTTCTTTGAGTAGTGTCCCTGTCGGTGCTCCCCCGCAGGATATGGGTGCTCTGTTTCAGGTGCACATGTACCCCTGGGCCTTTGTTTGGAAAATTTTGGTAGCGATGCCTGTTTGGTCTGTGCATGTGTCCCGCACATCCTCCTGCCCCACTCGGAGGATATATAGGGCTGTGCGGGCGAACTACTCTCGGTTCCTTCTCAACTGCCTTCAGCCTAGAAGTCATCTTGGGAATCACCCCTTCCTTAGGGAGATAGTGCTCAGGAGTCGCCTGTCCCCACAGGGACACTACTCGAAGAATATGTTAGTCACTTTGTGCAGTAACTAGAGTTCTTTGAGATGTGCTCCCCTGTGAGTGCCGTCCTTCCCCTCTGCTTCGGAGTTTCCTTGTGGGACTTTACAGTAGAGAAGGAAATGAGAGTGGTTCACGCACGCAGGCCTATGTTTCCTTGGAGCAGGGCATGAGGATGTATGGGGCGCATGTGTGGGCTGAACATGCACTGCTACCAAAAATGTCTGATCAAAGCTACAGGGGTTCATGCTCACCTGAAGTGGAGCAACCATATGAGACGCATGTCAAGGAACTCCACTTACTCCACAAGGTGAGTAACCTCTCCTTGTCCCAGCTCTCACATGGACTTCCTCCATGGCCATGAGCAAGTCACTTAACATTTTTTTATATTGTTTTCTGATTTGCAGAATGGGGATAATACCTACCTCACTAGTCGGATTAGGGTTAATTAGGTCCTGTTTATAAAGTGCTTTGAATGTGAAAAATGTGGTGTAATTGCTAAGTATTCTTAGCAGAAGTGATAGTACATTGATTTACATGGTGACTCATCTTTACAAATGCATTGAAAAGCTCTCAGAAATTCATTTGTCTTTGATGTCATCTAAATGTTTCTTTGTCACGCAAGCAACTATTTAAGGCATACAATATGTATTCAGTGATGTTCCTCTTTCTGATTTCTCTTCTGATGTGACTTTTGAGTGTGTTATCCTCTTTTACACCATTATCCCATTGCACCACCGAGCTCCCATATGATACTTTCCTTAAATAATTGATTCCCCCAAACATTATGTTTACAGGTTAGAAACTGCTTATACCTCTTTCTTACTAGGCCTTTTTTTGTAGTTGTATTTGTCTTTTATTTTTGGTCCAGATGTGAAGCATTCTGGCAAAGTAGCCTCCTTTGCGTATACACTCTATTATCATAATTGTAACCCTTCATTTGACATGATGGAGCAGGATGAGTGAAATATAGGCAATATGCATGCTGCTTCATGACACATACACTGTTAGTTTAATAGGCAGCAGTATTCAAATTCTAGCATACAGTAGAAATTTTTACCCAGGTCAACAGCCTGATGTGTTAGGTAGTTCAGTTTTCCATGGATTCCCTGTATATTATTTGCCAGTTTCTCCCAGGGATCTGGGTGGTTCTCTTGCTACTCAGGATGACTGGCCAAACCACATTGTTGAGTCATTTACAGTTTTAAATAATTTTCATGGATAATGATATGATTTTCCATAAACTAGACTGTCCCAGGATATTTTGAATATTAGTAGGAGAATTGCTTTACTTTGCTTGCACTAGCTGTGCTATCATTTTGGTCACCTAAAGCCAGATCATCAGCTGCAGAGAAACTAGGATCTGACATCTCTCATATGCTATAAATGCAGCTTGTTAATTGCTTTCAACACTGTTAATTCAGTAAAAACTCACCTTCCACATTTTTTCAAAATGGCCATCACATCTTAAATTAGCATCGTTGTTTTTGTTTAATTACTTGTACTTATGCCAGAGCACCTTTGTGTATCAATATAATTGCTGTTAACACAGCTCTGGTAATATTTTTTGTTGTTCAATTGTTGCAGTAGGGCCCAACACACAAGTCCAATTGAATGTTTTGTGTGTAGACATTAACCCATAGAATTTTGTATTTAAAATCTTATTAGCTGGTATTTGGCATATGAACAATTTTAAAAATATTCTTTCCTTCAGAGGAAAATAAGCTACATGGGGGTGGGCGTGAGGTGACAGTACATATTGACATGAGCACTGGTGTCCATTACTACCTGATGCCATTTACAAACCAGCTGACTTGTGGCCAGTAGCCTGGGATTGCTGGCTCAAATTAAATAAATAAGGCAGCACCAGTGGAGAGGAGAGCACTTTGTACCAGAAGGAGTTCAGAACTGGCACAAGGGAAGGGCAGAGAGCCGGTAGCAGATTCTTCGAAAAGCCTGCACTAGAATGGCGAAGCCAGGTCTGGGGTTAGAAGCGGGGAAACAGAGCCAGCGTGTGAGGTAGGGAAAGAGAATTACATTCTGAAACAGAAAGCTAGTCTAGACTGGAAATGCTACATCAGTGCGCTTGCACCAATGTGCCGCTGTAGTGCATCTGATGAAGACACTCTATGCCGACAGAAGTGTTACCAGCTTTGCCCGTTACTTTGGGGTTTGCTCATTTATTAGGGTTACTCTTTGGGGTGTGGGGGAGTTCTGTACTTCTATCAATGTACTGCCTGTGTCCCTTGTGTTCTCATACAGGGTTCTACTTCTCCCTGCTGCAAGTTCCCTCCCAATGGAGCTGTCCTGTAGGACCTAGGTTCCCCAGGGCTGGGTTCTTCCAGCCTCAGAATCAGACACACGCACATTAACAGAGCGTGCCTGAGAGGACTGGGTTAATCAGCACTCCCAAGCTGACCCCTTATATGTCCCTGGCCTAAGTAGGCTGGGTCTAGCAGCACTTCCAAGCTGTCACCCTCATATGCCCTTGGACTCGGCAAGCTGGGTCAAACAACACCTCCAAGCTGCCACCCTCCTATGTCCCTGGTTCAGCACGTTTTTATCCCCACTTTCACGTTAATTGTTGTGGTAGTAACCCACTTGATGAGAAAACCCCAAAGGGTTTTTGGGTGCTGCAGGGATCCTTTAGCTTAGGTACGAGGAGTGTTGCTGCAAAGCAAATGAGGAAACCAAAAAACTCCCACGAGGGGAGTGTGGGGAGAGAAAGAGAGAAGCAACCAGCTTAATCATGAAAGTTATTTATTTCCAGGTAATCACCATAGGGGAGCCAAACAAACAAAACAGTTATAATATTAACCCTAACTTAAACTTGATTATAAAAGTCAGGTTTAGAAAACTATAACTGATCACACAAGTCAGGGTCAGAAGGCTATACTCAGAGAGCAAGCAAGCTGGGTTTTCGCCACTCCATGAAGCTTGAATCGATCGGGGGTCCCAGGTGGTGGTGGTAGCTGAGGGTCTGGAGTGCTGGAGACAGGCAGAGCCCCTAGCATGATCAGTCAGGAGAAGATGAAGTCCCAGTGGATCCAGGCATCAGAACACATGAGCATGGGTAGGGGGTTTTGTAGAGAAACAACAGTGGTTCAAGGGAGAACACTAGATTTGTGTTATGTGTAAACAAGGGAGAATACCAAAGTTGTTTTCTTCGGGCTAGTTATGGAAGCTGATCATTCCTGGCTTTGGGCCATGTTCCTTGGAGGGAGCTCACAATGCAATTAGGGAGCTTCACTATTTTGGATACTAATAAAGGATTTATTACTAGAATTGGTCTGATAACTACTGAGCTGGGTGTGTGCAGGCATGGGTTCATTAACATCTGGAGCAGAGATCCCCCATCATGCAGTGCTTCCCTGCTTTTCTGGTCCCAGAGTTCTGTGTGGTTCTTGCCTTGGAATCTGTGTTCTCCGTTCTGTATGCTAATGGGGATGCCTCCTTGTCCCATCTTTGATGAAAATGAGGCTAGGGGAGTATCCTTAATTCTGTCATCCTTATCTCAAGGGCTTAGGTGAGTCTCCAACTGCCTTTTCATTGTTTTTTGAAAGTCTTTCTTCTGATGCAGATTTGGCTCAAGCAGAGGCTGGGGGCAGGGGATGTCTTTCATGAGTCAGCCAGGCTGGTTACTGCGCCCTGGTTCCCCAAGAACACAGAGCTGCTAGGTAACAGGAGAGAGCTCTGCAGTTGGCATAATTATTCCACCTCCATGAGAGGCTGTAGCTATGTCTGTAGGAGAACTGTCCACACCGGTGCTTAGGTTGGTGTAAGTTGCGTTGCTCGGGGGGTGGTCTTTTCACACCCCTGAGGAATGTAAATTATATCAACATAAAGTGGTAGTGTAAATCTTTCCTAAGTATTGGGATTAAAAAAGAGACACCCCCATTCCAGTCCTCAGTGCACCCAAATACATACTGGCTCCAGGAACGATAGCAATAAAATATGAGAAAACTAGATCCTTTAATGTGTTGTGATTTCCCCCCCACCACCACCCAAGATGCTATTTTTTGTACTCTTGACAATTCCCCAACTCAATATTTGTTTTTTAATATAGTTTCTCAGTAATGAAGCAATGGATTTCAAACAACTAAAGGCTCCAAAGCTATATAGAAGCATGAAGTTTTTTTCCCATTAGCATCTAAATATCTTGAAATGTCAGATTTTGGGGCTTAATTACTGGAAACCAGTTTTTAACTGTCCATGATTACCTTATAATTCGGAGATTTTTTTCAAGTACAGTGGAATATTTTCACATTTGTCTTTATACCTAAAGAAAATACTCAAATGTAAATATTTATGAAAATCCACTAATAATAAAATTAAACCAAGCCAAAACAAAAAAGTCACCTATCCTAAGCAAGATTTTCAGCCTCCTTATATTCCTGTTACTATTCTTGGATATATTCTATGGGACTTACCTAGATTCCACACTTGGACTTGCACCTTCGCTATGTAGGAAAAGTAAGGGTCCACACTGAAATCTGCCTTCAAACGCAGAAGACAAAAAATATTTTTTTTGGAGGACAGGGGCAGAAAGGGGCTGTCTGGTTAGCAAAAAACAAATTAGACCTTTGGATCTTCAGATATATACAATTAATAAGAAGGGGTCTGAAATAGATTTTAATGGGTTTTTTTGTTCTTTTTTTGTTTAAGAAGACAATGTAATTTAACTTATTTTTGAGTTTATTGTTTTAATTGCTGCTCAGTTAGAAAATGTTCGGATGATAAAATACCCTATAAACTATATGTTGTTGCAAGAAACAGCAAGGTGATATCGTAGGAATGCAGAGAGATATTATAATTGAGTTGGGTTGAGTGATGATGGTGATGAGTGAATTTTTGCTTTCTTTGATTATCATGACTGATTCTTCTCTGATTCCCGTCAGCAGCAACAATGGGTCCAAATGAAGTTTTTCCAACAATTTCTGTTTTGTATGAACTTCATGGCTTCATTCGTCTTTAAAGCTTTCTGTTCTATTATGTCATTCTTCTTTGTGTCTATCCAACACATCCTCAGTCTTCCTCTGTTATTAGTTCCTTGCACTTTGGTATGTATCATCATGTATAGTATCCTTTCCAGGTTCATTCTTGACATGTGTCCAAGCCGTCACAATCATCATTCATAAATTTTATATGGACAGCCCATTTTCATATAGTTTAATTTTTATTTTCTGAAATCTTGATGTTCTTTGTATTCCCCTCAGCCAGTTGATTTCTTCAGTCAATATCTTTCGTTTGTCGACTTTCCTCAGACTGCAACATTCAGACCCATTCAGCAGCCTTAGCCTGACAACGTTCTCATATATGCTGATTTTCATTTTCATCTAAATGTCTTTCCAGATCTTGCAAAGTTTTTTCAAAGGCAGTAGCGGCTAGTCTGATTCTTCTTTGTATGGGGAATCTTCACAATTCACATTCTTCGATATTAGTTCTCCAGAATACAGATTTTTCCACTTGTTCTAGTTCTGTATCACTGATCTTGAACTTTATTTCTTCCTTTGTCTTTGCCTCGCCATAGTTTTTGTCTTTCCCATATTGATCTTCAGTCTGAATTTTCTGCTTTCACCATGTACCTTGCTAGTTATTCTCAAGTCTTCCTTGTTCAGTGCTGTGAGGTCATCATCATCATCTGTGAATCTAAGGTTTCAGCGTAGCAGCCGTGTTAGTCTGTATTCACAAAAAGAAAAGGAGTACTTGTGGCACCTTAGAGACTAACACATATATTTGAGCATAAGCTTTCATGAGCTACAGCTCACTTCATCGGAGCTATAGCTCACGAAAGCTTATGCTCAAATATATGTGTTAGTCTCTAAGGTGCCACAAGTACTCCTTTTCTTTTTGTGAATCTAAGGTTATTCATTGACCTCCCACATAACATGATTCGTCTCGTTTCACCTATGTACTACAGCCATTACTGTTTCCTGTACCAAGTTAAACAAATCCAGCAATAGCGTGCATCTTTGTCTCTCTTTTAAACAATTGTCCTGAACAATTCTGTCAGCTTTTTTCTACTCTCACTTAACTCATTGACTTGCTGTAGATGTTTTCTATCACCTTGATCAATTTCTTAGGGATGCATACATTCTCAAGACTTCCCATAACCCTTTCTGCCAAATGCTATCAAAAGCCTCTTTGAAGTCTATAAAGTTGTTGTAACAGTTTTAGTTGTGTTCTGTATGCTTCTCCAATTTCTGTCATATCACAAATAGCTGATCTGTTGTACTTCATCCTGGTCTAAATCCTGCCTGTTACTCTGCAAATGCTGCTTTCATGTGCATCTTCTTTCTCCTCTCCAACCTCTTAGTGAATGCTTTTCCTGGAACACTCAGTAAACTGATTCTTCTGTAGTTTGTGCACTCTCTTCTCTACTTTTTTATAGATTAGTACTGTTATCGCTTTCCATCACCTTAAATGGATTAATTTTTGCTCACTGGCAAGGAATTTTACCTGTTTCACTTCATAACATGAAATTAGAAATAACTTGCTAACTCTTCCTTTTATAAATTATCAAATTTCAGTCAGTAAGAAAAATGTAAAAGAAAGACAAGCCAAGAAGCAGAAATTATTAAATGAAAAGCCTGCTTCCAGGATGCTGGAGTAATTTACCTTCTGCCTGCCCAAATTTTTTACTGTTTCAGCAAGATATGTTGTTTTTCACTTGCTACAGTCTGTTGTGAAGTGGTACTGACCTATTGGATTTGTCGGCACTGTGACATAAGCCTGTTCTTTAGCCTGGGCTCAAGCCTAACCCCACTGTATTTACACTGCAATTGCACTAACCCAAGGCTCAGACCCAGAGTTGCAGGGCTGGAGGGTCTGATCTCAAATGAAGCCAGGTCCCTGGGTCTTGGCCCTATTGCTTTGCAGTGAAGACACAGAACCACTTGACTCAAGTCCCAGGGGTCAGCCAGAAGTATCCCACAATTCCATGGGACCACTTCCTTAGTCCTCTCTGTCCCAACAATCTGCAATCCACTCTATTGTAAACAGAAGCCCCCCGCCCTCCTTCCACCCCCCTTTGTGAATGGCAGCTGTTCAGGTCAGCATGAACCCATTCTCTTATGATCACCAATCTGCAAGCACACTATCAGGGAACCTCCTGCGTTTGCAATGGAGAGCATGCCAATTAAGGCTTTTGCAAAGCGAGCTGCTTCCTGGTAACATGCAGGGCATGCAGTAAAGTATCTCATAGTGGACCACAGTCCTAGGGCTAGAGCAGCCACATTTTGGGGTCGGGGAGCGCAAGGGATTCTGCGATATGGTTACTTTGACTTGGCTGTGTGCACTGCAGTGTGGATGCTAGAGCCCTAGGTTCGACTACGGGTTAGAAAAGTCTTAACATAGGGTTAAAATATAGCCCTGAAGTCCAGGGTTCCCTAACATGGGTCAGCTGACTCAAATCCTGGATTGACATTGCAGTGTAGACATACACATAGTGACAGCCATGTTTCAGTGCAGAGATGGTTGCATTCCATTTGTAGAGTGCTTTGGGATGTTTCTGGGTGGAAAGTGCTATGTAAATGTGAGTCATGCCAGCCTTCTCCATTTTCATTTCAGTGCCTTCCCTGTCTGATCAGTGTCTTGAGAATCATAAAATGCTGTTATAAGAGAAATTACAAAGAAATTTGTCGTGATCAGGTGCCAAAATGTAATAGAGTAACATTATATCATAAAGTGTCAGAACAGAGAACCAAATGGTAGAGTGGATGAATTATAGAGGATTTTTATTGTTATGTTTACATATAGAACAGGGGTGGGGAAACTTTTTGGGCCGAGGGCCACATCTGATTGGGGAAATTGTATGCAGGGCCGGGGCAGGGGGTTGGGGTGTGGGAGGGAGTACGGGGTGTAGGAGGGGGTGCAGTGTGCAGGAATGGGCTCAGGGCAAGGCATTAGGGCAGAGGAGGGGTGCGGAGTGTATGAGGGGTCTCAGGGCAGGGGTGCATGGGGGTGCGGACTGCGGGAGGGAGCTCAGGGCAGGGGGTTGAGGTGCGACAGGTTCAGGGCAAGGAGTTGGGGTGCAGGGTGCAGTGGGGGGCTCAGAAGGGGTGTGAGGTTCAGGCAGGAGGCTTGGGGCAAGGAGTTGAGAGGTGGGGTGCAGGAGGGGTTCAGGCTCCGGCCCAGCACCGCTTACCTAAAGCGGCTCTGGGGTGGCAGCAGCGCGCACCAGGGCCAGAGCAGGCTGCCCACCTGCCCTGCGCTGCACCGGGCCGGGAAGCAGCCACTTCCTGCACAGCCCCTGGGGGATGGGGAGGCACAAGGCTCTGCGCGCTGCCCTTGCCACATCTCCAGGTACCTCCCCTGAAGCTCCCATTGGCCGCAGTTCCCTGTTCCTGGCCAATGGGAGCTGCGGGGGGCGGTGCCTGGAGTCAAGTGCAATGCACGGAGCCCTCTGCCCCCCCCGCAGCCCCAGGGATGTGGTGCCAGCCACTTCTGAGAGCAGCACGTGACCTGCAGCACCACAGGGGGGCAATCCCACAGGCCAGATCCAAAGCCCTGAGGGGCTGGATCTGGCCCACGGGCCATAGTTTGCCCACCCCGATATAGATGCTTTATTCACTCAGTGACATCTATAAATATTCAGGCTGATTTTTTCAGTCCTTTCCTCCTAATCTGCTTGCTCCATAACAATTGTCTCAATAGTTCTGCTCTTTTGGGTGGGAGAAAGGATATATTTTAATGTGGTGAATTTAGCAAGAAGTAATCAATAATATTTATAATCCAGTGTGTGTTTGTTGCATAGAAAGAGCAGTGATGTATTAGCCTATAGTGCAAAGTCTGGAGCAGTATTTAGATGCTGATAAGGGGAGAAGGAAAAGGGTATGCAGATTTTTTCCATTTAATTTTTCCATTTTTGAAATTTTGATTTGACTCTGCCACACGTTGTCTATGGAACAGTGGAGCTCTTTGATCAGTTAAATGACGCATCCAAGCACATACGACAATTTATTGAATTTTTTGCCTGGGTGCCAAGTCAGTCATCAGTAGCCTGGTAAGCTACAGGTGATGGTGGAGGCCTGTTTTACTACTACTTCCTGCCCATAGAGTGTGTGGATTGAGTTGTGACACTTTTAAGGATCTGTCCATCGCTGAGAAGGCCAAAGGTTAGCTAAAATATTGTAATATTTGTATTTTCACTTTATATAAGCAATCTTCTCTATTTATGATGATAACATTAGTATTCTTTTAAAAGCAGAAGAACTTTCTTTCAATGCATATTCATGTGATTTCTGTGACTTTAATGCTTACTGTCCTACTGACTTTACCTGAACCCAGGTACTGCAGATATGGAGAAAAACATAACCTTTTTTCTTCCCTTTTGAGGGATAGGAGAAAACCTATTAAACTACATCACAGACACTTATTCATGATTATTATTATTTATTTGTAGAAAGTGGTAATGCAGTCAGGGGGCTAAAGTATGGACATGCTAGTGCAGTGTAGACCTCCCACTCTTAAAAAAGTATTTGAGGCTTCCTTTTAAAGGGAAACATTTTGTTTTTCAGTCTCACCTACTTCTCCCACCGAAGAGTTGCTCCTGGTTTCCTGCTACAGTGCCAAGAGAATGTTCTGTGGGAAGTAGATTTTGTGTGAGTGCACTCTTGGCATTGAAGCAGGAAAGCGGAGGCAGCCCTAGAAGTTTTCCCTTATTTTCTTCAATCAAAGTGCTTTGAAAAAGTTCAGTTCTTGAGCTCTAGATTTTGAATATCAGGGGACTAGAATGAGGGAGGAGAGGTTATTGCTACAAAGAAATTTCAAAAAGGATTTGATGATGAATAGACTGGGTAAAGAACAGATGCTAGGGAAAAACATTGGAAGCAGACAAAGTAGACAAGAGGCACCGAGAGATCGAGAGAGAAGCAGCAAGAGCACAAAACTAAAAGCTGAAAGGCCTATCAGAGAAACATCCTGAGCAAGGGCCTATGTTCGTGAAGGAATTTCCAGTGCAGGTTTCCTTTATCCCGTAACACTCCCTGAAATGATTTACTGAAAGCTCTGAAGTAACAGTTAGTGTGTGTTCTGAACCAGTAAATGTGTTTAGCAATGAACATTTCATTCTTCTGCATTGATTTAAGAAACATTTTTTCATAACGTGCTCAGATAAAACCTTCTACACTTGGTTTTTCCTTGGAGTTTTTCTGTAAAGTTACTATAGCAATGAGGCAGTAACATTATCGTTAAAGATGTGGTTGTACTTTCATACTAGGCACCTGATTTCAAGGGCTTATAACTTCCCCACCTCAAATTCTCTTTTGGGGACTAAAATATCTCATGCCTGGCCTCAGACTAGAGATCAGCCGCCCCCACCCCCAACCCCTTATGAAAAAATACCATTTAAAGGAAAATTGCAGTAGTCTTTAGTGGTGGCCCAGGTCATGATACTGCTCTTGGCTCTCACAGGTGTGCTTTAAAGAGAGGAGGAATTCTGGATGATTCAAACAAATCCTCTTGATGGCTCCCGGGGAATGTACCCTCCTAGCCAGGAACTAGGGTCTGCCCTGGTGTGATTCTGCTTAGCACAGCATAGGAAGGCAGATTCTTACACTTTTCTCCCCTTCTCATGTTTCTGCTAGGGATGGCCCGACAGCACTTGGATGGCTACGGGGAAGAAACCCACTTAGAATGTATAAGTTAAACAAGGAAATGTCAAAGTACTAATTTAAAAAATACTTCAAACATTTCAAAATATCCACTGAATCAAGTGAAGCTGTGGTGTAATCTCTGGCGATGCTATTTTATAATTCTAGCAGTACAGGATGAGCAGAGATCTGTCAAGAGACACAGGAAACAGTGGGAAATTTATACACCTTTTAGAAAAATCCTGTATATTTTTTCCTAGGATTGTTTTGAGTTGCTGTTTGGATACTTGTAAAACAGAAATCACCACTAAACACATGGCTTTAAAAGGAAAGTATGGAAAGCTCCTGTTGGCTCCCATGTATCTAAATGAACCCTCATCTTCCTTTCCTAATACACACCAGTATGTTGATAGCATGGCTGCTTCCTGTTTAATTAGTTTATATTCAACTCTTTCCATAGATAAAGTTGCTGGGTTATTTTTAGTATTAATGGTTTAGGTCCTGTTTTTATAAACACTTGTGTGATGGGTGCTGTTACAAGAACTTCGATAAATTATTGTATATTGTAGTTAGTTCTCAGAAGTCCTAGGAATGGGGTCTCATTATACTAGGTGCTGTGTAAGAACATTAAAGACACAGTTCCTGCTTTGAAGAGCTTACAATATAATAAACAGACACACATGAGTAAATGGGACTACTCACATGAAAAAAATTACTTAAGTGTCTGTTCGCAGAACTGTGCGATAAGTCATGTAGTATTCTTAGATTAACTGACTACAAACTGTTTTATTGCAGTTTTTCTTTTTAAGTTGTTTTTATCTGATCATGAATTTTGTTTTCACATTTTAAGGATGTAATTTACATGCTTTCTTAGACTAAGAAATCAAAAAATGTTTAGATTTTTATATAAATATAATTGCTGCAAATCCTGTAGCCCTTACTCAAGCAAAACTAGTAGAGAGTATAGGATTATTTGTCTCAGTAATTATTTTTCCTGATAAGATTATGGGTTTTGTTAAATTGCATTAAGGGTGTGCACCCATTACAGGATCTTGCAAGGTGCTGAATGCTCTGGCACTGTACCAGGAACGCACATAAGCATGTGTTTAACATGAAGCTTACGAATTGTCCAGTTGAAGTCAATTGACTTCAGTTTGCTTTTAAGCACATACTTAAATGTTTTGTGGGATTGGGGCCAGAGTGTTCAGCACCTTGCAGAATCAAGCCCTTAAAGAAAAATATTGTATAGACACATAAAGGCCCTGATCTTCCTTCCATTGAATCCAGTCAGAAGATTCCCTTTGACTTCTTTGGGGCAGCACCAGGCCCAAAATTGTAGGATGAGAGTTAAGGCTTTGCGCACCAGTATGAAGTAATACTGTTAATCCAGGAGATCTCAGCTGTGGACTACATCATACTAGAGAGGTGTCATGGACCACCACCCTCCTATTTTCTGTCACGTAGACCAGCTTGCCTCCCATTCACAATAGCATAATATTTCTGTGGCAACTACAGCAATCACTTGGGAAAGTATTTTGGTGTATTTAACTGTTTTTAGTATTTTGATCCTTTTATGAAAAAAGTAATTACTACCAATGTCGTTGCATGTCACCTTTCCATCTGTTTTGTGAATCTAAGCTGGAAACAAGAAGTAGAGCCAGCACCATGTGACAGGTCAGCCCTTGGCAGACAACTTCTAAGTGGCCTGTGAAACAGCATCAAAAACTGATGAAGTGGCATGTTTCTTAAGTTAGCACCTTCCATCGTATTGTAGAGCAGCTTTTCTGCCCACACGTTTTCTCAGGCTGTTGTGTGTTGCATTTAAAGATGGCAACGTTTTGCTCAAGACTTCAGTGAAAAATTTGCACATGAAATTGGTAATGTAAAAACATACAGTTGAAATTGATTCGCAAAAAGAAAAGGAGTACTTGTGGCACCTTAGAGACTAACCAATTTATTTGAGCATGAGCTTTCGTGAGCTACAGCTCACTTCATCAGATGCATACCGTGGAAACTGCAGCAGACTTTATATATACACAGAGAATATGAAACAATACCTCCTCCCACCCCACTGTCCTGCTGGTAATAGCTTATCTAAAGTAATCGTCAGGTTAGGCCATTTCCAGCACAAATCCAGGTTTTCTCACCCTCCACCCCCCCACACAAATTCACTCTCCTGCTGGTGATAGCCCATCCAAAGTGACAACTCTTTACACAATGTGCATGATAATCAAGTTGGGCCATTTCCTGCACAAATCCAGGTTCTCTCACTCCCTCACCCCCCTCCAAAAACCCACCCCCATACACACACAGACTCACTCTCCTGCTGGTAATAGCTCGTCCAAACTGACCACTCTCCAAGTTTAAATCCAAGTTAAACCAGAACATCTGGGGGGGGGGGGGGGGTAGGAAAAAACAAGAGGAAATAGGCTACCTTGCATAATGACTTAGCCACTCCCAGTCTCTATTTAAGCCTAAATTAATAGTATCCAATTTGCAAATGAATTCCAATTCAGCAGTTTCTCGCTGGAGTCTGGATTTGAAGTTTTTTTGTTTTAAGGTAGCGACCTTCATGTCTGTGATTGCGTGACCAGAGAGATTGAAGTGTTCTCCGACTGGTTTATGAATGTTATAATTCTTGACATCTGATTTGTGTCCATTTATTCTTTTACGTAGAGACTGTCCAGTTTGACCGATGTACATGGCAGAGGGGCATTGCTGGCACATGATGGCATAAATCACATTGGTGGATGTGCAGGTGAACGAGCCTCTGATAGTGTGGCTGATGTTATTAGGCCCTGTGATGGTGTCCCCTGAATAGATATGTGGGCACAATTGGCAACGGGCTTTGTTGCAAGGATAAGTTCCTGGGTTAGTGGTTCTGTTGTGTGGTATGTGGTTGTTGGTGAGTATTTGCTTCAGGTTGCGGGGCTGTCTGTAGGCAAGGACTGGCCTGTCTCCCAAGATTTGTGAGAGTGTTGGGTCATCCTTTAGGATAGGTTGTAGATCCTTAATAATGCGTTGGATGGGTTTTAGTTGGGGGCTGAAGGTGACGGCTAGTGGCGTTCTGTTATTTTCTTTGTTAGGCCTGTCCTGTAGTAGGTAACTTCTGGGAACTCTTCTGGCTCTATCAATCTGTTTCTTTACTTCCGCAGGTGGGTATTGTAGTTGTAAGAAAGCTTGACAGAGATCTTGTAGGTGTTTGTCTCTGTCTGAGGGGTTGGAGCAAATGCGGTTGTATCGCAGAGCTTGGCTGTAGACGATGGATCGTGTGGTGTGGTCAGGGTGAAAGCTGGAGGCATGCAGGTAGGAATAGCGGTCAGTAGGTTTCCGGTATAGGGTGGTGTTTATGTGACCATTGTTTATTAGCACTGTAGTGTCCAGGAAGTGGATCTCTTGTGTGGACTGGACCAGGCTGAGGTTGATGGTGGGATGGAAATTGTTGAAATCATGGTGGAATTCCTCAAGGGCTTCTTTTCCATGGGTCCAGATGATGAAGATGTCATCAATACAGCGCAAGTAGAGTAGGGGCTTTAGGGGACGAGAGCTGAGGAAGCGTTGTTCTAAATCAGCCATAAAAATGTTGGCATACTGTGGGGCCATGCGGGTACCCATAGCAGTGCCGCTGATCTGAAGGTATACATTGTCCCCAAATGTGAAATAGTTATGGGTAAGGACAAAGTCACAAAGTTCAGCCACCAGGTTAGCCGTGACATTATCGGGGATAGTGTTCCTGACGGCTTGTAGTCCATCTTTGTGTGGAATGTTGGTGTAGAGGGCTTCTACATCCATAGTGGCCAGGATGGTGTTATCAGGAAGATCACCGATGGATTGAAGTTTCCTCAGGAAGTCAGTGGTGTCTCGAAGGTAGCTGGGAGTGCTGGTAGCGTAGGGCCTGAGGAGGGAGTCTACATAGCCAGACAATCCTGCTGTCAGGGTGCCAATGCCTGAAATGATGGGGCGCCCAGGAGTTCCAGGTTTATGGATCTTGGGTAGTAGATAGAATATCCCAGGTCGGGGTTCCAGGGGTGTGTCTGTGCGGATTTGATCTTGTGCTTTTTCAGGAAGTTTCTTGAGCATATGCTGTAGTTGCTTTTGGTAACTCTCAGTGGGATCATAGGGTAATGGCTTGTAGAAACTCGTGTTGGAGAGCTGCCGAGCAGCCTCTTCATGAATAGGTCGGAATATGAACAAGAGGCTGCTCGGCAGCTCTCCAACACGAGTTTCTACAAGCCATTACCCTATGATCCCACTGAGAGTTACCAAAAGCAACTACAGCATATGCTCAAGAAACTTCCTGAAAAAGCACAAGATCAAATCCGCACAGACACACCCCTGGAACCCCGACCTGGGATATTCTATCTACTACCCAAGATCCATAAACCTGGAACTCCTGGGCGCCCCATCATTTCAGGCATTGGCACCCTGACAGCAGGATTGTCTGGCTATGTAGACTCCCTCCTCAGGCCCTACGCTACCAGCACTCCCAGCTACCTTCGAGACACCACTGACTTCCTGAGGAAACTTCAATCCATCGGTGATCTTCCTGATAACACCATCCTGGCCACTATGGATGTAGAAGCCCTCTACACCAACATTCCACACAAAGATGGACTACAAGCCGTCAGGAACACTATCCCCGATAATGTCACGGCTAACCTGGTGGCTGAACTTTGTGACTTTGTCCTTACCCATAACTATTTCACATTTGGGGACAATGTATACCTTCAGATCAGCGGCACTGCTATGGGTACCCGCATGGCCCCACAGTATGCCAACATTTTTATGGCTGATTTAGAACAACGCTTCCTCAGCTCTCGTCCCCTAAAGCCCCTACTCTACTTGCGCTGTATTGATGACATCTTCATCATCTGGACCCATGGAAAAGAAGCCCTTGAGGAATTCCACCATGATTTCAACAATTTCCATCCCACCATCAACCTCAGCCTGGTCCAGTCCACACAAGAGATCCACTTCCTGGACACTACAGTGCTAATAAACAATGGTCACATAAACACCACCCTATACCGGAAACCTACTGACCGCTATTCCTACCTGCATGCCTCCAGCTTTCACCCTGACCACACCACACGATCCATCGTCTACAGCCAAGCTCTGCGATACAACCGCATTTGCTCCAACCCCTCAGACAGAGACAAACACCTACAAGATCTCTGTCAAGCTTTCTTACAACTACAATACCCACCTGCGGAAGTAAAGAAACAGATTGATAGAGCCAGAAGAGTTCCCAGAAGTTACCTACTACAGGACAGGCCTAACAAAGAAAATAACAGAACGCCACTAGCCGTCACCTTCAGCCCCCAACTAAAACCCATCCAACGCATTATTAAGGATCTACAACCTATCCTAAAGGATGACCCAACACTCTCACAAATCTTGGGAGACAGGCCAGTCCTTGCCTACAGACAGCCCCGCAACCTGAAGCAAATACTCACCAACAACCACATACCACACAACAGAACCACTAACCCAGGAACTTATCCTTGCAACAAAGCCCGTTGCCAATTGTGCCCACATATCTATTCAGGGGACACCATCACAGGGCCTAATAACATCAGCCACACTATCAGAGGCTCGTTCACCTGCACATCCACCAATGTGATTTATGCCATCATGTGCCAGCAATGCCCCTCTGCCATGTACATCGGTCAAACTGGACAGTCTCTACGTAAAAGAATAAATGGACACAAATCAGATGTCAAGAATTATAACATTCATAAACCAGTCGGAGAACACTTCAATCTCTCTGGTCACGCAATCACAGACATGAAGGTCGCTACCTTAAAACAAAAAAACTTCAAATCCAGACTCCAGCGAGAAACTGCTGAATTGGAATTCATTTGCAAATTGGATACTATTAATTTAGGCTTAAATAGAGACTGGGAGTGGCTAAGTCATTATGCAAGGTAGCCTATTTCCTCTTGTTTTTTCCTACCCCCCCCCCCCCAGATGTTCTGGTTTAACTTGGATTTAAACTTGGAGAGTGGTCAGTTTGGACGAGCTATTACCAGCAGGAGAGTGAGTCTGTGTGTGTATGGGGGTGGGTTTTTGGAGGGGGGTGAGGGAGTGAGAGAACCTGGATTTGTGCAGGAAATGGCCTAACTTGATTATCATGCACATTGTGTAAAGAGTTGTCACTTTGGATGGGCTATCACCAGCAGGAGAGTGAATTTGTGTGGGGGGGTGGAGGGTGAGAAAACCTGGATTTGTGCTGGAAATGGCCTAACCTGACGATTACTTTAGATAAGCTATTACCAGCAGGACAGTGGGGTGGGAGGAGGTATTGTTTCATATTCTCTGTGTATATATAAAGTCTGCTGCAGTTTCCACGGTATGCATCTGATGAAGTGAGCTGTAGCTCACGAAAGCTCATGCTCAAATAAATTGGTTAGTCTCTAAGGTGCCACAAGTACTCCTTTTCTTTTTGCGAATACAGACTAACACGGCTGTTACTCTGAAACTTGAAATTGATTGTTTGTGGTACTGTATTACTTGAGATTAAAGAGACATTATCAACTTGAAATCCAGCTACTTTAAAAAAAAAAAAAAAAAAAACGTTAAAAGTAACTTTCAGGTGCTACACCTGCCCATGAGTCTCCCCAGCCAATTTTTATGGTTTTACAAACACATTTTCCTATTATTTTAAAAATGTTTTCTTTGCCTCTGTTGTATGAAAGACTTACACAAACAACTGTGGAAACTGACTTTAGACAAAGGGCTGTCAAATATACACGCAAACACTAAAAAAAAAAAGTTTGTTCTCTAATTTCTTTCAGTTACAGTGATGTTAGGTGTCACTTGTAACAATAGCAGGTAAAATATTTCCAAGGAGATGTAACTTTTAAGTTGATGATAACCCTCCACTTTTGTTGTGTGGGAACTTTGTGGGAAACAAAGGATTATCCAAAATGCAAGCAAATTTAATGTACTCTCTGTGGTAACAGAATTTGTTAAGATCTTCCAAATGTTAAACAGGTAATTTTGTTTTAAAAGGCTCTGACTTGAAGTAGATGGTGAGTTATTGGGCAGACAGTTACGGTTATTCATTCATTACATCAGATTGTGCCTTGATTATGTTGGTGCTTTATCAGACCTAGAATATTGTGATGGATAAGTCCCCTAGTAAAGGTTGGACATGGCAGGAGTGCTCACTCATCTGAGAAATAAAAAGGTCGGAGTACTCACCAGGCAGGTAGAACTTGAAGCTAGGAACCCCAAAACATCATAAGGAGTTATACTCGCATCTTTTTAATTTTATGTTCAGTAATGTTGGCAGGTCATTTATTTAGTCTGCTGCACAAATATCAACCTTATTAAAGCAACGTGCAGTAATTTTGTTTTCTATCCACTTCATTTAACTTCTTTAATTGGAATAAATCCAGTTTGTGGAATACCACTTCTTGCTTTATGGGTTCTTTTATTAATGAATTATTGACCACTGTTGAAATGTTAGGGTGCTAATTTGGCATTAAGATTTCCACACTGTGATAGTATAGTTTTTAGAAAATAGGGGTAAGTAATGTGAGTAGTCTCCTTGAAGTCACTAGGACTACTTGCCTCAGTAAGGTAAGCAGGATTTGGGCTCTTGGTTCTTTAAGAGGTTATTAGTGGTGAGTAGTGTTTATTTTTACTATCATTTGTATTATGGCAAGGCCTAGGGACCCCAGTGAAGGAATAGGACTCCACTGAGAGAGCCCTTTACAGACAAGTAACAAAGAAGACCATCTCTGCCCCAATGAGTTCACATTCTAGGGGCTGGATTGTAACCCTATAGTTGAGTTATGATCCATCCCGGGTAAGGGGCAGTGTCTAGATTCACTGCCCCAGGAGCAGGGCAGGATCTAGGGTATGACTCTGAAGGTCTCAGACTGGTTCCTGATTCCCTTTTGCTCCAGTCTTTTTTTGTTGGCACAGATTACTTCCCCCTCTTTGCTGGCTCCTGTGTGTGAGCCGGTGCAATTGAGGGGGCAGAGCCAAGGGACTAACTCAGTCCCTGCCCCTGCCAACCTATTCCCAGACCCCACCAGCCCATCTGGGAGAAGAAGTAGCTGCCTGCTGGTAGCTGCTCTCCTCACTCTGCTCAGGCTCCAGCAATTGAGTCTTAGTTTATTACTATTATTCAAACATGGCTTGCAAAGTGTCTGGGTTACCCCCATTTTATTGTAAATGTAGTAATAGAAAGCTTTCATCTAAAGTACTTTGCTGACAAGAGTCCTAGTTTAGCTGTGGCCACATAAGAATAAAAATGTTACAAAGATGTATTTGGTCTTGCACTATAGAGTACATGATATGAACAAGTTGGAGCAATGTAAAGAGATGGAATTGTATTTGACTGTACATTGCAAATGTAATAGAAGAAGAGAGTTTAACTGCACACACCTTATTCTTTCAAAAATTCAGTATACAACTATACTACTAAATGCAACTCAATGTAAAGCTATTGAGAAATACGGGGCAGAGGGGAAGTATTGGGACACAGTAAATATGTAAATTTACTAAGGAGCACTATGACACATGAAACATAACACTATATTTTGGTAGTTCTTTTCCATTCAATGACATTACTATCTCTCAATAATTAAGAACAATGGAATCATTTGTAGATATACTGTGTACTCAATACACAGTATTGATATACTCAAATCATTGAGCTATAATTTCTATCACTGGAACAAACTATATTATAAGAAAATGATTATTAGTTTAAAATGCAAAGTTAAATGAATGCAAAATTAAGAAACAGATGGTGAAGAATTATTATGGTTTATTGTACTCTTGGGTAAAAGGGCTCATGCATGATTGTAAAAATGTCATCACACTTCGTAAACCTGAAAGCAAACAGAATTTGCAGTTGTGCACATCTGTTTTGGGACATTGCTAAAGGGTTAGAAGAATCAATGTTGTTTTCAAATCAGGATATTAATCAGAAGAATATCATTTACTTAACAGTTATCGCTTCTGCTAAGTATCAGTCTTAATGTTCTATGGAATTCAGTAAAAAAGTTGGCAGCTTTTTCTTTCTCTTGCTACTGAGGCATACTGTAGAAGACCAGTTGAAATACATGTTAAATGCTTGACCAGTAATTCAAGAGTTTAAATTCTAGGTCAAGATTATCAGTTCTGAACCACTTACCCAAAAAATGTAAGTAATGAATATGAGTAATTATGAGGGAGGCAGAAAGAGATAAAAGGAGACTAGATTGTATGTTAGTTTCTTTAGAAGACTGTAAGCTTTAAAAAATAAGGATATGTGATTTTTGGGGTGGGGCTGTCAATTAATCGCAGTTAACTTACGCAATTAACTCCAAAAAATGAATCGCTGTTTTAATCACACTGTTAAACAACAGAATACCAGTTGAAATTTATTACATATTTAGGATGTTTTTCTACATTTTCACATGTATTGTATTCTGTGTTGTAATTGAAATCAAATTGTATATTATTTGTAATACAGATTTTTACACTGTAAAAATAAGAGTATTTTTCAGTTCACCTCATACAAGTACTGTAATGCAATCTCTTTGTTGTGAAAGTGCAATTTACAAATGTAGATTTTTTTTTTTTTTGGTTACAGAACTGCATCAAAAGCAAAACAATGTAAAACTTCAGCACCTACAAGTCCACACAGTCCTACTTCCTGTTCAGCCAGTCGCTAAAACAAACCAGTTTGTTTGCATTTACAGGAGATACTGTCATCGTCGTCTTTACAATGTCACCAGAAAATGAGAACAGGCATTTGCATGGCACTTTTGTAGCTGGCAGTGCAAGGTATTTACATGCCAGGTACACTAAACATTTGTATGCCCCTTCACACTTCAGCCACCATTCCAGAGGACATGCTTCCATGCTGATGATACTCGTTAAAAAAAGTGTTAATAAAATTTGTGACTGAACTCCTTGGGGGAGAATGGTATGTCCCCTGCTGTTTTACCCACATTCTACCATATATTTCATGTTATAGTAGTCTCGGATGATGACCCAGCACATGTTGTTCATTTTAAGAATGCTTTCACTGCAGATTTGACAAAATGCAAAGAAGGTGCCAATGTGAGATTTGTAAAGATAGCTATAGCACTTGACCCAAGGTTTAAGAATCTGAAGTGCCTTCCAAAATCTGGGGGACACGAGGTGTGGAGCATGCTTTCAGAAGTCTTAAAAGAGCAACACTCTGATGCGGAAACTACAGAACCTGAACCACCAAAAAAGAAAATCAACCTTCTACTGGTGGCATCTGACTCAGATAATGAAATGAGCATGCGTTGGTCCACACTGCTTTGGATAGTTATCGAGCACAACCCGTCATCAGCATGGATGCATGTCCACTGGAATGATGGTTGAAGCATGAAGGGACATATGAATCTTTAGTGCATCTGGTGCATAAATATCTTGCAACGCTGGCTACAACAGTGCTATCAGAACTCCTGTTTTCACTTTCAGATACACTATAAACAAGAGGCAGGCAGCATTATCTCCTGCAAATTATAACCAAACTTGTTTGTCTCAGTGATTGACTGAACAAGAAGTAGGACTGAGTGGACTTGCAGGGTCTAAAATTTTATATTGTTTTATTTTTGGGTTCAAGTTTTTTTGTACGTAATTCTACATTTGTAAGTTCAACTTTCGTGATAAAGAGATTGCACTACAGTATTTGTATTAGGTGAATTGAAAAATACTATCTTTTGTTTTTTTACAGTGCAAATACTTGTAATCAAAAATAAATATAAAGTGAGCACTGTACACTTTGTATTCTGTGTTGTAATTGAAATAATATATTTGAAAATGTAGAAAACATCCAAAAATATTTAAATAAATCGTATTCTATTGTTTAACAACGCAATTAATCGTGATTCATTTTTTAAATCGCGATTCTATTTTTTTAATCGCTTGACAGCCCTAGTTTGGGGCAGTGTAGTTTTGGGATGAGTGAATAAATTGTTTAATTGACTAAAGTAATCAAATTGCAAATACCGAAAGCAATAGCCAGATAAAACATGTGAAACTTTTATTAAGTTGGAAATCATATTTATGTGTCAAGCTGGTAGTTTTAAAGTATACCATCTAATTGCTTTATTTGGGCTCATTTTACAAAAATTAGTGAACTGAAGATGTAGGATTTTGTTTACAATGATTCTGTGCCATTTGGAGAGCACAATTTAGGAACTGCCAAGAAAATAAGAATTCTGAACAATGAGGTACTGATTGCAGTCAATGGGGAAGGAATACTAAGGAGGTGTTCAAAACTGGGGAAGGTAGCAAAGCAGAGAAGTTTTTATTTTATATGCATATATAATCCAAAATTGCTCTTCGACCCTACCCCCACTAAGATCCTGTAAAACATACTTGTAATTGAATATGTGCAGTGGCTTTTATTGACAATTGCCTTTCCATTAGAGTAAATTAATATTATACTACCAAAAAAACCGCCAACCCTCTGTTAAAAGAATATTAAGGTTGCACAGTCAAGCACTCAAAAGTTAGGAAATGCCAGAGTTAAAGTTGTCTGTGCACTGAATGAGGCATGGTCCTGTGGAAAAAAGTAGTATCTGATCATGTAATTGAAGACTGTATCATAATGCATACGCACAAGGGGAAAAATTAAGGTTTGACAGGCAACTTTAATTCTTGTATTCCCTATCTTTTCAGTGCTTAATTTTGCAATCTTAATAGTGTTCTTTCAACAGTAGTTTGTATATGTGTAATTTCCTAGGTTTTTATAAAAGCAAAGACATACATTCCATCATGTTAGCAGCATATTATCCTTGATGTGGACCAGAAATAAGACGCTATTTGTTAGTGGGTTTCATGGTTATTTGCTGACAGCAAAGGAATGGTATGACTCTGAAATCTAGGGGCACGTCTAAACTGCAAACACACACACCCCGCCCCCACCCAACAGCAGGAAGTCTCAGAGCCAGGATCAACTGGCTCATGCTACATGGCTAGAAATATCAGTGTAGACGTTCCTATTCAGTCTGGGGCCTGAACTCCGAGGCTCTCCCCACTTGCCAGATTTAGAGCCTGGGCTCCATTCCAAATAGGAATGTCAACACTGGTCTTTTTAGCCCTGTAGTGTGAGCTCTGCATGCTGAAGTCAGTTGACATGGGTTCTGAAACTCACTGCTGTTTTTGTTTTGTTTTGTTTTTCCTTCAGTGTAGACATACCCTGAGGTTCCATTTTAGATTCTGGAGGGGTGTATACTGTATACTTTAGTGGACACAGACACTTCTGCCCATTTCCAACTTTTGATCGTTCTACCCCCTCCCTTCCAACCTGTCCATGTCACAGTCCTGTCTTTTCCCCACCCTGTGTTCTTAGTCCCAGTCCACTTGCCATCTGAGTCCCAGTTCTCTTTCCTCCCTCCCTTCCCATTCTTCTTGCCTAGCCAGTCCAGTTTCCTTCTCCTGGCTCTTCATCTGATCTGTCTCTTCCCCTCCTCCCCGCCACCAGCCCAGTACTTATCTTCCTCCTTGGGCTCCTCATCTAGTCTCAGTTTCCAGACCCTCTTCTCCTCAAATCTCTGTCTTCATATCAGCATTATCTCCCTTCCCCCTCACTTACCCACTTTTTTGTCAGATCTGTTGCCCTGGCCACTCTGGTTCCTTGTTCCAGTCCCCTTGTTAAATTGGTCCCAGTCTCCTCCCCCTCAGCTGATCTCAGTGTTCTCCCTATCCCCTCCAGCCAATTGATTCCTAGTCCCTGTCCCACCCATTTCCCTCACTAGCTCCCAGTCCCAGCTTCCCCTTGGCTCCCAGTTTCCTTTCCCTGCCAGTCCCAGTTTCTAACCCCCCGCCTCCCCAATCTATTCCTTTCCCTCCTTTGGTCCTATTTTTGTCCCCTCTACTTTCTTCTCCAAGGGGTCTAGGTGCCAGTAGGTGCAGACAATGAGAACACTGGAGATACTGGCTTCCTGTTCTCATTTCTAGTGCCAGTCCCTCACCCTTGGGCTGGAACAGCTTGGAGCACCCATTACAAGGAAAGTGCAGCTTCACTCCTATTGCCCTATGCTGGAGCATGATCAGTCATTCTGTGGGGATGGTTCATGTGCAGTCTGGTAATCACTGGAAGCTGTGAGAGAGAGGATCAGGCATGCTCAGTGAAAACAGAAACTTCAGAGATTTTAGCAGCTAAAATCGAAGGAGGTTGTATTAGGCATGTGCAAATTGCAATTGTTTTCAAAGACTTATAATATGGCCAAATTGGGGTGGATTTTCATGGGGAAGGCAAAAAGCACACTCCTTACACAAAGGCCACCCCATGCAAAATTTCAAGTCCTTGCTACAAAGCACGGGGCCAGCTTAGAGCTGTTCAGTGAAGAGGTTACCAGTAAATTATAATGTGCCCAACACTTATTTTTCTGTAGCCTCATTCTCAGAAACAGCTAAACTGTTTTGGCTCAAATTTTTTAAAGAATGAAATAAAGTATCAGTCTGAAGCACACATCTGCCAAGTAAAATTTCAGCTCAACTGGTTTGTTTGGCAAAGTTATACACCAATAAAAAGAGGGTCTCAAAGTGGGAAGTGTCAGGCAACCTTAATAATAGACAGCACTATCAGCCCCGCCTATAATCAGCAGGGCTGGTATTTTCCACAGTTCTATGCTGCAGAATTTCCTACACAATCTGCTCACTACTACAAAATGGTGTTTCAGGATCTAAGCTTTGTTTCATTTCTTTTTCTTTCTTTTGTACTCCCTAAATGAAGTTTCTACCCCTTCTGATGTGAAGAAAACTTTCCAAATACGAACCAAGTAGAACTGATGCATTGTTGTGTTCCTGAGCCTGCAAACAAGCAGCCTGAAACAATAAGTGACAGGGTCTGATTTTCCTCACTCATCTCTTGGGGGGAGCTAACCCCGAAGCCTAATTATAACAATTTAAATGTCAAACATTGTTAACTATCTCACTGCGGATCATTTTGTCAGAAACATCGTGCTAACATGCTCATTCATCAGTGTGGATTTTGAAACTAAGATTAACGGGGCGGCTGGCTGCTGGGAAGGGGGAAGTTCAAATATGCCCAAGAAATTTAATTTCTCTATATCCCTGCCTACAGGGGAGAGGGAAATAGGAGGCTCTTTCACTCCCCAATGACAAAAGCCACAGAAACAGTAAAGCAAGAGAATATCCTATAGCTATTTATCCAAATGCTTTATACCTCGCTAGAATTTACCTTTAAGTTTTAAAAAATTTACAAGGTAAATGAAGTAGTTAAATGGGGAAGCAGAGAAAACAGGGCAACCTTCCGGACATTCAGGAGTGACAGTGCTGAAAGTGATTTATCCAGGTGTATCCACTTTTGCTAAATGTGTTGTGCTTAGTAGTACTGCTGTCAGTATTAGGGCTTGTCTACACATGAAAGTTAGTCTGGAATAAAGTAGAATGTGATTTTAAAGTGGATTAACTATTCCTGATTAAGTCCAGGTGTGGATGCTCTTATTCTAGAATAAGAGTGCCTTATTCCAAATTAGTTTAATCCACTTCAAAATTAATCAGAAACACCGGCCCTCTCCCCTTGGTTTTTAGAGGTCAAGGGGGAATGTCTACATGGCTATTTTTAGCGCCATTGCATGAGCTTGAGTCTGTAGACCTTGGGCTCTAAGACTCATTGTTGCAGGGGTTTTTTTCAGTGTATGCATATCCTGAGTGGTTTAGCTATAGGTGTAGCTTGTAACTATTACCTAAGTTAAGGTTGCCCAACACTTTCTGTTAGAAGATCCTGTGTTCAGTTGCTTATAACTTTGCCAAACTTTAACCATTCAAGCTGGAATACTCCATGCTAGGTGTCAGCTTCAGGCTGAAGTTTTTCGGAAAGTTTTAGCTAAAACAGTTTAGTTTCTGAACAAGATTATGGAAAAAATTAATTTAGCTCATGTTAAAATTTTTTTATCTGTTTTGATGAGAAGCTCTCGTGTCTCCATGCTTTGGAACAGGGGCTTTAAATTTGGCAGTGGAGACGTCCTAGTTTGAGGGATATGCCTTTTCCATCCCTATGAACATTTTGTCTAAATTGGCCAAATTATAAGCCTTTGAAATTCTTGGTTTGCACATGCTCCATAGAGACTTATTCGAGTTTGGAAGCTAAATTTGCTGAACATTCCATATGAACTGGGCATGGCCCATCTCCACACAGCTCATGTGTGCTGATCAGACTTTCTGTGCGCCAGCCCAGGGCTGCAAGGTCGAGCAGGACATTTCCTACCATTGGTCTTCCAGGCTACTGGGGTCTGTTGTGTTGCCAAGCATCAGAACGGACACCAGGGAGATTTTCTCTTCTGTTTTCTCAGTGGCTCCCAGTTAGCACAGAGACGGAGGAAGCAGCCTGATTGGAATGCAAAAGTATGAGGAGCAGAAAGGGTGGGGTAGAATAAAAATCAGAGGGGGATGGGAGCAGGTAGCAACCTTGGGGTTCATTAAATAACAAACCAGTGAATGAGAAAGGAATAAAACTTTATTAGAACAAACTGGAGAGCTTCTCTGGTAAACTGCTGCACACAGCCATGCAGAGTTCCCAATCCCCACCTCCAGGGCACATCTCCAAATTTCTATGTTCATAATATAACATTGCTCCTTATGAGGGAGCGTCTAAATTATAATCTACAAACATATCTCTTTATTTTCCCTCTTAAAAAAAAACCAAATTATTTTATAAACACAGCTAACAACTTTCTAATAACATGTGCATTAAATTCCCAACCCATCTAGTACATTTCCATAAATTCAATGTATCAACTACCTAGAGAGGAGATGTTACCAGCACATCATTCTTGAGCGAGTCTTTACCGCTCACTTTCTTCAAAACCTCTTCTCCAGGCACATTAGCAAGTCTCTGAGTATTTCAGGACGTTTTAATGTCCCGCTCTGATCTTCTCAGTATCAGCCTTTGATTAGAGTCTGAGTTGTTCTCTTGCTCCTTGACAGTTTCTCCTTTGTGCGTTGATGATAAAGGATCAGATAGATGAGAAATGCCAGAGTCTACATCTACTGTCCATGTGTTGGAACTTTCTGGGATTACTCGTAGATCCCTTCAATTATGTCAAAATGCACCCCCCCAACCGCCCCCCGCGGCCTGTCTAGACTATATTAGACCTTGGATGCAGCTGTTCTTTAACAGTACCCCTTTGGCCCCAAGTATTAGAGGTGTGATTCCTCAGGCCCACTCTGTCACCTGGGTTCAGAGATGGGAGCTCACAGGCTCTTTTGTCAAAATAATATTTCTGCTTCCACTTCTGATTTTCTTTCATCTTCTGTACGGTTTCATTGTGATGAGATTTCAGCAAGTTCTCAATAATTGGTAAATTAGATATGATCCTTCTTCCCATTAACAGCTGAGCTGGAGAAAAAGCCATTCTCCAGGGGAGAACATCAGTAAACCAGTAACGCTTTATACAAATCACCCCCACTGTCAAAAGTCTTTTTCATAAAGTTCTTTACTGTCTGTATAGCCGTTTCCGCAAGTCCATTTGATTGGGGGTAATTTGGACTTGATGTTTTGTGATGAAAATCCCAATCTATGGCAAATTGCCTAAAATCTGCACTGGAAAATTGTGGCTCATTATCACTAAAGACGTCATCTGGAGTTTCCCTTCAAGCTGGCTATCACTGACTTACTATCAGTACTGGATACAGAGAATAATAATCTGGGACTATTAAATAATCCTTTTATTGCCAAGTAAATTAATCAGTGTTGACCTTCTCATAAGGCCTGTGTGGAACTGGATGAAGTCTCAGTGGCTCTGCTTGTTGTCATGTTTTGTATTTCCAGTAGGAAAAACAGTATCCTACCAGAGTAGCGATGTTGTGATTGATCCACAGCCAATACAACACGTCTCATGCTCATTGTTTGCACTTCTCAATTCCTAAATGCCCCTTGTGTATCTTCCATTGCATTTCTTTTTGGAAGCTCATTGGAATTACAACCTTACTGCCATGAAAATCACCTTATCTATCACAGTAAGTTCATGCCTGCAGTTCCAATACTTTATACTTGGACAGCAACTGTTTATTTCTTCAGGCCACCCTTTAATTATCACGTCTTTAAGGATTCCCAACAGTTCATCTTTCTCCATTTCCTCTCTTATTTGTTGCAGTTTCCTGTTAGCTATGGGAATTTACTTTACAATCAGATCTACGTAGGCTTGCATCTCTGTCTCTAAAGTCTTCTCTGCCACTGCTCTGAAAAGTGCATCTGCAGTGAACATGAGTTTACCGGGCACGTAGGTCGCAACCAAATCATAGTTTTGCAGCTTTATCATCATTCTTTGAGTCCTTAAGGTAGTCATTTACTGGTTTTCTAAATAGCACTATAAGGGGTTTGTGGTCCATTTCAACTTCCACTGTCTATCCATAAATATACTGATTGAATCTCTCACAGGCAAACAACATTCCTAAAAGTTTCTTCTTGACCTGTGTGTATCTGGTTTCTGCCTCAGTCAGTGATTTGGATGCATATGCCACTGGTTGCCAACAATCTTAATGCTTCTTTAAAATCACTGCACCTAACCCAGACTGTGAAGCCTCTGCTGAAATTTTAATAGGCTTTCCTGGTACATAGCCAGTGTTGAAGTTCTCTTGAATTAGTTGTTTTAAACCTTCTCACGATGCCTCCTGTTCTGCACCCTAATACCATTCATTTTTATTCTCTAGGAATTTTCTCAAAGCTGCTGCTTTGGTGGATTAGGTATGAATTTTCCGAAGATAATTAACCATTCCCAGGAACTGTTGGACATCTTTCTTTGACTGGGGAATGTGGCATCATTTCAATGGCTGAAATCTTCCTCTTATTAGGTTTTATACCTTCCCTGGAAACAATGGCCCCAGCAAAAGCCAGTTCTGTAATCCCTAAAACACATTTCTCCATATTTAGTTTGAGGTTTGCAATGGTAGTTGCATCTGGGACATCCCAAAGTCTATGATCATACTCCTCTTTCATTGAGCCCCAGATGATGATGTCATCCATTGAGGTGTCAACACCATTAATATGTTCATAGATCTTAGGTCTGGTTTTGTGGTACACTCCTGGGGCTGAAGCTATGCCAAAAGGTAAGCATGAGATTTAGTATCTTCCAAATGGGGTATTAATTGTGCATAACTTTGAGCTTTCTTCATTTAATTGTAGCTGCGAAAAACCTGTGGATTCATCCCATTTATTGAAATATTTAGCATTTGCAAATTGAGCCATAATCTCTTCTCTGGTTGATAGTTTGAAATGTTTTTTATAGCCTTGTTGAGGTCTCTGGGATCTAAGCATATGCGTAGCTGGCCGTTACTTTTCTCCACAATGACGAGGAAGCTCACCCATTATGTTGTCTCCTCAATTTTTTGTATTACTTGTATTGCTTCCATCCTTTCAAGCTCAGACTTGAGTTTATCACAGAGTGAAAATGGCGTCTTTCTACATGGATGGAGAACTGGAGGCACCTGCTGGTTTATCCAGATTGTATGTTCATCCTGCAAGCAACCCAACCTTTGAAACAGGTCATGATATTCCCAAAAGAGTACCTCATAGCCAGGTTAAATGTGATCTTGCAGCGAGAGCAGTGCCCATGTTACCAGATTGAATTTCTCACATGCAGCCAGGCCTAAAATTTATGTCACCTCCTTTGGCACTACAATGAAAGGGAGCCTATATGGTATTTTTGTAAATGGCTGATGCTAGCAATGCACCTTTCCTTTAGTGGTATATTTGTTCCAGAATAACCAGTTACTTTTATTTTTGTTGGTGCCAGTTTTGGTCTTGTTTTCAGTCCTTCATAATCTTGTTCAGACAGAATATTAACCTGAGCTCCTGTGTCCAGTTTCAGTGGAATAATTATTCTAGTCATGGTCACAGACAGTATCCAGTCCCTCTCATCAGGCTTGCTAGATCCCAGTTCATCTACAGAAAAACTCCTCGACCAGAGTGTCTTTAACTGAACGCACTTGACTTTTCTGCATTTGGGATCTGCAGCATTTTGCAAAATGTTTTTTTCCCACATTTATGACAGAGTTTCGCAAAGCAACACACTGTTTGGGGGCATGCTGTGATCCACAACTTCCACATGACCATCTGAAAACCAGTCACCCCCAGCAGTGGTTTTCATAGCTGCAGGTTCCACTCTTTGAGTTGACCTATTCTGGCTATATTCTTTGAATTTAATACATGGATTATTTCACTTTCATTTTTCTCCTCTGCCCCTATGGCTGCTAAATACAATTCAGATCTCTGTCTGAATGTTTTCCAGTTCTTGGCAGCATTGCCTGACAATTGCAGACTGGATGGAGGTTGCAACACATCCATTTTTGGCTTTTTCCCCCCACTTAAGCTAGTCAAGCTACTGTTGTGCTCACCAAATACATGCAAAAGCCTCTGTGCCTGGTGCTCCCCAGGCTTCTTTGGTGCCTCCCTTTGTCTCTGCTTTCAGTTGCAAACCCAGGTTAGCTTCAAAATCGCTGCAGTTTCCTTCTCATTCAGCACTTCGGATAACATGTAATGTTCTTGGGATTCATAAAATAACAAACCAGTGGATGAGAAAGGAATAAAACTTTAATAAAACAAACTGGAGAGCCTCTCAGGTGAACCGCCGCACATAGCCATGTGGTGCTCCCAACCCCCAACTCCAGGGCGCACATCTCCAAATTTCCATATTCATAATACTGTCCCTTGTGAGGGACTATCTCTAAATTATAATCTTCTACGAACATATCTCTACGTAGCAGGAGTCAGGTAAGATAGATAGGAGTAGAAGGGTCTATAACTACTAGAGCACATTCCCCTCCAGAATCTGGGCTAGAATCCAGGATTCTTCAGGCTTCTGCTGTCTGCAAATAGTTGTGTAACCCATTGGTAAGTGTGTGTTTCATTCTCCCACCCCGTGGGCTGGTCTCTCTGGAAAATAGCAGTCTACTGCTGCTGCAAGTAGCCATCCAGTTAGTCCATTAGCCCAAGTGATTGAAATGTGTGGTGTGGATTTAAAGGACCCAACTTTGCTGATGACCCATGTGGTGGTCAATATGGTTCCACAGAATATAATTTTAATTTTGCTTTGTTTAAAAAAAAGGAAATATCATACAAAAACTGTTAAAATAATGTTAAGATTGGAAACTTAAGTATTGAAGAGTTAGTATATGCCAGAATTATGGTTACATGTGATGTTGGCAGGTCACTGAGGACAAAATGTTCACAGTTGGTCACTAATTGATTGTGCCACATTTTCTGGATGACCAGCTTCAAACACCTGTGACCTGATTTGCCTAAGTTGCAACTGCACAGCTTCAGGTATAAAGGGCTATAAAAATGCTAAGTACTCTGAAAAAATCATGCCTTTAGATGTATCAAAATGGGCACCCAAAACTGGTGTATACTGTTGTCAATTTTAGCCTTAATTTCTCTCTGCCTCACTACCCCATCTATAAAATAGAGATAATGCTCCTTCACCTTACAGAGAGGTTGTGAAGATATATTTATTAATAATTTCATAACTGATAGTACAGTGAATGCACTATAGACATGCCCATTAGGAAATTAATAATTTAATATTCAGTGCAGAGTTTGGATGGTGTACATTCAGTACAGCACAGGATCCACACATTGAGTAGGAGGATAAAAAGAAGCAATGAATAATACCTATTCATTGAGCTCTGTCCATCCTGTGCATTGAATGAGGCTGGAATCCTGTGGAAAAAATAGTATATGATCTTGTGGTTAAATACATCCTGCATTTAATTACATGTTATCATAATGCATTCTGTCAAAGGTACGGAATTAAGATTTTACCCGTAACCTTAATTCTGGTATTTCCTAACTTTTCAGTGCTTGACTTTGCAACAATGGCATTCTTTTCACATTTTTTTTGTATGTAATATATACTGTACTTCATAGTTTGTTTAATATTGTGAGTTTTTAAAGATATCAAAGCACCAAGAGCCTGACATAGGCACACGTTGGTTTTATTTGTTTGTTTGTTTTAAACAAACTAAGGGAAGGAAATGTTTTCTCAGGTTTAAAGTTTGCCTTTTAAATTACATTAGAGTTTGCTGGTGCTTCAAAATGTTTCATTTAGTGAGTTGTGGTAAAAGAAAATTATAATTACAGTGCAATTAAAATCTAAGCTAGAGGAATCTGAATTTTAATTTCCTGTTCTTTGTTGTTTAATTTTTTATTAAATCTTCAAGTTTAAAATAACCAATCAATGGATGTCCTGCTCATTATCAGCTTTGAATCATCTCCCTATATCTGGCATTGCTAATATAAAATTTAAAAGATTAGAAAATAATGGGTACTGCTATAATAACATAGTACCTTTTCAAAGCAGTCATGTCATGGAAAATTGTTTACTCTCCTTTGTCAACATGTTGGTGTGTTTAATTTTTCTTAGTTATCTACAATACTTAGAAAACATTGGACTTGATGTTAGATATCCTGATAGTGATGTGTGCTCATAAGCATTACTAGGCTTTTACCAGATCATAGAGCAACCAGTGATGATTGTCAGAACAACAGTAGCACATCTCATTAACCACCGTTTACACGTTTACAAATTTCTTTGCGGTCTCGTTAATGCCAGGAGCATAAGGTATTATTCACTTTATCCCCCTAATATGAGTCCATCACAACAATTTTCAGTAGCTGAACCATTTGAAAGATAACCGTTTATACAGCCGTACTGTTTTGTATAGATTAAATTGTGTAAGGTCAATAAAAGATGAACAGGTGGGTCTTCTGCCTGGTACAATACACTATTATAAATGAAAATCATTCATTGCATTCTGTTATTTCTCAGCTAACATTTTAAAAGCTAAATGAAATACACGGATCTGTGCAAAGTATAAAGTCTGTAATTTTATCCAAACTAAGTTTTGGAATGATAAAATTCATATTTTACTGAATTCTGCATTGGTAAGATTGCATATAAGTTTCCATTCTAAGTCATAATTTTGACCTCTTTTCTAAAATCCACAGTGTTTCTTCATAATACAATTGTTTGCTACATGTTCACTTTAATTAAGAGTACTAAAGGCTATGAAATAATTATAAAATGTGGCATTATATATATCCTTTGATTTACTATTGGTAGCAGCTGGATCAGAACCCATATTGTCATAATCTTCTCTTCAGTAAAAACAATTTCTGTGGTTTTGGATGAATATTTTTCCAAAGCATCTCAGTAGTGGAAATCTGTTAACATAGTGGATACAATTTTTTCATAAAGGCACTTTTTGAAACCAAGAATATTTTTTAACTGTGAGGACAGAGCCAACAATCTTTCTATTGCCCTAGCTTTTAGGGCCTGATCCTCAACTTCCCATGAAGCTAATGAGCCTTGGTGGGTCTCAGCCCCTCTAAGGATCAGGTACTTTGATGTTTTGATAATGTATGGACAAAACCAAGTTTTTGTTCTATAATTTTAGCTTACGCTACTTTTATCAGATTCACTTTTATCTGGTTAACACCAGGACCAACATATCTGTCAACAAGTTTCTTTCTTTTACAGCATACACTGAAAATTGTTAAGTTAGCCTGTAGTACCCTCAACTGAGATAGATACATGTGCTAACTTCTGCTTTGCATCTATTCCAATCCTGATCAATCAATACACCTTTTTATAATGTGGAGGAGGTACCCAATAAACTCTGGTGTTGGCAGTTCTATAATTTCTATTTAATCAGTTTCTCTTGATACTTATTTCTGAACATTAAACCAGTTGCATTTCCTGTTTCCAGAAAGACATTTAAATCATGAGCTCCGTACTCTTCCCTTTGGCTAATGGTAGTATTCAAGGGCTAGCAGGTCTATGGTATAACAAACAAATAAACAAAACCAGAAAAAAAAAAACCCAACAACCAAGGAGAGTATGGGAAGGACATAGGTAGAATAAAAAAATGCTGATTCTGTTCATTGGGTTGGGGAGGTGGTTTCCCCACAGTGAGTGAAAGAGAGAAGCTGCCTCTGGCATGGGTTTCTAGTTACTTTTTTAAAAAGTATAAAGAAATGGGTTATGTTACAACAGCAGATTGGAGCCAATGAACCTAATGAGTTAAGTAAGTTTCAAATTGAAATTTGAAGGAGAAGATGACTATTTGGTTCAGAAAATCAGGGAGGCTGTTCCCAACATATGGGGTAGCATAGATGAAGGCGCATAGATGAGTGAGAGAAAAATTTGAAGGGGAGCAATTAGATGTAAGGCTTGTGCAGAGTTAAATGACTGAGAGAACAGTAATTAGAAATAAAATCAGAAATGTAGGCAGGATTGGAGTTCTGCTGGGTCTTGAAGGCAATCATTAGAAGCTTGGTCTTGATACAAAGAGCAGTGGGTAGCCAATGAAGGGCTTTTGAATAGGAAAGTGGCCTGTCTTGTTCAAGAAAATTAGCAGGAATGAGCTGTGACCAAAACCTGAACTTTGTCACTAGTTTTATAGCACTGTGCAAAGACCTTCCTTCAGTCCAGGAGTCTGTAAAACTTCTGGTTCCTCTGTATCCACAACCACAACAATTTCATGCTTGCTTTGACAGCTTGCCATTTCTTATCCCTGCATCAAGCGTTGAATGTTCTGAGAGGATCCCCATATGCCGTCACCTTTAGCTGTGTCCTGACTGGAACATGGGCGATCTGACCTTGTGATCAAAGCAGGAGTTGGGATTCAGGCCAGGTCAGATACTAGGAGCTCAGAGTTCAAGACAGGCCAGAGGGCAAACCGAAAGTCCAAGTGTCAGGACGCAGCCAGGGGTCAGGTTACCAGGAGATTAGAAGCAGGAGATGAACTTGACAGCAGAACCACGGCTCGATAACCAGAGTGAGACCAAGTTGGAATACCTGGAAGTCAAGCCCAGGTAGCGGGAGCAGAAAGCAAAAGGCATACAGTCCAGAGCACGGTGGATCCAGTTGCATGGATGACTTCCTGTTCCTGTGCTAGGTTTAAATAGGGGCTGTGGACCAATCAGGACTTTCAGCATTCTGCCAATCAGCTCCCAGGACTGAGGTCCTCTGTCTGAGATCAGCTCCTAATTTGACAACAGTTAGCAGGTTCCTAGGTGGCAGTTTGGAACCAGCTAGCTCCAAATAGTCCTGTGGACCAGCGTTCAAGACACACAGTCCCTGAGAATCTGATGTAATTTCATCTACCCATTGTTGGTCATCTTGAAAACTCTATACCTTCCTTTAGTCTTTTATTATCTTTGAATATACAGTGTGGTGATGGAAAAACATTTGTAGTGTCTTGATAATTTGATTTTTTTTCTAATGTCCTGATGAAATATTTTTGCAGTAGAAAACCAAAGTAACATTGGTTCTGGGAACTTTTATGTATCACAGCATTAAAAACATCTAATTCATTGTTTTTAACACTTCCCTCACAAAAGTCAGTCAGTTACAACAACTATATACTTTTTCTTGGCCATAACTTGTTGTCCAGTTTTAGAGAAGTGTTGCTGGAAAAGTAAGTTTTCTAGTCAGCAGCTATGGCAAAAACTCCCTGTGAGGATTTATTACTTCTGACTGCTTTCTCTCTTCTTCTTATAAATTCAATAAATGTTGATATTCTTCATTTTTTATTTGGTTCAGATGATATATACCACCTTGTTTATAAAGTGTGTGTTTTGTGTAAATGCCAAATGCTTTTCATTGCCAATGTAGTTTTAGCAGATGGGTGTGAAGAGTTCAATTAAATGTAATTAGGGCTTCCATCCCCCTCCCCTCCCCCCCCCATTTTCTTTATGTGATGCTGTAAATCAGCATGTTTTGGCATTTTTCAGTACTTCTCAGAGTTATTCGGATCTTGCTCTTCTCTTATCCTATTTTCCATTCTTTTGAGAAAAGTGATGAGGTATCCACTAACTGACACTTCAGGAATCAGTATAAAATTTGGAGAAGGGTGCACTCTAAATCTACTTTTGTCATTCATTATATGCCATTTTGGGTCACTATTTTAAAACAGAAACTTGAGGCCTTAAGTGTCATTAACACTGGTATTTATTACAACTTGATAATTCAAAGTTTTGAGTAACATTTTGAATCTTTGAATGTTTTCATTAACCTCATTCATTTCTCTCTCTCTCTCACACACGTGCACACACACTCTCTCTCCTCCATCACCCTACCACCAAATCGATATCTTCTAAAGGCTTAATCTGGCCGGAAAATTATAATGTTCTAAGGGTTAATCCTACCAGACCTCTCTTGCATGCATTCTTAATCTGTACAATTTGAGTGTTGGATATGAAATTATGCCACTGGTTGTGTAGCAGTTATAACACAAGCATGCAGCTTCAGTTTGCGAAGCTTCCGATTGTAGGCTGCATGGTTTCAGCACCTCACATTCAGTCCCATCACTTACTGTATACAGCATCCTAGATCATAGATTCAGTGAATGTATGGTCTCTAAAAGTGACTTTGTCACAGTGTTTTCAACCTTATAATAGTTATAGTCTTACTAGTTAGAGACATTAGTAACATACATAGGTAGAGATTGGAAGTCTAGTAGATATTAAAACTGTCATCTGCGTATGCTTACAATATCACTTAGAATCATAGAATATCAGGGTTGGAAGGGACCTCAGGAGGTCATCTAGTCCAACGCCCTGCACAAAGCAGGACCAATTCCCAACTAAATCATCCCAGCCAGGGCTTTGTCAAGTACTTTGATAAGTACTTACCTTAATGTACTGAATGTAGGTATCCACTATGCATTCTACCCTACAGGACTCTTCACCTCTTGTGTGCCATGTCTTCACATATCTGGAGCTATATATTTCAATGGCAAGGACATTTTTACAGCAGAGCTGTAATGACAGCAAAAATATATCTTTGATAGCCAGCCTTGTGGCACCCGGAGCTCAGCTCTGTAAACTTTTTGCGGTGAAACCCTCTTATTCATATCAATTTTGAGTGCTGAACATGAGGTCATTGGACCTCTGTCTTCAGTAAGGGTTGTAAAATCTTTCTTCTCTGTACGTTATGTTGGCATTCTCTCTCTCTCTCTCTCTCTTTTTTTTTTTTTTTTTTTTATAGCCTTGCTGCACAAAATACTTGGCAATAGCTACCCCCAATCAACTGGCTTCTTTTGTAGGCCTGACAGTTTCTCTTTTATCCTGCAAATGAAATAGCCATTTTTCCCTGCCAATATACCTTCAGTTGGCAGTGCAGATGGTCGTTTCTCTGAGGATGTGGATTGGTCTGACTTTAAGACTGTCTGTGTAACAGTTAACTTAGACATGTATCCTTGCAAACTCTTTGCCTTAAAATCAGTTGTCTGTTGCCAGGAGATTGTGAGAGCATTATTTATGTCTTGTGTCCGAGCCTTGAAATGTTGGAGAATTAAGGTAATGTACATTTTCTGTGTTCTAAAGAATTAAGCAGATATCATATTGGAGTACATGTTCCTTTGTGTCAGTTGATGCTCTTGTACTCTAATATGCCAGTATTCCTAAAGTGTATATTTTTATAATGAAAAATTAGCTCACCTGGTACTTTATATGCTTTTATACTTTATATGCTTTGTTATAAACCAAAGACCTATTTTTCATCAGTGTATTCCAAATTTTCTATAATCCCGTATACACAAAAAAATATTATTGCCTTGGAGAAAAAGTGCAAAAGCATGTTACAGTGCTTTGGGGACTATAATGAGATCCAAGAAGTTAAAGGACTGATTAACTGAATCAGAAAGGTGTGGTGAGATAGATGATAGAATTTTTCCCCCTTGAATAAAGAGGTTCTGTCGCAGGGTGGCTGGCCTCCGTGAATGAAGTAGGTCCATCTCCCCTGTACCAGAACAGGTGCTCCTATTTGGCCAGTTAAGAGGGTGGGTCAGCACCAGGGGACTATAGAAGATCAGGGAGAGACCCAGAGAGAGTGGGATCCCAATGAGTCAGAGCAGACTGGTTAGTCAGGAAAAGCAGGTGAGAGCTGCCAGAAACCAAGGAACTTCCCAGAAGGAAGCGGAATGTGGTTCCTGGGAGAAGACTGAAGGGAAGAGAGCAGCAAGAGGGGTTTGCTGGCTGATATCCCCCAGCTAGAGAGCCAGGGCTGAAGGCAGGATGAGCTTACCCGCTGATATCTCCAGGGCTAGAGAGCTGGACCCAGAACTGTGAGAGATCCTGGGGGAGTGAGGCCTGCTCCCATGGCAAGGATGATCCCAGCAGAGAGGCTGTGGGGGTTTTCGCTGGGAAGAGTGGGGGTGCACTCCAGTTGGAAGGGCTGGGGTGGCTGTCCTGGCGGAGAGACGTGAGAGGACTATGCTGGGGAGCCAGGGTGGAGCTGGGGTGTGGTGAGGGCACCAGGGCTGCATTTGATGTGTTGTCTGCACTCTGGTATTGGGACTTGTGTGCATGCGGGACTTTCTTTTATAACAACTTAGCCCCACAAGACTGTTGGCACTGAGAAAGGCTGTTTGGACTGTTACAGGGGAATCTGAAAGGGAAGCTAAGCCCTGGTCTACACTACAAGTTTAGGTCAAATTTAGCAGTGTTAGATCGATTTAACCCTGCACCCGTCCACACGACAAAGCCATTTTTGTTGACTTAAAGGGCTCTTAAAATCGATTTCTGTACTCCTTCCCGATGAGGGGATTAGCGCTGAAATCGACATCGCCAGGTCGAATTTGGGGTAGTGTGGACGCAATTCGACGGTATTGGCCTCTGGGAGCTATCCCAGAGTGCTCCATTGTGACCACTCTGGACAGCACTTTCAACTCAGATGCACTAGCCAGGTACACAGGAAAAGCCCCGGGAACTTTTGAATTTCATTTCCTGTTCGGCCTGCTTAACGAGCTCATCAGCACAGGTGACTATGCACTCCCAGAATCGCAAAAGAGCATGGACCAAATGGGAGGTACTGGATCTGATCGCTGTATGGGGAGAATCTGTGCTATCAGAACTCCGTTCCAAAAGACAAAATGCCAAAATATTTGCAAAAATCTCCAACGGCATGATGGACAGAGGGTACATCAGGGACCCACAGCAGTACCACATGAAAATTAAGGAGCTCAGGCAAGCCTACCAAAAAACCAAAGAGGTAAATGGCCGCTCCGGGTCAGAGCCCCAGACATGCCACTTCTATGATGAGCTGCATGCAATTCTGCGGGGGGGTCCTACCACTACCACACCCCGTTCGTGGACACCTGCAAGGGGGAAGTCTCATGCAACAGGGATGAGGATTTTTGGGATGAGGATGAGGAAGAGGAGGAGGAGGAGGAGGATAGCACACAACAGGCAAGTGGAGAAACTGTTCTCCCTGACAGCCAGGAACTGTTTATCACCCTGGAGCCAATACCCTCCCATCCCTCCCAAGGCGGGCTCCCAGACCATGAAGCCGGAGAAGGCACCTCTGGTGAGTGTACCTTTGTAAATATAATACACGGTTTAAAAGCAAGTGTGTTTAATGATTAATTTGCCCTGAAGACTTGGGATGCATTTGCGGCCAGTAGAGCTACTGGGAAAGTCAGTTAACGTGTCTGGGGATGGAGTGGAAATTGTCCAGGGACATCTCCATGAAGCTATCCTGGAGGTACTCCCAAGGCCTTTGCAAAAGGTTTCTGGGGAGGGCAGCCTTATTCCATCCTCCATGGTGGGACACTTTACCGCACCAGGCCAGTAGCATGTAGTCTGGAATCATTGCATACCAAAGCATAGCAGCGTATGGTCCTGGTGTTTGCTGGCATTCAAGCAACATCAGTTCTTTATCTCTCTGTGTTATCCTCAGGAGAGTGATCATCCCAGAGAACTGAGTGGGCGGGGGTTTAGTTGGGTTTGTGCTGCACATTAACCCAAAAACCGCAGCCCCTCCTTTTAAATGGCCAACCCAACGGGTACTTGGCATGGGAAAGGCGGGCGCTGCTGTTTGAAACCATTCCCACATGTTATGAAGGTTGAAGAAGCCAAAAGACTGGCTTACCATGGCTGCCTGCAAGCCTAATTCTATTGCCCGGCCCTGTGTGTGAGATCTCTCACACCAAATCAGCAGGCCCTCAATATAAGAGGCAAAATCCGACCTTGTACCGAAAGCACATGTGCTATGTAATGTTAACAGCTTGGTTCACCATGAAAGAGTCTACCCGTTGTTCTCTAAAATATCTTTTTAAATACTACTCTCCCTTTTTTTCCCTCCCGCAGCTGAAAATGTTTCAACGCTCCCCCTATCTTCTCCGTCCCAGAGGCTAGCGCAAATAAGAAGGCGAAAAAAACGCACTCGCAATGAAATGTTCTCTGAGCTCATGCAGTCTTCCCGCACTGAAAGAGCTCAGCAGAATGCCTGGAGGCAAACAATGTCAGAGTCCAAGAAAGCAGAAAATGAATGTGAGAACAGGAGGGATGAGTGAGATGAGAGGTGGCGGCAGCGCAATGAGAGGAGGCAGGATTCAATGCTGAGGTTACTGGGGGATCAACATGATATGCTCCGGTGTCTGGTGGAGCTGCAGGAAAGGCAGCAGGATCACAGACCGCCGCTGCAGCCCCCGTGTAACTGCCCACCTCCTCCCCAAGTTCCATAGCCTCCTCACCCAGAAGCCCAAGAACACGCGTGGGGGGCGCTCCGGGCACCCAACCACTCCACCCCAGAGGACTGTCCAAGCAACAGAAGGCTGGCATTTAATAAGTTTTGAAGTGCAGTGTGGCTTTGTCCTTCCCTCCTCCCCTCATCCACCACCCCACACAGTGCTTCCCTCCTTCCCCACCCCTCCTGGGCTACCTTGGCAGTTATCCCCCTGTTTGTGTGATGAATTAATAAAGAATGCATGATTTTGAAACAACAATGACTTTATTGCCTCTGCAAGCGGTGATCAAAGTGGGGAGGGCGGTGGGCTTACAGGGAAGTAGAGTGAACCAAGGGGGCGGGTTTTCATTAAGGAGAAACAAACAGAACTGTCACACCATAGCCTGGCCAGTCATGAAGATGGTTTTCAAAGCTTCTCTGATGTGCAGCGCGCCCTGCTGTGCTCTTCTAATTGCCCTGGTGTCTGGCTGCACGTAATCAGCAGACAGGCGATTTGCCTCAACCTCCCACCCTCTCATAAACGTCTCCCCTTACTCTCACAGATATTGTGGAGCACACAGCAAGCAGCAATAACAATGGGAATATTGGTTTCGCTGAGGTCTAACTAAGTCAGTAAACTGCACCAGCACGCTTTTAAACATCCAAATGCACATTCTAGCACCATTCTGCACTTGCTCAGCCTATAGTTGAACAGCTCCTTACTACTGTACATGTTTATGGCATCAGGGTAACTATAGGCATTTCAACATCCCCAACAGTTATTTTCTGGTCTGGAAAGTAAGTCCCTTCCTGTAGCTGTTCAAACAGACCAGAGTTCCTGAAGAATAGAGTGTCATGTACCTTTCCCCGCCATCCCACGTTGATCTCGGTGAAACATCCCTTGTAATCCACCAGTGCTTGCAGCACCATTGAAAAGTACCCCTTGCGGTTCATGTACTGGCTGCCAAGGTGGTCCCGTCCCAAGATAGGGATATGCATTCCCTCTATCTCCCCACCACAGTTAGGGAATCCCATTGCAGCAAAACCATCCACTACGACCTGCACATTTCCCAGAGTCACTACCCTTGACAGCAACAGCTCAGTGATTGCGTTGGCTACTTAGATCACAGCAGCCCCCACAGTAGATTTGTCCACTCCAAATTGATTCCTGACTAACCAGTAGCTGTCTGGCGTTGCAAGCTTCCAGAGGGCTGTCGCCGCTCGCTTGTGAACTGTGAGGGCTGCTCTCATCTTGTGCTTCAATAGTATTCTTGTGCTTCAGGGCAGGGAAAAGCAAGTCAAAGTTCCATGAAAGTGCCCTTACACAGCCACCGGGAATCATCGCAGACCTGCAACACTATGTGGTCTCACCAGTCTGTGCTTGTTTTCCGGGCCCAGAATCAGCGTTCCACTGTATGAGCCTGCCCCATTGCCACCAGGATGTCCAAATTGCTGGGGCCACGTCTTCATCACTCTCATCACTGCACTGCCGTCGCCTCCTCGCCTGCTCTTGCAGGTTCTGGTTCTGGTTCTGCACATACTGCAGGATAATGGGTGAGGTGTTTACAATGCTCATAACTGCCGTGGTGATCTGAGCGGGCTCCAAGCTTGCCGTGGTATGGCATCTGCAGGAGAGCAGAGTTGCAGCGGAAGCGGTGGCTGACGGATGCCATGAGAATAGATATTTATAGAGAACGAGAGGACTTGCGAGGTGGATTCATGAGAGCAGAGTTGCAGCGGAAGCGATGGAGGACGACAGTTAGCACTGCACACGTTTCCCAAGGAAGAACACACATACCCAGGAGCCCATGGCAGACAACGTGGAGAAATTCGCTATTGAGACAATAGCAGTAGAGCAGAGTTGCAGCGGAAGCAGTGTATGACGACGGTTAGCAGTCTTACTGCACCATCTGCTGCCAGTAGCACCCAGGACACAACAGTGGCAGTGTCGGCGAGCTGAGCTGAGCGGGTTGCACACTTGCCGTGGTATGGCGTCTGCGCGGAAAAAAGGCGCAAAACGATTGTCTGCCGTTGCTTTTACAGAGGGAGGGGCGACTGACGACATGTACCCAAAACCACCCGTGACAGTGGTTTTGCCCCATCAGGCATTGGGAGCTTAACCCAAAATTCCAATGGGCAGCGGAGACTGCGGGAACTGTGGGATAGCTACCCACAGTGCACCGCTCCGTAAGTTGATGCTAGCCACGGTAGTGAGGACGCACTCTGCTGACTTAATGCGCTTAGTGTGGACATACGCTATTGACTGTATAAAATCGATTTCTAAAAATCGACTTTTATAATAGCGACCTAATTTTGTAGGGTAGACATACCCTAAGTCAGGTGCACCTGTCATGCAGAACGAACTTCAGGTAGGATGGCCCTATGACAGATTGTTAGTTCTTGAGGAATTCTGTTTTCACGTATACAAATGTGATCATTAATGAACAGTACTGATTCCGTGTAAAGTATTCTGTTGCCTGTACTCGTATATCATAGAATGATGGTAATTAGAGATGGGAAAGAGATACTAGGTAATCTAATCCATCACTTTGCAAGACGGGGTGCTCCATACTAGGTATAATGTGTTGATCTTTTAAGTAGAACATGATACTTCCTGTTTACTTTCACGTATTTTCATATTCTAATGTACACTGTTATTTCACAATATCAGAAGTATATCATTTCTAGTAACAGCCCTTACCAACATGCATAGCCTCTGCATGCACTATTCTGAATTACTTTACAGGCCTCTTTACAAAAGAAATAGTTAAAATTAGACAATAGATAAAAAGTAAAGAAAATATATTCCACCATCAAAAAGTCTGAAGTTACCAGAGCAGATTTATTCATGTGAAGCAAACGGTTCTTGCAGCTGTCAGTTTATATGGACAGCAGTAAATAATGAGGATAGATTTTGATTGTATGTTGGTGTTTGCCATTTTAGGGGATTGCCACATAATGCACCTCAGAAGGTTAAGCAGATTGTAGCTAAGGGTTGGGACTTTCCACAGTTCTCAGCGTTGCCCTAGCTCTGCTTCCAGTGAAGTCAATGGGAATTCTACTGTTCACTTGCAGAGTTAAGCAGCTCTGTGTACTCTTGAAAATCCAGCTCAAAAATCTTCAGCCAGAATGACCATGAGGGAGCACCAAATTCCAAGCAGTCAGCCGTCTCTGCAAAGTGAAAATCTGTAGAGTAGATATGTGGTTGTAACATTGCTTCTGTGATTAAGACCTTTGGCACTGGCTGGGCCTCAGTGGCTGACATGGGAATGGATTTTCTGATTTGTGCAATGAAGGGATTTCTTCTGTGAACTGTAGTTTTTGTATTCAGTTTGATCATAAAAAGAACTGCATGTCTGTTTTTCAGCGATGTGCATATTGTAAGCACCTTGGAGCCACTATCAAATGCTGTGAAGAGAAATGTACCCAGATGTACCATTACCCCTGTGCTGCTGGAGCAGGCACCTTTCAGGATTTCAGTAACTTCTCTCTCCTTTGTCCAGATCATATTGACCAGGCTCCTGAAAGATGTAAGTAAGCTACATTCGAATAAGAAAGTGAACTGTATATGGTTATTATATCACAGGTTCACACTCTGGTCATATAGGACTCCACTGTGTAAGATGCTGAGCATCCTGACCCAATCCCAGCGAAGCATTTAAGTATGTGTTTGTATATAAGCATGTGAATAACTCCCTTGAAGCCAATAAGACTATTGGGCCATGGTGGTCAGCACCCTGCATACTAAGTATGGGCTCAGTCCTGCATCAGGATTAACCATTTCTTAAAGTACTTCTGTAAATTAGAAAAAATATAAAGATAGGCATATTTTAAAAAGCCATTAACCACAAATTTGCTTGAAAAAATAAAAAGGAAGGTTTCACTAAAATAAATAAAAGAAAAGGAGTACTTGTGGCACCTTAGAGACTAACCAATTTATTTGAGCATAAGCTTTCGTGAGCTACAGCTCACTTCATCGGATGCATACTGTGGAAAGTATAGAAGATCTTTTATACACACAAAGCATGAAAAAATGGTTGTTTACCACTACAAAGGGTTTTGTCTCCCCCCACCCCACTCTCCTGCTGGTAATAGCTTATCTAAAGTGACCACTCTCCTTACAATGTGTATGATAATCAAGGTGGGCCATTTCCAGCACAAATCCAGGGTTTAGCAAGAACGTCGGGGAGGGGGGTAGGAAAAAACAAGGGGAAATAGGTTACCTTGCATAATGACCCAGCCACTCCCAGTCTCTATTCAAGCCTAAGATAATTGTATCCAATTTGCAAATGAATTCCAATTCAACAGTTTCTCTCTGGAATCTGGTTTTGAAGTTTTTTTGGTGTAATATCACAACTTTCATGTCTGTAATCGTGTGACCAGAGAGATTGAAGTGTTCTCCGACTGGTTTATGAATGTTATAATTCTTGACATCTGATTTGTGTCCATTTATTCTTTTACGTAGAGACTGTCCGGTTTGACCAATGTACACGTCAGAGGGGCATTGCTGGCACATGATGGCATATATCACATTGGTGGATGTGCAGGTGAACAAGCCTCTGATAGTGTGGCTGATGTTATTAGGCCCTGTGATGGTGTCCCCTGAATACATATGTGGGCACAGTTGGCAACGGGCTTTGTTGCAAGGATAGGTTCCTGGGTTAGTGGTTCTGTTGTGTGGTATTGTGGTTGCTGGTGAGTATTTGCTTCAGGTTGGGGGCTGTCTGTAGGCAAGGACTGGCCTGTCTCCCAAGATTTGTGAGAGTGTTGGTCATCCTTCAGGATAGGTTGTAGATCCTTAATAATGCGTTGGAGGGGTTTTAGTTGGGGGCTGAAGGTGACGGCTAGTGGCGTTCTGTTATTTTCTTTGTTAGGCCTGTCCTGTAGTAGGTGACTTCTGGGAACTCTTCTGGCTCTGTCAATCTGTTTCTTCACTTCCGCAGGTGGGTATTGTAGTTGTAAGAATGCTTGATAGAGATCTTGTAGGTGTTTGTCTCTGAGGGGTTGGAACAAATGCAAACACCTACAAGATCTCTGTCAAGCATACCAAGACTTTTGAATTGGAATTCATTTGCAAATTGGATACAATTAACTTAGGCTTGAATAGAGACTGGGAGTGGCTAAGTCATTATGCAAGGTAACCTATTTCCCCTTGTTCCCCCCCCCCCCCCCCCCCCGTTCTTGTTAAACCCTGGATTTGTGCTGGAAATGGCCCACCTTGATTATCATACACATTGTAAGGAGAGTGATCACTTTAGATAAGCTATTACCAACAGAAAAGTGGGGGGGGTGGGGGAGAAAACCTTTTGTAGTGGTAAACACCCATTTTTTCATGCTTTGTGTGTATAAAAAGATCTTCTATACTTTCCACAGTATGCATCCGATGAAGTGAGCTGTAGCTCACGAAAGCTTATGCTCAAATAAATTGGTTAGTCTCTAAGATGCCACAAGTACTCCTTTTCTTTTTGCGAATACAGACTAACACCGCTGTTACTCTGAAACTAAAATAAATGTTCAATGGAAGTGCAGACAGAATTGTTGCAGCCAGCCTGGGTTTAGAGTTGCTGTTCGTATACTGAAGTGACCAACACCAGTGTGGGTTTTTCTCAAAAATAGTAGACTCTGCAACTCCCTGCACTCTGATATGCTACAGCCCCAAGAACTCCCTGTCCATAGCCCATTTCAGACATAGCTACTTAAGGGTCTCATGTTTTCCATTGGAGACGGGCTGCTGGAGTGCATGGATCACTTGTCTGATCCAGTATGGCAAATCCTGAATTCCTGATTCCCTTCCACTGCTCCTCCTGCTTTTAAGGGAGGTTTAGCCCAACCTCCAAAGTGTAATTTGTTTACTAAATTATTCATACATTTGTAAAACATTCTTCTTCATCCACTATGATTCAGTCATGTGTTATAGCTGGAATGGGCAGAGGGGAAAGGGAGTGTGCAGGAATTCCTCCTCTGCCCTCTAGCCCACTTGGCTGCTCAGTCAGTAGTACAAGCTTGTCAATAGTACAAGTACATATGAAAAGTGCTGCTGCTCAGATGTGTCCAGGAGATATTTTCAAACAGCCTTTTCTTTCCACCGAGCTGCTTTCATGTCGACAAGTGACAGCGCATCCCTTGCATCCTGATCCTGCTTATTTTTCTGCTTAAGGGCAGAGCTGAATTTGAGGGAAGGAAGGTTGGAGAGAGCGGAGTCTCATGTATATACACCCCTATTCAGCTATTAAATAACAATTGAAAGTGGGAAGTAGGCAAAATATTACACACAAGCAAATCTAATTTAAATAAACCGATTACACACACACACACACACCCACGCACCCAGATATATATCATTCCAATGGAGGGGTTGGCCACTAGTTGAAAGACAATAAAATCTGGTGTCTCCAGACTGCAGTCTTGAAGGCTCTTCGAGGTGGACAAACTATGGCCCGTAGGCCACATCCAGCCCACGGGACCGTCCTGCCTGGCCCCTGAGCTCCCGGACAGGGATGCTAGCCCCCGGGGGGGTTGGATACGGGGTGGAGTCCTGAGGGGGCAGTTAGGGGTGGGGGTGTGAATAGGGGTCAGGGCAATCAGGGGATAGGGAGCAGGGAAGGTTGGAGGGGGTGGAGGTTCGGGGGGGACGGTCAGGGGACAGGGAACGGGGGGGTTGGATAGGCATGGGAGTCCAGGGGGGGCCTGTCTGGGGGCGAGGGTGTGGACAGGGTTCGGGGCAGTCATGGGACAGGGAGCAGGGGGGGTTTGATAGGGGGTGGAGTCCTGGGAGGCGGTTAGGGGTGTCAGGAGGGGGCAGTCAAGGGACAAGGAGCAGGGGTGTTGGATGGATCAGGGATTCTGAGGGGGGCGGGAAGTGGGAGGGGGCGGATAGGGGGCAGGGGTAAGGCTGTTTGGTGCGGCACAGCCTTCCCTACCTGGCCCTACATACAGTTTCGCAATGCCTATGTGGCCCTCGGGCCAAAAAGTTTGCCCACCCCTGCTCTTAGTATTAGTTCTTTAACTAGTAGTCAAATACCTTTTCCAGGAAGGGCAGCTATCTGGAATGCAGTACGATAGATTGGCTTTGGGCATGTCCAGACCTGTGCAGTCACCACATCCAACTTTTCCACACATAGAACAAAATAAAATTCATAATTTGACTCGGACATACTGCACTTTGTCACACAGTCCATCCAACTTTTATGTCTTGTTTCCTCCAAATGACTCCTACTAGCCCAGCTCAACACCATGGCACTCTTGACCTCGTAATGTCTAACTTTCCTTCCACAGCTCCTAATCCTCTTTCATAGCTGCTTCCTCAAACTCAACATTCTCTTTGTGATCTTACTATAAGAATCATATTTCCATTAAACTTAAGATCACTCTTGGAAAGCTTATCCCTGTTTAATTCATTGGTTTAAATTGCATTGTCAAATGTCTTGCCTATCTAATTAGACTTCCTCCCTTTCCTCCCTAGAATCTTTTTTTTTTCCCTTAAATTTCTACCTGTTGATACCTACACTAAAATTTTCCATTATCTGCAAACATCTTGATTTTGAAGCAAAATGTTCTGGCCAAAATAAGCCCTAACCTGAAACTTTGTCAGATTTTAAAAATCTGTCTAAATTCAGCTCTCTCACACACAGTCACAAAAGCACACAGAGTCTCTCATTTTTGTACTCTTCTTCACTTTGTTCTGGTCACGAGGTCAAGTTGAAGTGCTGAAATACAGAAAGAAAAAAGGTGTTCTCGTATTTCTCCCTCACATTGAAGCAGAATCTCTAGCCAACGTGAGTGCTTATCCAAACCTTTTGGGGTTCACATATTGCTAATCTTAATTATCTTAATTAGAATTTCTCTTTACAGTCATAAAGTGTTGCCACCATGCTGATAATTTGCAGACTCTAAGACCGTTCAGCTGGTGCCTTGAAAAACCGTGATCTGGCCTCCAAGTCCACTGCACCATTTGAAAATTTCAAGTGACTGTACATATATGCCTTTTACTTGAAAGTAAAATGTGATTTTAGCAGCCATTGCTGAAGTTGTGGGAAATCCATGCACTGATTACAACCATCTCAATGCACAGCTCAGTCTTACCATTCTATACCACCATTATGTTTGTAATCCAGGCTAAATTTCTTTTGTATCTTCACCAGAAACTACCTTTATTGCATAATGTCAACACTGTCTCCAAAAGATCAATTATTCCAATCTCATCAGTCTTAACGATCTCTAACTTTATCTGCATTTTCATCCATTTTCCCACACCCATGTTCTCTCTTGTCTCCTGTCTAGATAACTGCAATTTCTTTGCACTGTTTACAAACAGTAACGCTGCTTTCAATCAGTGTTCAAGCTTGTCTACATTACCTTAGTATCTATTCACATTATTGGTGCATTTTCTCAAAGACCAAAATTAAAAATTTACCCACTAGTTTTTGGCTTCTCTCTCAGCCTCACTCCATCCATTCTCTCTGACATAGTCACTTCCTATATTGGTCAGCTAGAATCCTTCTTTGTCTTCCTCTCTCTTAGCTATATTTCTTACGCCCTATCTGATGCAATCCCTTTGCCAGCCCCGAATTACAGTCTCAGTGGTTTCAAATAGTACCAAAAAAAAGAGACAGAAAGTATCTCTTCTCTCTTGCGTGTGTTGCCCACTTTCAGTCTTCACTTCTCTCGTGTCTAATTTGTTTTTCTAGTCATGTAGTATCTTCTTTATATTATATTTTTTGAAAAATTCTGCATTTTTAACTGAGTGAAACATTTTGTGAAGATGGTATAATAGCTATTATACAAAAATAAATTGAGTTGGTAAATTGAATATTTATCTGTTGTATTTAGATTGATTTATGGAAAGTAAAGAATAGGGTTTTTTGTTTCCTCACATTCAATATGATCGAATTAAATGTTATCATGTGCCTTGAATGAGTATTCAAATCTTGAACAGAGTCAACTATTACACATGGAAATCAGCTGTTCCATAATGTGGAATCAAACAGACCTAATAACTTAGGGACTTGAAGCAATGGAACCTGTGTACGTGTTTTAATTTGTAATCTAAACAAAATGGGATGGGGAACAGCTGCTATATGAACAAATAGATAAAATATGTTTTAGAACATTATTATTATTTTAAAGTCAAGGACTCAGGTTAGGAAGTGCCTGAATTAAGGTTGCCCATGCAAGGTTTCTCTCACCCTCCATCTCTTCCCCTTGATGGTTCCTCATACTCTGAATTCAAATCAGGTAGTTTACTCCTCTTTGCTGCTTGTGCCCAACAGAGGAAGCACTGGGGGCACAAGAGAGACAGTCTCCCTGCGCTCATTTTTGGCACTTAGCACCACAGTGTCCCCAGCCCCTGGGAGGGGCAGTTGCTCACCCCCTGCATCCCTGGGATGATATGTTAATGCACTCTGTGAGATGTTGCATGTGCAGTCTGGTCAGCATGTAGGAGCTGCGAGGGGATGGTGCATGCCCAGTGCAGATAGAATCTTCAGAGAATTTAGCTGCCAAACTCCAATGCACTTCTGCTGAGCATATACAAATTTGGGTGAACTATTACAGCGCTGGCAAACGGTACGTTCCTGATACCACAGCAACCATTCCCTGCTAAATTTCAAGTCTCTGCTTCAAAATATGGAGTTGCTAGTGATTCTCAATGAAAAGGTTGTATGGATTTTTTTTTTAACATGGGTCAAAACATTTTCCCCAACCTCATTCTCAGAAGCATCTGAATCTGCTACAGCTGAAACTTTCCATAAAAATTAAACCTGAGGTAAACATCTGGCATAGAAAATTTCAGCTCAAATGTTTTAAGTTTGGAAAAGTTATAAGCAACTGAAAAAATAGGGTCTTACAATGAAAAATGTCAGGCAAACTTAATTATACGCATCATTATCTGTGCCATTTATAATTGTATATCTGTACTTAAAACATGTCCTTTTTAATGACATAGGCAAGGAAATTACTTCAAAATTATTCTTTGTAAAATTAGTAAAATGGAAACAAAAACATCATTACATAGCTACAGTTTTTGATATAACTAATATTTGGTAGGGCCAATTTACTTAAGGAATACATTAATATAGATTTATTATGTCTTTAATTACACCCAGCAATTGGCATATGTCCTTGTGTGTGTACATATGCACAATATACATAAAGATAGTGTGACTCGCAACAAATGGAGTTAGTATTTCTTGTTTTCTCAGTGAAGGTGATAAAAGTTCATTGTTAGTCTTTTGCCATTTTAAAAGAGTTAGGGCTTGATTCAGAAAAGCATTTGAGGTCCTGACTTCAGTGGACTTACACATGTGCAAATGTGTAAGGGCCATTCCTGAGCATGGAAGCTCCTGAATCAGAGCCTTAGAAAGTAAGCATGTAGCAGTACATTTTATTCAGTAGTATTTTAAATTAGTAATTGTAAAACTAACAGGAGCTATATCGGGACAAAATCTTGAAGCTGTACTAACCAAATGTAAGCTACTGTCTAAGACTAATGACTAAAAAAGCATGTAAAAGAAATGTACGTGTGCCAGCTAAAAATACTGTGCAGCTTTCATAAAATAACAAAAGGTAGGACAAAATGTAACACTAAAACCACTGAGAATCTCATTCCTGCAATCTGTACTGACAGGAATAGGCCTTAAGTCTCAGGGGGAGAGGAGAGTAAATCTGTTTATTTTAGTAAGATTTCATTTTTAAAGATTTGAAATGTATGTAATTTTGGTGTGAAAAGAGTAGCTGCAGATCTCAACAAAAAAAAACACAAAAAAACCCCCCAAAAAAAACCCCACCACCAGAGCATATATTCATCAGGAAAACTAATTAAATTTGAATGGATTAAAAATTTTAAAATATTACATAGTATTCTCTATTTTATTGAACTGTATATCAGTCTTTAAAAAAAACTTGATTAATATTTTGAAAACATTTACCTCTTGATTTCTAAATGTATGGAAAAGTTTGGCTTTAGAAAGAAAATCAAGGAAACTTTAATTTTTCACTGAATAATTGGAAAACTTTTAAATTATAGCAAAGGAAGAAGCAAATTGTGCAGTGTGTGACAGCCCTGGAGACCTCTTAGATCAACTTTTTTGTACTACCTGTGGGCAGCATTACCATGGGATGTGCCTGGATATACAAGTTACACCTTTAAAACGAGCAGGTTGGCAGTGTCCTGACTGCAAAGTGTGCCAGAACTGCAAGTAAGTGAGAATGGGGCATGGTTTTACATACGCTCAGATTTTAAGAAGAAAATGTTACTAATAAAACTGTTTGTTTGTTCTAAAAAAGTAAAGATTGCAGACCAAAGTACATCTGCTTAGCACAGGGATGGTCAATGTGTGGCTCTGGAGCCACATGCAGCTCTTCAGAAGTTAATATGTGGCTCCTTGTGTAGGCACCGACTCCTATGTGCCGGGGAGTGCTCCTTCCAATGTGCCGGGGGGTGCTCACTGATCAACCCAAGGCTCTGCCACAGGCCCTGCCCCCACTCCACCCCTTCACACCCCGTCCCGAACCTGCCATGCCCTCGCTCTTCCGCCCAGAACCTCCTGCACACCATGAAACAGCTGATCGGGAGGGAGGGAGGGAGGGAAGAGGAGGTGCTGACTGGCAGAGCTGCCCATGGGGAGGAGGTGCTGGGAGCCGGCGGGGGTGGAGAGAGGGAGATGATGGGGGGCTGCTGATGTATTACTGTGGCTCTTTGGCAATGTACATTGGTAAATTCTGGCTCCTTCTCAGGCTCAGGTTGGCCACCCCTGGCTTAGCACATAGTGCTAACTTAAATAACTGATCAAATCCCAAAGCTTCTGAATCTTCCTCAAAAAAGAGCTGAAATGGAACTCCTAAATATTAGGTACTTTACCACTGGCTGGAAGCGTTCTTTGTGCAAGACTGATCCTTCTACTTCAGTATACTTTGTAGAGGGAGCGAACTGATGAGTCATTGCTAAAACAGATTTGTGGCTTACCTAAATAAGTTGAAGGTGATGACCAATCAAGAGCAGCCACTGATAAGACAGACAGGCATTTGAAACAATGAAATTAATTTTGCAAGGGTTCACTGGGGACTGAAATATACCTGCACAATTATTCTCATAAGACCATTGCCTGGGGCAAAGCAATTTCGGGGGCCCCTTCCATTAAAAAAAAAGTTGCAATACTATAGTATAGTATATTGCCCCGGGGCCTGGGGCAAATTGCCCCCCCCTCGGTCAGCTCTGCATAAGATCTATCTAATACACGTTGTATTTTTAAGTGCCCATTGAGAAAGAAAAAGAATATTGTTCTGTTTTATGGACATCAACAAGGACAATCTGAGAGTGAATAACCACTTAATTGCTGCCTGATATGCCTGATACATAGGGCAAAATGCACCACCTCTAGTGCTGCACCATTTACCAAGAACAAGAAGTTCAAAGAAAGTTATGTTCTCTCACCACACGCAGACTACAGTAGATCTCAGCCGTCAAGGATTAGTATTGGAGCACATTCTAAAAAGTACACCCACGAGAAGACTTTCATTGTCTTATGGGAAGACATGTTAAAAAATCCTCTCCGTAATGGCAAATGGAATAGGTAGTAAAATGTGATTATATACACGGTGTATTTTTTTGTTGAGGATAGGGTGACAGAATTAAGCAAGTGTCATAGGACAGGGTCTTATCCATTTTGCTATTCAGAGCAGCATTTGTGTCTTTCTCTCAAAATATCATGTCTCTCAGATAACGAAGTAGCATCTAATACGCAGTATGACATTTTGCTGATGACTTCTGAGTGTGAGCCTGCAGTTTAACTATGCTTCTTCATCAAAACCAAACCTCAGTGGTACACCCAGTTGCTACGTTTATTTATTAGAACTTAAAAATACACAAAATATATTTGATATTTAAAAATACCGGGCAGATCCTCAGCTTGTTCTTTTCTCAATGGGGAATTTTTTTTTAAATGCCTATTTTTACACACACACACACACACACACACACACACACACACACACACACACACACACACACACACACACACACACACACACACACACACACACACACACACACACACACACACACACACACAACCTGTCAATTGTCACTGAAGGCTGTAGAGCTATGATGATTACACCAACTGAAGATCTGCCCGACTACGTAATCTGTAAGATAATTGGATTTGGAATCTTCTCCCTTAACAGTTATTTTTACTCATTTGCATGCATATAGGTTTGTCATCATAGGCTTATTGGCAGGCCGAGTTGTGGGTAACTATTCCTTTTTTGAAAAAATATCATTGAATCATTTGTTTTCAGAAGAAGGTAAAATTACATAGGCTTTCCAGACACACACAAGGCGGAATGTTTCAAATTTTGAGCTGATTCACCTGGATGGAATTCTATCTAAATATGTTAATTCTAGTCAGATGTTCCTTGAACTTTCAAACATAGGTGTCAAAAGGTAGGTCTTAAATCCACGTATAGACATCTAAATAAAAACGGCTGGTTTCCAGAAGTCACGGGAGTTGAAAGTGTGCAGCCATTTTGAAAACAAGACCACTTATAGTTTCTTTAATATGGACTTAAGAGCCTGTCTTTAGGCACCTATGTTTGAAAATTGTGTCCGTATGTTGCTATTGTGATGTAAAGAGAGTTCTGTGCCCAATTATCCCAGGTTTGTTCTTAGAATACTTTCTAAAGAGAGTTTTTCAGTATAGCCTGTTTTAAAAGACTTTAAGTGTCTCCATTGACATATTTCTTAGGCATTCTGGGGAAGACAACAAGATGCTGGTGTGTGATACATGTGACAAAGGGTACCATACTTTTTGTCTACAACCAGTTATGGACTCTGTACCAACAAATGGCTGGAAATGCAAAGTAAGTTGAATATGTTTTTAAAACTATTCATTACCTGTGTGGGGCCAAACCTTGATATCGTTGCTCATGCTGAGTATTACCTTACTCCATATTTATTACTATTGAAACCAGAGTGATTATTTGTGGAGTAAGGTTGTTTGAAGTGAGTAAAAGTATCTGAATTCATCCCCTGGCTAGTGAAAATAGTATTTTGGTGGTGTTTTTTTTTTTTTAAATCAATATAGATGTGCATATGGGTGTAACATAAAGACAACAGTCTAGCTTTTTTAATCCCAGAGAATTTCATACATGTGATACTGAATGGTGTAAATTATTTTGGAGATGTTTTCTAGTGAAGATAAATATGGAGGCTAGCTAAAAAGATGCTGTTTGTTTTGCTTGAAGCTCTTTCTCACAAAGACTTCTCACATAATGTGTTTTATTCAATTCTTTACCCTAGTATTGCATGATTTATTATTTTATTCATCTTTTGAGTTGAGAATTTGTTGCCTCTGAGCCAGATGCCTCTACTACTGGAAAGGATCTCTGCCAGCTAGTCAGCTTGCTGGATGCCTAAAGCTTATTTACTTGTTGATTTTAAATTAATAAAATGACAGCCAGACAGGAACCAGCATATTCATAAAATTATATTGTGTTTTTAAAAATAAACTTCTGTAGATAAGATGTTCCCAATTTATGTAAAACCTGCATGAGAAATCTTTATTCTAATCATGTTTAGTTTTTTATATAGTGCTTTTTGTTTGTGCCGCATTTTGAACACAAGTTTAATGGTGATAATATACATGCAGGGCAAATACTGTAGGCATTGTATGTTCAGTAAAAGCTATGTTATCCAGTATTTTACCAACCAGAAAGTTCTAGAAACCAGCACTTCTGATCTTCATTGAAAATCCAGTTTATAGTCTGGTTGGCGTGTGGCCAGTAGGCTCCCTACCTGTCTCCGCATGGCTCCCCGGAAGTGGAGATATGTCCCTGCTGCTCCTAGGTGGAGGAACAGCCACAAGAGGGTTGGAGTGTGGGAGGAGGTGCTGGGTGCAGGCTCTAGGAGGGAGTTTGGATGCGGGAGGGGGCTCAGGACAGGGGATTGGAGTGCAGGAGGCATTTCGGGGTGCAAGATCCAGACAGTGCTCACCTCAGGCGGCTCCCTGCAAGCAGCGACATGTCCCTGTTGCTCCCAGGCAGAGGTGCTGCCCCCACAGCTCCCATTGGCTACGGTTCCCAGTCAATGGGAGCTGCAGAGCCAGCACTCGGAGTGGGGCAAGGCGTAGGCAGTGTGCAGAACCACCTAGCTGCGCTTCCGCCTAGGAGCAGCAGAGACATGTTGCTGCCCAAGGTGAGCGCTGCCTGGATCCAGCACCCCACCCCCCTCCTGCACTCTAACCTGAGCCCCCTCTTGCACCCAAACTCCCTCCCTCTTAGTTGACCAGAATTTTTGACTTTTCAGCACTCCCCCCATTTCCCCAGCCTGCCAGTTAACAAAGCTTTTACTGTATATTGACCTACATTTTACAGCTTGGAAAATTAAGATATAAAGCTGAAATAAGTTGCCCAAGTCCACACACCGGTCAGTGCAGACCTGAGGTTAGAACTAGAGTTTCTGATTTCCAGTCTTGTGTTCATTCCTCTAGATTATGCTGCCAAACAGAATGCGGCTGTTCATTAGTGGTACAATGAGCAACAGTCACTTTACTGCACCAATATCAATCATGTTCGATCTTTGGTATTCCACCAACTGCATGGTGTAGATATAATTTTTGGGGGGATAGAACAGTGTCACAGGCTTAGTGGCTTCAGCTTTATCTATAGCAGTCTGCCCCTCCCCAGTGTAGCCACGTTTTTAGGAGGAAGAGACTGTAAGGAAAAGACCATTTGATGACAGCCTGTCACAAATAAATTGTTTTGGTTAAAAATGTTCTGAGTATTGCATCATTTTGTAAAATTGGCTTTCTACTATACTGATGCTTTGATTATAATCTCTTGCCTGATATAAAAAAAGATTTGATATGTTATGGACAATTTTTGGAACCTGATCTGTGATACGTACTTACCGCATTTCCTTGTGACCTAAAGTAGCTTGGGTATCCAGTTGTGAAATGTAGGCTTGCAGTTACACTATTAGAATTGTGTAAAATGTCAATAAGGTGGTAAGCATATATTTTTTAAAATGTGTATAATGTTACTGCTGCAAAACAAACTAATGATTCATTACTCTAGGCCAGGTTGGTCTCTTTGATACAAAACAAAATAAAATCTCAGGGAAGGAATGTGGGGGGAAGAACAGCCCATTGTTTCCCTTTTGGAGGTTTCCTCAGATCATTTCTTCTTGGGGAGAGTGTGGGACTGCCCTTCAAGTGGAACAGGAAGTGAGTTTGGGCCCCAAACCTTACCAATCTTGGGGCATCTGCTGGGGTCAGAGTCTTCTGTGAGGGGGCCTTGTGTTACCTCATGGCCTTCAAGCCTCTTGGTACTCTTCCCATCTTCCTATTAGTGGTGCCATTCTGACAGGCTTCCCTATTTGACTCCTGCCCCTGGAATAACCTTAAACAGTGCCAGGAGTGGCTCCATCTTGAGCATCCTCTTGCAGCAGGCCATGGCACAGCCATTGTGCCTGCCTCAGTTTTCTTCCTTCTGAGTCCCGAGTATCTCTATGCCAGGCTCTCCTGCCTCAGTTATATCACTCCTTAGGACTGGTTTAGTACATAAACATTGTGCAAATAATTGCCAACAAAAATCCCAACACATGGTCCATTTATCATATACAGTGCCTATAGTCCTTAAAATGCCAGGACATCCAGTCCCTTAACACCCCAAGTACCACACCTTCAGTGTTTTCTGCAAAACCTAGGCAGCTTGTCAGTCCTCTTCTTTCCTTCTCCTAGCTGGCATGCAACCCTGCTCTTCCCAGCAGGAGCCCCCACAGCCACGTTGCTGGGAGATCATTCTCACCAGGAGAGCACCCCTCAGTCCTCTGCCCCTCTAACTATTCACCTGGGTCCAACTCTCCAGCTTGGGCACAATAGCGAATATGCCCCTCCACTACTCCTGTGCTTTCAGCCCTCTCCAGACCTTGGCTTTCACTTTCCGGTTTAGGCAACTCACTCAGCTGCTCTCTGGCCTTCAGTGCTCCCCAACCCTCCGGCCCTGGCGTTCTGGCTTTGGGTTGTTGTCCAGCAAACCCTCTTGTTGCTCTCCTGCCTTCAGCATTCCCCAGGAATCTCCTACAGCTTCCTTCAGGGACCTCTTCTGGTCTCTGGAAGGTCTCATCTGCCCCTTTTTGTGACTGACTCAGGCTGCTCTGACTCAGTCTCTCTCTCTTTCTCCCTGATCCTTTATAGCCTTTGGTATTGCCCTGCCAAACTGGGAGCACCTGTTCTGGCACAGCTGCTTCATTTACCGGGGCCAGCCACCCAAGACAAAAGGTGTGTGCGCATTGGTGCATGTGGTGTTCCAGAACATGAAGGGTGCCCTTCTCAGAAACAGTTAATAATAAAGGTTCAAGCTATATTAACATCTGTGTGGAGATTCTCTTCAAAGTTCTCTAAGTTTAGTAAGGTAATGGCATGCTTTTTCACAGCAGTCTGCCTCCCCAAACACAAATCATGGACCTTACAAAAAGTCCTTCAGAGTGCCTCTAGAAGAGAAAGGAAGGCTAGCATGGAGGCACCTAATCCTAATGCATCCCTTCCTCCCCCCTCTCCCCCAAACACTTCATATGGGAAGGGGGAGATCTGCATGCTGAGGGATGCCCCTGGGCACCAACCCCCAGCGATTGTGTCCCTGTCTTTATAACATTCCCTTTGTATCAAGATAATATGCATAGTTTTTTTCAGGTGAGAAGGGACCATAATGATCATCTAGTCTGATCACCTGCATAGAACACAGGCCAGAAATCCCAACCTAGTGATCTCTGAAGGCATTCTGCCATCAGGTTGTGGTGTGGCACCGTAGCTGCTTGGTGGAGACTACTTCAGTTCATTCAGAGTGCCTCTAGAAGAGAAAGGAAGGCTAGCATGGAGGCAACTGATCCTAATGCATACCCCCAGACACTTCATGTGGAAAGGGGGAGATCTGCATGCTTCAGTTCAGTCGCTGAATCAGCCCATATAGGCACTTAAGCAGCTCCCTGTGTAGGAGATGGGAAGGTGGATGATCCATACAGAGATCCATATGGATTCCCTGCATCTGGTCATGTCTGTCTCCATACATTGCTCTTGAAGGGGCTTGTGCAACACTCCAGTCTGTGCCATGAAGTAGTTGCTTCCTGCCCCGTATGCCTCCCTTTGTGCTGACACTCCTTGTTCAGTAAAATAACACAATTCAACTGCACAAGGCCCTCTTTCACCGTGGAGGAAGAGACTGAATTTATCCCATTGTTGTCATCGTAAATGGCAATAATTTGTTAATACATTTTCTGGCATTGTATACTACACAGAAAATGAGCAGTAATTGAATAGTTATGAGTGCTGTTAAAAGGTGATAACCATTAGTTCTGAAGTTATAAATGTAAAAATTGTAATATGGACTGAAGATAGTTAGTATACGATTTTATTTGGTGACCTTTGTGAAATGAGTTGAGGCCTAATTCAGTTCTAATTATACAGGTGTCAGAATCACAAAAGCACCACCACAGGTTGTACTAATTGATCCTCTTGTTAGTAGCCTGAACAAGAAGCTGACATTTTGAATGGGATTAGAGACTGAAGTATCCACTCACCAGAAAGGTTGTGTCCCTTTCAAGTGAGAGTGCAGTGCAAGGAAATTTTTCCTGCTTTTGCCAGGCTTTACATGTTCTGTGGATAGAAAACTTCCAGAGTCAGAGTGGTTAATCTTGTATCATTTACTAGCATTTGTCAAAAAAAGGATTTTAAAAATGCCCCTTTAATGACAGTGTAGCATCATAATTAACAAACTAAATCCCTGTTTTTTATGGTCCCCAGAACTGCAGAGTGTGTGCCGAGTGTGGCACACGAACCAGTTGTCAGTGGCACCACAACTGTCTAGTGTGTGATAGTTGTTACCAACAGCAAGACAACCTACCCTGTCCTTTTTGTGAAAAATCATGCCACGCAGACTTGCAGAAAGACTTGTTGCATTGTCATATGTGCAAAAGGTAAGAAGCTGAATTTACTACAACTCCTTAAATGATTTTAATGTGTTTGGCAGCCTGTCTGAAATTAGTGCATCCATCTCACTTCATTTAATTGGCAAGGGTCATCATAAAACATTGCCATAGTTGTCAATAAATAGGTCCCTTTGTTTGTAATTTCAGCAAATGAATAAATGGGCATGGTCAGTAAACTGTCCTCTCTCCTCCTAGAGACTGGGGCATAACAAAGAAACTTGCCCTGCAGTTAGTCATGTTGCATTTATTCTGTGGGTAAACTGAAGACTAGAGCTGACCAGGGCTGTCAAAGTGATAACATTTATGAGCACTAGCTTTAAATTCTTTCTATTATAAATTTTAATTTTATGAAGATACCAGAAACAGAATTATTTGTATTTGTCTTCTTTTGCAAAGCCTATAGAATAGGCATTCTGTATCCAGTTATACCCATGCTGTTCGCTCAGTAATGGGGGGGATGAAAGAGGCGGGAAATTTTTAAATCGATATGCATTTAGAACAATATTATGGTTACATAGTTGGCTTTAAGCAAAGTTTAGACTGATATTTAAATTTGTTCTCTCCTTGATGTATTGAAAGCTTTTTTTATTTCTTCCCTCCCCCAAAGCAGCAGTAGTTCTAAGGTGGAAAAAGAATCACATTCTCTAGGCCTTACTGTCTAAATAAGTCAAAGTACATTTAGTCATAATTTATAATTGCACCCTTTAGGCATTGGTTTACACTTTTGTGGTGTGTGTGCATTCGTGTGCTTGTGCGTGCTCTGAGAATTGGAATGAAGAGAGAGAGAGACAGAGATTGATTCTTAGTAAGACATTTTATAATTTAATGAGAATTAATTGTAATTAATGTAACTTTAATAATCTATCCAGGTGGATTCATATAGAATGTGACAAGCCTCCAAGTAATGAATTGGATTCACAGTTAAAAGATTACATCTGTACTCTCTGTAAACAACTAGAAGAAGTGGATCAGACACAGCCATGTGATCTAATGCAGACTTCTGGACTGATTCCTGAATCTGTCAGTGTGACAGGTAAAAATTTCTCTCTCAAAGTGTGAGAGTATCAAACAGTTAGTTATGGTAAAGCTGTATTTAATTAAATCATTAAACAGCATTCAATGAAATGTATTTTGCCATTGTAAGGGTCTAATTCAAAACAAAATATTTAGACAGGAGACAGTCCCTGCCTCAAAGATCTTACAGTCTAATTAGACAAGACAGACCAAAGATGAGAGGGGAAACAGAAAGATGTGAAGTGTTTTGTCCAAGCTTATACAGTAGGTCATCAACAGAGCTGGGAGTAGAACCCAAGTCATGGTCTGGTGCTCTGTCCACTAGACCTGCTACCTTGTGAAATTGTAATGGGGAAAAAAAAAGTTGAATACACGTGGGTATTTCACACCACGTTGTCTTGCGGATTGCACTTCTTCTCATGCATGCTTTGTCTAATGGGAGAAATAAGGTTGGTGTTTAAGCTTGGAGGCAGAGGCTAGAAATTTTACAAAAAACACCACCTTCATTAGGAGCAGGCACTAGTGAAGTCTTGCACTGCTTTGACAGCATCAGCCAATCTGGCCCTTTGTGAGTTCTTGCCATCCATGTATTGTGAGCTTTTTTTAGAAGAAATAGGGAAACCAACTGCAAGGTATCTATATCCCAGGGAGCCAATTATTCCTTCATTGGTGATGAGGAAAATGTTGAACTATCAGAAAAGTCAAGTATAATTCTCCTATGTGTGCAGGCTAATCCTTTGCGTAAACAAGCATCTTTGATGCTGGCTCTGTCCATGTGTATACACCCTTGATGAGTAGCAGGGGATAATGAAAAATTGTTCTTGGAGAGGGACAGTGACAGTAGGTAAATATAAATAAATGAATGGCAGAGGTTAGAATGAACATGTACAACAGGTTAGCAAAAGGTCACTTCAATCTTGAAAAGGCTACTCATGGTTATTGAACTTTCAAATAGTGTGTTTAGGGCATTTAGGGAGAAGTTTGAGCTAGCACACAAAACTAATCCTAAAAACCTTCCAACCTTAAAATGAAGACACTGCTGAATAAATTGAAGCTTTTATTTGAATGCTTTAAATTGAAAATACTACTTTGGTTATGTTTTTTAGCCAGGTGAAACACTGAGTAATATATCCTTTTCCTCAAAGGAAAAGTTAGGTTGTCATCCCAACTACTAGTGAAAATCTGAAGCTATTATAGGAGGAAGAAGAAAAGGAGTACTTGTGGCACCTTAGAGACTAACCAATTTATTTGAGCATGAGCTTTCGTGAGCTACAGCTCACTTCATCAGATGGATCATTCATCTGATGAAGTGAGCTGTAGCTCACGAAAGCTCATGCTCAAATAAATTGGTTAGTCTCTAAGGTGCCACAAGTACTCCTTTTCTTTTTGCGAATACAGACTAACACGGCTGTTACTCTGAAACCTATTATAGGAGGGTAGTCATGTAGCATTTTACACCCAAGAGATTACTTCTGTACATTAAACCCAGATTTGGAACCAATCTAAATGATCTTTTCTTCAAATTGAAATTAAAATATCACTTTAATGTTGGTATAGTCTCTGAGAGGGCTATTTAGGTGCTAAAAGTAGCATCACCTAATAGTTTCTGGCTTTTTGAACTTTCAGGAGGCTTTCCTGAACAAAAAGCAATAGTCGTGCTTTTTTGCACTAATGCTATCTGAGGATCAGTTACTTAGGAGCTAGAGTTATTAGTATATACTTTACATTTTCCCTGTCCCCTACTTCCCCTACTGCATTTTAATGAATTTTATTAGGTATAAAGGCTTTTAGGGGAAAAGAAAGTAGGCTTCTGGTAGGCGTGCACCATAATGAGGACTTCAGCCCAATACCGCTCATTGGACACAAATCAGATGTCAAGAATTATAACATTCCTAAACCAGTCGGAGAACACTTCAGTCTCTCTGGTCACGTAATCACAGACATGAAGGTCGCTATCTTAAAACAAAAAAATTTCAAATCCAGACTCCAGCGAGAAACTGCTGAATTGGAATTCATTTGCAAATTGGATACTATTACTTTAGGCTTAAATAGAGACTGGGAGTGGCTAAGTCATTATGCAAGGTAGCCTATTTCCCCTTGTTTTTTCCTCCCCCCCCCCCCCGACGTTCTGGTTAAACTTGGATTTAAACTTGGAGAGTGGTCAGTTTGGATGAGCTATTGCCAGCAGGAGAGTGAGTTTGTGTGTGTGTCTGTATCCCCGGGAAAAGGGGTGGGGGGGTGAGAAAGCCTGGATTTGTGCTGGACATGGCTCACCTTGATTACCATGCACATTGTAGGGAGAGTGGTCACTTTGGATGAGCTATTACCAGCAGGAGAGTGAGTTTGTGTGTGTATGGGGGTGAGGGGGTGAGAAAACCTGGATTTGTGCTGGAAATGGCCCACCTTGATTATCATGCACATTGTAGGGAGAGTGGTCACTTTGGATAAGCTATTACCAGCAGGAGAGTGAGTTTGTGTGTGTGGTTTTTGGAGGGGGGTGAGGGGGTGAGAGAACCTGGATTTGTGCTGGAAATGGCCCACCTTGATTATCATACACATTGTGAAGAGAGTTGTCACTTTGGATGGGCTATTACCAGCAGGAGAGTGAGTTTGTGTTGGGGGGGTGGAGGGTGAGAAAACCTGGATTTGTGCTGGAAATGGCCCAACTTGATGATCACTTTAGATAAGCTATTACCAGCAGGACAGTGGGGTGGGAGAAGGTATTGTTTCATGATCTCTGTGTGTATATAATGTCTGCTGCAGTTTCCACGGTATGCATCCGATGAAGTGAGCTGTAGCTCACGAAAGCTCATGCTCAAATAAATTGGTTAGTCTCTAAGGTGCCACAAGTACTCCTTTTCTCTTTGCGAATACAGACTAACACGGCTGTTACTCTGAACCTGAGTTAATATGCTTTCTCCATGCAACTTCCTGCAGCTGAAATGGGATCCTTGTATATGAAAGAAGGCCTATGCCTCAAGTGGAAAATTTAGCCTCCACTGGCTAAGTTTGCTGTGTCAGGAAAGTAGGTTGAAAGGGCAATGTTCTGAACATTGATAGACTCTAGAGCCTCTTCACTATGTCATAAGTCTACAGTGTTCATGTATTATTTATTTGTATAAATATTTTCAGCCATAATTCTTCAAGTTATTTATAGGATTTGGGACCTTATGGCTTGATTCTCATTTACGCCATAGCTCTTTTATATGGCTCTTGCAGTGTAAAGGGATTTTAAAGTGAGTGTAAATTATGTTTACAAAATTACACTTGCACTCATTTTACAGCCCCTTTTCACTGTCAGAATGGTGTAGCACTAATGAGAATTAGGCCCTTAGGGTTTGTCTATATTTGAAAGTTAATTGGGATTAAAGTAGGCTGTGAATTTAAAGTGCAATATAGATTCCTGAATACTTCCACATGTGGACACTCTTGTTCTGGAATAAGAGTGCCTTATACCTGTTAAAATTAATCCATTTAGGCCTGGTCTGCACTTAAAATTTAAACTGTTACAGCTATGTCGGTCATGGTTGTGAAAAACCACACCCCCATCAACATAGCTATGCTGACAAAAAACATAATATTGACACAGCTATGCCAACGGAGAGGGCTTCTGTCAATGTAGCTTACATCATTCAGAGAGGTGGTGTTCCTATGTCTGCAGAAAAACTCCTTCTGTTGGTGAATGCTGTGTCTGCATTCGGGGACTATGCTGGCGTAGGCTCTGAGTGTAGATGTAGCATTAGGGTAGATTAAGTTAAACAGGACCAAGACACTCTTATTCCAGAATAAGTATCCATACATGGAGTTTTCAATACATTGAGTTATTCCATACATGGAGATATAGCTATTCCTGAATAACTCCATGTTTAGACAAGCTCTTTAGGAAATGCTGTATATTCTACCTAACCTTCTAGTTGTCCTGATTTGCCTTATCTCAGATCACATAATTAAATACCATGTTGTTAAACAAAAAGGTCAAGCAATGACAGCAACCACAGATGCCAAAGTAATACAATAAATGCTATGTCAAAATTGATAAATGCTTTGCTTTTCCTTAAGCTTGTACAAATGAAATGGAAATTGGAGGTGATGCAGAAGACGTGGCATTTCAGGAAAAAAGAGTTACTGATGATGGTCCTGGTCAAGAATCAACAGTTGGATGTGCTGCAAATGGTAAGAATGAGAGGTTCACAGCCAGACAAAATATATGACAAAGTGCTCATGGAGTTACATAAACACTAACAGGAAGATTCCCTGCCTTTTGAAGAGTCAAATGAATTGTATAGATTCCATCACCAGAACTCTTCAGTGGCTGTACTAACTATGTTTTGTTATTTGAAAGATTATTTTCATTAAGACAAGGATAAAATTATAAACTGTGTCTGCAGAACATTTATATGCGGAAAAAAATGTTAAATGTTTACTGGGAGTGGATATTCCCTGACATAGAAGCTAACCAAACTGGGCATGTTTATATATTTGTGGAGTATAGAGAAAAATATTATATTATTTGTTGCCATATAATTTCAATTGCAAAACTTTCTGTATGAGTCTGCAAAGGATTGGGGCCTGTCATATAGCCCCTCTTCTAGTTAGACCCAGGCTTGTTCTTGTTGAGCCAGTGCCCTTCTCCAGGGAATTCTGCCTGGAACCTTCTCACAGAGTCTGAGGAACGTAATTTCCAGCAGGGACAGCTGCTGCTGTTTCTTTTCTTTCAAGTCTCCTCAACAAAATAATATCAAAACCTCCCCAGGTCTGTCCCTCATCCCCATAAGTTCTTCAACCCAAAAGTTCCTGGCTTTTGCCTCAGAGCCTTTGTGATAATAGGACTTCCCACCGTCTCCCTTCTGTCCGTTTTGTTTCTGAGAGCAGTTCCTCACAGATGTAGCTTCAGCCTCTGGCAGGTATCATAGTTCTCCCTTTCTATTTCCTGGTCCTCCTTTTATGGAGAACAGCCTGCTAAGCTACACAGGTCTTCTCCCAGGTGCATCAGGTGGGCCTAATTAGTCAGCTGCTGGCCTCTGACCCCAGAGGAATGATATCCCTTATGCTTTCACATGGTCTCATGTGTTAGCAAATAGCACACAACAGGATGAGTGGCTGAATTTTCCCTTGTGTGTTTTGGGCCACATACCTAAGAGGTGAGTGCTTCCAGCATGCTTGCTACGTGGATTTAATCATACAACCATATATGACCTACTGTAATAATTTTATCTTTTTTCCAAATGCAAGTGGATTTTTAAAATAGATGTTCTACCCTCATAAAAAGAAGCTCATGGCAAAAATACAAGCCATTTTTTTCCCCCTGCTTTAAATTCAGTTCCCTTGATTTTCCTTATTGTAATCACCTTTCCATTTTGTCTGACTCTGGATGGACCACCCTTCAAAAATTGCCATTGACACTGCTTACTGGAATCTACCCACTCTGTTTAAAGCACTTTGAGAAGTAACATACGTATTTATTTATTTGGCTTTGGGGTCAGCGGAACGAAGGGTGCTGTTGATTAACATGAGACCCTTCTTCCTGTTGGCTGAATGTGCAACTCCTTCAGAACTTCCTGCCCTTGTCAGCTAGAAGACTGAGAACTTGAGTATCTCATATGGAAATGTAGAACACTAGCAAATGAGCCACCAAGTCCAAAGTCCTATAGCTTTGTACACTTTTTCCTAAGTTCAAGAGGCAACTCATCTTTTATCTGACATCTGTTTACTGCCTGGAAGAGTGAACCACAAAAGACCTTATCGTGTTTGTTTTCAAAACAGGGCAGCAGGAGAAATTCTTACGAAAACATTTTGTATTCTGAATACAATATGTAGTTTCTCCAGAATAAGATGTTTTCCACATATTTGCTGCTCTTTGAATAATGGTGTATGTTGCTGCACACAACTTGAGAACTGACAGAAATTTGGGTTTTGAGAAATTACAGTGTGTGCCCGAAAAGGACATGTCTACACTAAGGGGACTACGCTGGCATTGCCACAGTGCCGTAGCTATGCCAGCGTAACCCCATAGTGCAGCATACACCAACAAAAGGGGTTTTTCCATTGGTGTAGGAACACCACCTACCTGAGTGATAGTAGCTAGAGTGGCAAGCATTCACTGTCAACTTTGCTTCATCTACACTGGGGGTCAGGTAGCATAGCTCCATCCCTCATGGGTTTGGATTTGTCACACTGCAGAGTGACATAGCTACGTCAGCTTAACTTTTAACTGTAAACCAGGTCAAGGATTAAGTATCAAGTTCATACCCTTAAGTTTGTACAATAGCTATGCATCTGTTGGTGGTTCCATTTTTATGTATTTTTTGTAGCACTTTAGAGCATCTGACACCTTTAGTGTCTTATAATAAGGCTGTAACTGTTGGTTAGTGGATGGAGTTATTTGTTTGTTTCCTAAGACATAGGAAAGAAAAGTCATTTAAGGCATTACAAAGCTTTAGCCAAAACATAGGTTGGCTTCTAATCAGAAAGACTGTTGTCTTCAATATTAGGTGTTTGATCATCCATTAATTCAGAAGTATTCAAAGCCTAAACCATCAGGCTCTCTGTATGTGACATTTTGTTCCAGCACTCTTGGGTAGACTAGCTGAATTTTCTTCATTGAGTAATGTAATCAATGAACTTGTCAAATTATTTATTTGAAAAATCATTGAATCAGAGAAGTGTAGGACTGGAAGGGACCTCAGTATGTCATCTAGTCCAGCCCTCTGCACTCAAGACAGGACTAAGTAATAACTAGACCACTCCTGAAAGGTGTTGGTCTAACCTGTTCTTAAAATCCTTCCGTGAAGGAGATTCCACAACCTCCCTAGACAATTTGTTCCAGTGCTTAACCACCCTGACAGTTAGGAAGCTTTCCCTAACGTCCCCACTTAACCTTCCTTGCTGCAATTTAAGACCACTGCTACTTGTCCTAAACTCAGAGGTTAATGAGAAATTTTTTTCACCCTTCTCCTTGCAACAACCTTTTATGTACTTGAAAACTATTATCATGTACCCCTCAGTCTTCTCTTCTCCAGACTAAACAACCAATTTTTTCAATCTTACCTCATAGGTAAGGCTACAATTTAGTCACAGGTATTTTTAGTAAAAGTCATGGACGGGTCACAGGCAATAACCAAAAAGTCACATCCAGTGACCTGTCTATGACTTTTACTAAAAATACCCCTAACTAAACCTTAGGTGCTGACGGAGGGGGTGTGCTCAAGCGGATGCTGCTGGGGGTGGGGTGCAGCTGCGGGCCCTGCTGTCACTGCTGCTTCTGGGGGTGGGCAGCCCAGGGCCCCACTGCTGCTCCGGGGAGGGGAGGCAGCCCGGGGCCCTGCTGATGCCACCACCGCACCGCCAGACAGAGGCGGTCTGGGGTCCTGCCACTGCTCCTCCAGGTGAGGGCGACCTGGGGTGCCACTGCTGCTCCCGGACCGCTGCTCCGAGGTAGTGCCTGGGGCCAGTTGCCTGGGACCGTCGGAGCAGCAGCCAGTGCGGCTGGTCCCAGGGCCGCCCCAGCTGCTTAGGCGGTCCTGGGATCAGCTGCAGAATTCATGGAGGTCATGGAATCTGTGACTTCCCTGACCTCTGTGAAAGACTCGCAGCCTTTCTCATAGGTCATGTTTTCTAGGCCTTTAGTCATATTTGTTGCTCTCCTCTGGACTTTCTTCAGTTTATCCACATCTTTCTTGAAATGTGGCATCCAGAACTGGACACAATACTCAAGTTGAGGCCTGATCAGCATGGAGTAGAGTGGAAGAATTACTTCTTGTGTCTTGCTTACAGTACTCCTGCTAATACATCGCAGAATGATGTTTGCTTTTTTTGCAACATGTTATACTGTTGACTCACATTTAGCTTGTGACCCCCAGATCCTTTCCACAGTACTCCTTCGTAGGCAGACATGTCCCATTTTGTGTGTGTGCAATTGGTTGTTCCTTCCTCAGTGGAGTACTTTTCATTTGTCCTTATTGAATTTCCTTCTATTTACTTCAGACCATTTCTCCGGTTTGTCCAGATCATTTTGAATTTTAATCCTATCCTCCAAAGCACTTGCAAACCCGCCCAGCTTTGTATCATCTGCAACTTTGTACTTGTACTCTCCATGCCATAAATAATTTATGAAGACATTGAACAGAATTGGACTCAGGACCGATCCCTGTGGGACCCCACTCGATATGGCCTTCTAGCTGAACTGTGAACCACTGATAACTACTCTCTGGGAACAGTTTTCCAAACAGCTATGCATGCATCTTAGAGTAGCTCCATCTAGGTTTTATCTCCTATTTGTTTATGAAGAGGTCATAAGGGACAGTATCAAAAGCTTTATTAAAGTCAAGATATACCACATCCACCACTTCCCCCATCCACAAGGCTTGTTACCCTGTCAAAGAAAGCTATTAGTTTGGTTTGACATGATTTGTTCTTCACAAATCTATGTTAACTGTTACTTACTACCTTATTATCTTCTAGGTGTTTGAAAATTAATTGCTTGAATATTTGCGCCATTGTCTTTCCAGGAACTGAAGTTAAACTGACTGGTCTCTAATTCCCTGGGTGGTCCTTATTCCCCTTTTTATAGATTGGAATTATATATGGTCTCTTCCAGTCTTCTGGAATCTCTCCTGTCTTCCATGAGTTTTTGAAGACAATCGCTAAAGGCTCAGGTATCTTCTCAGTCAGCTCCTTGAGTATTCTAGGATGTATTTCATCAGGCCCCGCTGACTTGAGGACACCTAACTTGTAATATTTAACTTGTTCTTCCCATATTTTAGTCTCAGCTAAATGATAGATTCAAAGGAGCTAAGAGACTATTGGTTGGCTTTTAAACCAGTGGGACCTGAAGAGTTATATCCAAGATCCTGAAACAAATAGCAAAATATATAGCTGATGGTTTGAATTCACTGGTAAGGTCACAGGAAGCACAAGAGGAATGGACAAAGTATTTTCAAAGTGTAAATATATTGAACTGTTTGGATAAATAACAGTTAGGTAACCTATTAAAATATACAATACAGGAAATATTTAGATGACAATTGTAGGAAGACTCATAGATTTGTGGGGAAGGAAGATATTTGTGGTGGTTTGTTTTTAAAGAAAAGCCAGACCAAAAATATGTTTGTTCTATCATTAAATAAAATTGTAATTGTTGTGGATAAAGTGAATTGACTGAACTATTTTTGTTATTGGTCTAAATGACCTAATGTAAAAGTTTGAAGATTTTTGGTAATATGAACACAAAACTGTTTAATTAACCAGAAGTGGAGAGAAACAGTCAGAGCATAATCAAAACCAGTTGATGTGTCAAGTGAGCTTCTTTTGGTCTTAGTGCTATTTAATAGCTTCACAGGTTACCTGGAAGATTAAATAATCAAATTTGATGGTGATACCAATTTAAGAAGGATTGCAAACATAATAGAAGATCAAGTGAAACTGCAATAGGACCTTGAGAATTTAGAAAATTGGGCAAATTCCATTGGGATTATATTCAACTTATATGGAGATAATACCAATGATGCCACATGGGAGAAAGCTAGTTTGAGGCAAGGAATCCCACTGGTGGCAATACATTACAAACATGAGCATTTAATGTGATACTACTGCAAAAACAAGAAAATTATGTTGTTTTGGCTGGCTTTATAAAAGAAAAAGGTTTTAATTCTTCAGCAACTTATGGCTCAGGCTCACACATACCTTGACAAGAAAAGTTTTCTTCTTGCCACCTTTGCATTCCATAACTTGAAATCACACTTTCATCCTGATCCTAAGTGACAAGCTCTGGGGAGCTTTGTTAGTTGTATACGATTGGGAGCGTTTTTGTACAGCTGGGCAGTTTACCCTATCTGAGATTGTTTAATTTGTGGATACTTTGTTTTTTAAGATTTTTATGGAGAACATTGTGTGGTTATGAATCTGTCAAAAGTGTTTTTCAGAGGGAAAACTGTACTTTCTAAGGAATTACCCACTGGAAAAATTTAGGTGTGGTCAGTTTTTTGAAAATATATACTATTCTGATTTATTATCTGAGTGATTTGTGCTGCACTGGGTCTTTGTTTAAATTCTGAAGCTTCGTATTAAATCCATGTTGTTAATCCACTTACTGAATATTGAAATCTAAAAAGCTTATGGCAGTGAATATTGTGATTTTTGAACATACTTTTCACTTTACATAGCTCAAAGCTAACACATTACTTTAACTACATTATAAACTGTTTCTGCCGTTCCCTCGTGTTCGTTAGGAAGATGGACCTTCTGTACTACTTCTGTACATGTTTAGATTTAAGCACCACAGCCACACTGAAGCAAAAAAAAGATTTTATATACATAAAAGATTTTATATAGAGAGTAAATACCCTATTAAACAGTCATTTACTTTTTCTGGCTTTAACTTTTCCATCGTTGCCCATTAGTGGATCATTTGTATGTGTATAAGCAAACGCTTTTTATTTTTCTAGGTTGTATTTTGAGTTTTATGGATTAGATACATAAAACATTTGGTATGGTTTGATGTCATGAAATATATTAAACATTTTACTGTAATCCTGACAGCATTTATGATGTCAGAAACACTATCTGGCAGCATGGTGACATGTTCTGGGCGAATAATGGCATCCCAGCTAAGGGGAAAGGATTTAGAATGGCCTCCCCTTCGGTGTGCAGGAGCCAGTGGGTTTCTGCTGCACCACTTAGACCAGCCAATCACCTAGAATACTCCCCCTTCCCAGCTACTTCCTCCCAAATCCAGGAGGGAAGATGAGCTCCCATGAGGAGGGGTAGGGGAAGATGGAGGTAGACCCCTAAAGAAGCTACACAGCCCTGTTTTCCCAGTTTATTGGGGGCTTAGAAAGGATAATATTTGGCTGTTGTATGGTGTTAACTTTTTTATATCACTTCTCTTTTTCCCTTAACATAGTTGGTTGGTAGTAATAGCCATTTAATGTATTTATTCATATTTGTAATGTGTCCATCACTATAGCATTTAGTTATAATACATAGATTTAAATATACATCTGCAGCCTTTCAGGAGAAATAGTCCACTTCCCATCACCTCACATACTAATATTTATTATTTTAAAGTATCTTGTCTGTGGGATTAGATAGTTTGATCCAGGAGCACATTGCTGCTGCACCTGTTCCTCCAGAATCTCAAGACTTGGTCAAACCTGATCTCTGGGTGGGAGCAAGTTTCACAGTGAAAAATCTTCCACAACGGCTAGTCTACGCTAGAAAGGATTTGGGAGCATAGCTCATAACAGCAAATGAGGTTTTTTTGTCAGTATAGTTTATGCCAGGTCATGAAATGAAATAAGCTGCACCAGCAAAAGGACTCTGTTTGCCAGTATAACTGTATCTGCCCAAGGCTTTTGCTTGGCATACTTATGTCTGTTGATGTGATTTTTTTTTTCACACCCGTAACAGACGTAGCCATGTGGTTAAAACTATGTCATCCAGGCCTAAGAACAACCTATTTGCTTGCGCCGTCATATTTAAACCTAGATTCCATCTGCAGTATTGTTCCTCTAGAAGATAAATGTATGTTTTAATGATGAAATATCGCCCACTTTTCATTTTTAAAATATAAACCTTTCTTACTATTGATGCTTTCGTATGAATCTCTAACTATATGCTCTCGCTTAGTTACAGACATATCACAGGATGAAAAGACTGTTGAACTGGAAGCAGGAGTTTCTGATCAATTTGATACAACTAAAATGGAAACCTCTCCTAAAAGGACACCAGCATCTGATGACAGTCAAATGAAGCACATGATAGAAGTGACAGAAAGCATTCAAGCTGTAATACAGCCAGAGTCAAACAAACAAGCCGAAGACCAACAACTGTCACAAGATGCTGAGGTATCAGAAGTATCCACAGAGGAATCTCAGCCTCCCCTTTCAGCACCTGAGGCCACAACTACACCACCAGAGACTTTAGGGTCTGTGAATAAAGAGGAGACTTCTTTTAAGATAGAAGAACAATTGGAGACAGCAAGAGTGCAAGAAGATGTAGAAAAGAAAGAAACTCATGAAAGCTCTGAAACACCAACTTTTCTGTTGAAAGTGGAAACCACTCCTGCAAATGAAAGTTGTACAAACAACAGTTCACTATTAGGAGACAAACCTATAAAGTCACCAACTGAGACATATTCTTCATTTTCATCATCAGTTGATATAAACAAGAGAAGTGTGTGTTCCTCACCAGTAGTTTCATTAGACTTGCATTCTGCACATGACATGCTGCACAGTCAGACTCCACCACGGAGTTCCTCTGCTGGAAATGTTCTCCCAACAACTTATATATCTGTCACTCCAAAAATTGGCATGGGAAAGCCAGCTATCACCAAACGAAAGTTTTCTCCTGGGAGACCCAGATCAAGACAGGTGAGCATATTGTTTTAGTATTGAAGCTGGTAGACAAATCATTGTTAACTTTCAATATACTGTGTTTTTGAAAGAAGTATCAAATTTGGGTTTATGAAAAACAGTTTGATCTATCCTGGAAAATATACATTGTGTTTATCCAGCAGTATAAATTGGGCATACAGTTTATTGTTAACAATCCATTATTTTAAACACATTTGCTTTGAAAAACTCTGGGTAACTACAGGTTGAATAATTAAAGATAAGACGTGGTGAAGTTCTCTAATGGGAAATTTCTTACTTTTGGATTATCCTTTGAGCACTAGAGCAAACTAGAAATCTTATATGATCCTCAAATGCAATATTCAAGGTACATCCCAGAAGTGATATTATCCATAATGTCATAGTTTTTGTTGTGTAAGCTTATTTCTCACTGTTTCATATCAATCTGCGTATATTTCTATCTTGATTCGTATATTGTATTTGTAGGCAGGATGTGGTAAAACTTTTTCACCTACCTTTATAGATGAACCTGCAGCAACCTCGCTGTCCTTGTGCTGAGAGATTTTCCCTGGGCAGAAATTTGTGATTATGGCAAATGATCTGATTTTGTTACGTTGACAGATATCTATTAGGAACTATCTGGTACAAGTCATTGCAATTGTGATTTGGGTTAGATTTGATCATAGTCCTCAAGAGTAAGTAGCTTACTGCATCATCTATAATACACACTAAAGATATAGTTTGAAAACAAATTGTTTACACATCTTTCTCATTTATTTTGCTATTGCAAATTCTTCACAAGAAATATTGTACTGTGACTAGTAAAATTAGTACTTCATTAGTCAAGATCACAAAATTTCATTTTATGCTTCTGATCATCGTAGGCTCATAATTTTGTTTTTTGTAAAGGAAAGACTTGTAAAATCTATATGATGCTTTACATATTACTGATTTAGCAAGGTCTACACTACATACTTACTTTGGTATAACTACATTGCTCAGGAGTTTGAAAAATCCAGACACCCCTAAGTGATGTAGTTATACTGACCGTAACCCTCCATATAGACAGTGCTATCTCAGCAGGAGAGCTTCTCCTTTCGTCTTAAAGCGTCTTCACCAGGAGTGCGACGGTGTGTTGCAGCTGTGTCGGCGCAGCAGCGCCCATGCAAGTTTGTAGTGTAGAAGTGTCCTTATTTAAGACTATTCACAAGCTCAAAGCAAAGCCTGATATTTTTTAAGAGGTGATAAACAGTGTTCTCCAAGGATTAAGAATCCAAGACTAATTTAATCCTCTACAGTAAATGCAGCAAATTGCATACAAGATCATTCAATCAGCTGGGGTTTGGTGCATTTCTCAGTGGCTTTCACTGTATGTAAACATAATGAATTTGGCTGGAAATATGCAGTAAATCAGAAATTTGCAGCTAATCTACTAGAAGAAACTGTACTTGCCCCTGCTCTAATATCTCCTTACGATATTTAAATGAACATTCACATATTTTAGAATGATATGACATTGTTTCTATACTTAAATGTCTTGAAAATAAAATGCATTTTCCTGTTAAAGTTTACTTAGTTTGTAATACAGATTTTTTTCTAGTGTAGTTTAAAATGACCTTAAAATGCTTTTTTGTGTGTGTGATGGGGAGAGAGCATATCAATGGGTGGTAACATCTTTATTTTGGACATCAGCAAACTAAATGTTACTTATGCTACTGCCCCCATGACTTGTGAGAACTCAGCCACAGTTCTGGTGATAATGTTTGTTAGTTAACAGCTGCTGGAGAGCCTGTAAGAGGGGAGCACAAAGGACAGATTTGGATAAATGGCCATATTTTAATGTGTGAAATGGCTTTCTGTGAATTCTACTAAAATCACATTAACAGTTTCTTATTTCTTTCCAGCTTTAATTCAGTAATAATATACATCAGTGGTGAAGGAAAATAACTGAACATTTAAAAAAAAAAGTCAACAAAAAGCACTGAGTTATGTTGTACATACTGCACACTTCCTCTACTATTGACATGAACATCTTGATATATACAGTGCGTGTAATATAGCCAAGTTACAATTGCTGTGGGAACCATAACATTGAATTTTATGGCTAGAGCAAACAAAATACCAGTCATAATGTTGTCATAACATAATTTTAGCATTTAATTTCCATGTTAATTTTAAAAAGAAAAAAGAGTCACCAGTTCATTTCTTTGAAATATGCATCTTGAAGCACTTCATGATTTCGGGATGTATTAATACTCTGAGGAGTGGTCATAATGGATCAAATATTCAAATAAACGCATTTAGTTAATGTTTTAATGTCTAACAGTTGAAATAGTACATGTATGGTTATTTGAGTGTGCGGAAACATGGATTTGTCTGGATAATCATTTCCAGTGGTTAAATGGCTCCCATTTACATTGTTAAGAAAAATACAATACACTGGTCACATAGCACACAACTCATTCAGAGTTTGTTTATTTCTCAATTTTTTACTTTGCCCAAGTTGGGGAAAAAATAATTTTCCACGTGAGGACTAAAGGCTGATCTAAGGTTTATTGAAGTCAGTGAAAAGACTCCCATTGACTTCAGTGGACTTTGAATCATGCCATTAATATGCTAAGTTGGAACTTGGATCATTCCAGTAGCAATTTCATTGTAAGAAAAGCATCTGCAAAGGTTTTGGTCCAAATCCTAAACTCCTCAGTTGTTACTCATTTGTTTTTCAGTCCTAACTCTGTCAAACTTCCATTGAAGTTGGTGGAAATTTGCCTGAGGAAGGACTGAACAAAAAGTAAGAAAGAATCTAAGGATATTTGATTAAAGTATAAATTTAAAGTAAACCTGGCTTTTCTCTCATTTATTATACTAGTTTTTGTTACAACTGGATCATCTTATGTTTTTGTGCTCTTAGCTGATCGTTTCTTAATTTTGTTCCTATTATCTTGTTACAGATTTGACTTGAGTGTGTTAATTAAGAGACCTAGATATCTATAGAGGATACTTATCTTTTGAGAAAAGGAATTTGCTTTTCTGTAATTGATGTTTTCTAAAGATTGTTTCACCATTGGAATCGCACTTCTACTTCTCAGAGATTAGAGATTCTGCGTTTATTCTTTTATACTCTTCTATTATTGTAGGTCATTATATACTGAGGCATGTACTATATGTACATATATATATGCAAATCCTGGAGATAATGCAGTAATTCTTTCCAATGAGGGTTCTCAATTTTACAGTATTAACTTCCTAGTCTGTTCCTTTGCTAAGGGACTGAGATCTTTTGAATGTGGGTCTGTAGAGGATACTAGCTTTAGAAAAGTCCAGTTACTGGTAAACAATTTCCCTTTAGAGTGATGTATAAGCAATCAGAAAAATCCCAGCTGGGTAAGTCATGTGTTAAACTTTGTACTGATTGGTAGCATCCAGAATTGCATTGATACAATTTGCCTTGAGTCAATGTTGTTTTAAAAATCTTGTACTTGTGGCAAATCAGCAATTGTGGATGAGAATAATTAACCTCCTGTGAAGATATTTCAAGAGTACCTGAGAACACACACAGTATTTGTATCCTCTGGTGTTTTATTATACTCAATTTTAAAAAATTGGATATTAAATATAGAGATCTAGTTTTTTCTTTCAAACTGGGGTGAATATCTGAGATATTCTGAACTGAGATTCCACCTTACCTAGGGAGGTGGTGGAATCTCCATCCTTAGAGGTTTTTAAGGCCCGGCTTGACAAAGCCCTGGCTGGAATGATTTAGTGGGTGTTGGTCCTGCTTTGAGCAGGGGATTGGACTAGATGACCTCCTGAGGTCTCTTCCAACCCTAATATTCTATGATTCTATGAATATAAATATCTACTTTTCTATTTTTTAGTAGATTAGACATTCACACTATCTTCTTTCTCTGCCATCAAGTACTCAGTTTGTTTTTGGAAGTTGATTCACACATTACGGAATTACAGGAGCAACTCCATAGTTAAAATTGTCACTAGTTTTTCTGTTTCATAATCCTCTTTTGGATACAATTCCTTTCCTAACTTCAGAGAAACAAAAGTATTCTGTATATAATTTCACAAATTGTGTTCTGCCAAAGGAGAATTATTGTGGTGAAGTTTGAGAGTAATTGTACAAGGAGTTCATTGGAAATTAATTTGAAAAATTATAGATATTTCACTTCTGCTTGCTAATGTCCACAGACATGTTACAATGAACACGTAAACCTGTTTGCAGTGTGGGAGCAGAAGCAGACCTGTCAGTCACTGGCAGCAGGAGAATGCCCTGCTCTTTGAAGCTCCTGCCAGTTTTTTCTGCCTCCCTGGTGGCTCAGCCAGGTCTCCCTGCTGCAGAACTTTTCTGAGGGAAATTCAAGACCTTGTATCAAATGGCTCACTAACAATTTGGCTTAATAATGTGTCCATCTAATCCCCAGTCGTGTCCATGGGGCTGCATTTGCCTTGTGAGGAGCTGTCCCCTCAGCTCTACGTCCCCTCTGAAGCATTTGCAATGTCTGGTGTCCCTGCAGGCTTCTGGGAGAGAGCTGGACCGAGAAAGGCAGAGGCAAGTGGAAGGGTCTGTGCCTCCTGCTTCACCCCTTAGTGAGTGTTTCTTTGGGGAATTCGACTAGCTCTGTAGGGTGAGTGCAGTTTCCCTCATAACGCAGTCTGATTGGAGGCTCTTCCCCTCTCCTCTGAGCAAGAAAGGAACCAGGCAGGATTGGAGATATTGGCTCTGCTGGGCAAGATGCAGCCCAGGCTGGTGGAAATTGCCTTGCGTCCTTCCCACAGCAGGAAAGGGGGCAGAAAGGATTGCAAAAAAACTGGCTCTGGGGCAAGCAGCCCCAGCTCCATAACGGTAGTGAAGCCAGAAGGAAGATCAACCCTGAGTCTCTATAGCCCACACCAGCAGCCATGCTTCTGCGTGCAGAGCTCAGCTACATCCCGCAGATGGAGAGCATGGGACACATTGCAGTCTCTGTCAACCCCAGAGAGTCCAGCAAAGGGCCTTCGGGCCTAGCCCCCTTCCCTTGCTTCTAACACAGATCTATCCATGTGGATCTCATGCAGTAAAGAGGGGTAATTGCAAATCCATTCTTGAGACCCAGAAGGACCCGTGTAGGGGAGGCGAGCCTCAGTGAGGACAAGGGGATTGGTAGCCACTCAAAATGTTTTTTTCACAATTTCTGTCCGCCATTATTCTGCTTCAGAGGGAAAGTGAAACTGGGCTCAAATTCCTAAAGGTGAAATAAATTAATAATCAAATCAATGCTGTTTCCCCAGATCACCTTCGTGGAATGCAGTAGGGTTGGATAATCCCCAGCGCCAGGTTTCCCTTCTCACCTCCGTGGAGTGCAGTAGGGTGAATAATCTCCAGCGCTGTGTTCCCTGGCTCACCTTCATGAGTGGAGCCGATCTATACAGGAAAGACAAAGCAATAGACATGCTTATTTTTCTAGGCATGCATATGTATACCACACCTCTTCCCCCACCCTGCCGTGCACACACAATGGGAATTCTTTAGTGCAGGGAGGCCAGCAGTCCAAATCATAGTTAGACAATCAAATATTTTAAAATATCCCCCAAAACAAACAAACAAATAAAACATTAGAGGATAGACTCCGTCAGGAAAGAGTGTTCTGAGTATTGGAAACTATGCTTAGGAGGTCTACAGCTGCCCTCGACCTGCTATAGCTATGTTTTCCTTCTCATGTATCCTGGAATTTCCTGAAAGACTGCAAAAATATCAGACTGTAATCACCAGCTGCCTGTGTGGGTCATCATGCCCTAATGTCAAGGTTATTGTTCTTAGCTTTTGTTGTAGGTTGTCCTGACTTGCAACTACCTCCATCTCCTCCACCCGCAGATGGCTATGGAGTGATGAGAGGTTCACAGGCCGCAATGTGGGAGAACAGGCAGGCAGTAAGGGGCCTGTGGTCCACCATTTCTTTCTTTACTGGGAAGCTGGCAGTCTGTAGACTCTTTGAGGAACAAAGAGAGCTCCCCATAGCTCTTCAGAGAGACCCATCTGTTCGAGGGAATTTAGAAGTTTCACAGTAGTTGAGACACCCACTAGAGTGGCTGAGGAAATTTTAAGTTCTGCAAGAGCAAAAATGCCAGTGGAACATCTGCTTCATGGAGCTTTTAAGCTCTGTATTAGCAGAATTGGTAACTGAGTGACATTCTGACCCTATTGAAGTCCGTGGGTTTTTTGCTAGTGATTCCATCAGGGCCAGGATTTCACCCTAAGATACCTACTGTTCATAAGATATGGTGGATTAGGCTCTCAGCATATCTCCTTCCTACTTCCATCTGTACTCATGTATGTGGCTTCTCACCGTATTTTATTCATGTATTTAATGTATTTATGTCAATTTATAATCACACTAAAACAGAGCACTGTTTCAAAGTTTCAGATACTTGTTTGGCATATACGCAAATAGATAAACTGCCTCAATTGTTCTCCGTTACAAAGGAGAACAATTTTTCTAAAAGAGATTTTTGCCTACAAATGAGGTCTTCAGTTTACATGTGAATGTGCAAGGTAATAAGATATTTCTATATTCTTTTCTAACTTTTGCAAGAGAAACTTAAAATAGTATTGGGAAGAAACAGAAACAGCACTTTGGAATTTTTAAAAGCAAATTCTCAAGCTAAGCTTTGTAAGTGTAACCTTACCTTATCAATTTCTTCAGAAAGAAAATTTACTAGAACATTTATATTAAATGAAAGCCTAAGAATGCATAATTAAGGTTCCAGAAATAACCATAATTCTGCCTACCTGGTCCACAGCTGTGAACAATTAATCCTTTTAACACGAAACCACCATGTAGCAAATTGACCATAAGATTTGTTTTTCCTAGATAAACCCATGATTGCATGCTGAAATCAGATTGACAAAATCTGCCTCCCACTTATTATATATGGGCTACCCAAACACTCTTCCAAGTACAATGCCCACTTTTGGACAGAGAGAAATGTTCACATGTACTCTACTATATGGCATATACATTCCAGAAAAAAATCCTTCAGTATCTCAGACACATTGTTCACTGAGCTGCCCATTCTACCTCATCCTCCCTCCATAGTAGATAGCGTTTGTAATACCGTACAGTATTTTCCTTATTTGCCTAGGCTCTAATCCAGGCAAAGCACTTAAACGTATGATTTAACTTGTTAATGTTGAGGTCAGTGTGACTACTCATGCTTAAAGTTAAGCACATGCTTAAATACTTTATTGAATTGGGGCCTAAGTGCTTTGTTTCTGGAGTGGAGTCTTAGTAATGTGTCACAAACACCACATTGTAAGAGAAGTATGATATATCTGCACCCTTGTTCTAAAAGTACTAAAAACCAACATCTGAGATTAGTTAGTATAATAAACATTCAAATAATTAATTGATGGGTGCCATTTAAATGTACATTTATGGCAATAATACTGTTGCTGCTTGGGCCAAAGAGGGGCTAGCCAACTGGGACCTTTCTGGGTTGTTTCCGTTAGTAGGAGAAAATGATGATAGAATCGAATATTTCTTGGGTGCAGTCCTGTTTGTTTATAAAGTATGTACATAAAGTCCTGTTTTCCTGAACCCAGTAGGAATGAAAACACACACTCGGAGAAACACTTCCATCCACATAAACAATTCAGGGCTAAATTTTCTCTGCAAGTATGTGGCTTGGATGATATTGGGGATATTCTTTACCAAAAAAAAAAAATTCTCCTGACAATATGATATGGATCATTAGTCGTTATCTATGAAAGTCGTTATCTAATCCTCCTATGAAATCAGTGTATACATACCATCACAGGGTATCCTGTATTTTAACACTAATATATGAGCCTGTAGAGAAGCTTGTAAAAAGAATGTAGCATAGAAAACTGAATATTTGTGTGGGGGTTTTTTAATGTTAATACTAGAATTATAAATTTTTACTGCAAAGTACTCTGTGTAGTTAAAATTAAGATATTGAAATAACTGCTCTAGTTATTTAAGTAGCTAAGCACAGTAATTTATGGGTGCTTTCAGGTTGGTGTGTTTTTGCTGGTTTGTTTTTTGTTTTAGTTTAATTAAATTTTTAACTACAAAGTAATCTCACAACCGATTTTGCATTTTTTTCATCAGGCAAACATTGAGTAGAATCAATCTATGGTCTACCTCACATTTCTAATAGCTATTGTACTTTGTAACGTATTTTTAGTGATTTGTCAGTGATTTTATAATGTGATAACTAAGCTCTGCAAGAGTCATAGAGTTTAAGGCCAAAAAAGACCACCAAGTCATATAGTCTGACCTCCTGAAAACCACAGGCCACCACCAACACCCTACGCTAAACTCAACAACCCAAATTAGACCAAAGTATTACAGCCAACAAGAGACTAAACTATTATGTGCCACAGGCAGAGAACAGGAGGGACTAAGATCGTCCAAATGCCCAGGACCCGGGCAATGGCAGGGAATTGATTAAGTAAGATGTACCCAATTAATCCTGGCAAGTGACCCATACTCCATGCTGCAGAGGAAATGGAAACCTCCCCGCAAGGTCACTGCCAATCTCACCTGGGGGAAAATTCCTTCCTGACCCCATATATGGTGCTTAGTTAGATTCTGAGCATGTGAACAGCAACCAGACAGCTAAGCACATGAGAGACTGAGAATGCTTGGTGCCACCTCAGAGCACTGGACCACCCTGTCAATTTCCCGTCTCCAAATGTGGCCATCTCTGAGGTTTTTTAGGAAGGAGACTAAAAAAAAACCCCAGAATATGTTTGGGGGATCCCTTCCTGATCCCTGCAGGTGACCATCTGAAGCCCTAAAGCATCAGCATTAGGAACACAAGATTTAAACCGGAAGGGACTCCCCCCCGGGTTGCTGAGTCCTGCTACCACCATCACAGGCAACCCTGTCATACAGTCCCACTAATAAATTTGTCCAGATCTCTCTCAAAACTAATTAAGTTGTTTGTTTCCACAACTCCTGTTGGGAGACTGTCCAGAATCTCACTCCTCTGATGGATAGAAACCTTCCTCTAGTTTCCAGCCGTAATTTGTTCATGGTCAGTTTATATCCATTTGTTCTTGTGCCAACATTGTACTTTAGCTTAAATAGCTCTTCATCCTCCCTGGTGTTCCTCGCTCTCCCACCCCCACCCCACATGTATTTATAAAGAGCAGTTATATCTCTTCTCAGCCTTCATTTTGCTAAGCTAAACAAGCCAACTCTTTCAGTCTTCTCTCATAAGAGAGGATCTCCATTTCCCATGATCGTCCCCATAGTTCTTTTCTGTACCTGCTCCAGTTTGAATTAATCTTTCTTGAACATGGGTGACCAGAATTGTACACAGCATTTCAAATGGGGTCTTATCCGTGCTTTGTACAATGGCATTAATACTTCTTGATCTCTGCTGGAAATGCCTTGCCTGATACATCCTAGGATCGCATTTGCTTTTTTCGCAACCGCATCACACGGGTGGCTTATCGTTATCCTGTGATTGACCCACACACCCAGGTGTCTCTCCTCCTCTGTTGCTTCCAACTGATGAGCCCCCAGCTTGTAGCAGAAATTCTTATTAGACCCTACATGCATGACCTTACACTTTGTACTATTGAATTTAATTCCATTTATGTTATTCCAGTCTTCAAGGTCATTCAGATCTTCCTATATAATATTTCAGTCCTCTTCTGTATTGAGCAAGTCTCCCAACTTTTTGTCATCAGCAGATTTCATTAGCACACACCTATTTTTTGTACCAAGGACATTAATAAAAATACTGAATAAGATAAATCCTTATCTATTTTCAAGTCTTGTACTAATCCCCAATTTAACTAATAATTTTCTGTGTGGTACCATGTCAAATGCTTTACTGAAGTTCAAGTATATTAGTCTTCTGCACTTCCTTATCTAAAAAAGTTAGTTATTTTCTCAAAGAAGGAAATCAGGTTAGTCTAATACAGGGGTGGGCAAACTTTTTTGGCTGAGGGCCACATATGGGTGGGGAAATTGTATGCAGGGCCAGGGCAGGGGGTTGGGGTGCGGGAGGGAGTGCGGGGTGTGGGAGGGGGTGCAGTGTGCAGGAACGGGCTCAGGGCAAGGGATTGGGGCAGAGGAGGGGTGTGGGGTGTTTGAGGGGGCTCAGGGAAGGGGGTTGGGGTGCAGGAGGGGTGTGGAGTGCAGGAGGGAGCTCAGGGTAGGGGTGCAGGAAGGGTGCGCACTGCGGGAGGGAGCTCAGAGCAGGGGGTTGGGGTGCAGGAGGGGTGCGAGGTGCAGGCAGAGGGCTTAGGGCAGGGAGTTGGGGGGCGGGGTGCAGGAGGGGTTCGGGCTCCAGCCCGGCGCCGCGTACCTAAAACAGCTCTGGTGTGGCAGCAACGCACACCGGGGCCAGGGCAGGCTCCCTACCTGCCTGCCCTGGCCCCATGCTGCACAACTTCGGGAAGCGGCCAGAACCACATCCCTGAGCAGCCCATTCGGGGGGGGGGGGTGCATAGGGCTCCACGCGCTGCCCTTGTTAAGCCTCCAGATACCTCCCCCGAAGCTCCCATTGGCCGCGGTTCCCCATTCCTGGCCAATGGGAGCTGCGGGGGCGCTGGCTGGTGGCAAGGGCAATGCACAGAGCCCTCTGCCCCCCCTGCCCCCTCAGGCCCCGGGAACATGGTGCCAGCCGCTTCTGAGAGTGGCGCAGGGCCTGTGGCACCGTTGGAGGCAATCCCGCAGGCTGGATCCAAAGCCCTGATGGGCCAGATCCGGCCCGCGAGCTGTAGTTTGCCCACCCCTGGTCTAATACGATCTGCCTTTGGTAAACACATGTAGCATTATATCCCCTTTTCCATTTATCTCCATTAATTTAATTATTCTTTCCTTCACAATTTATTCCAAAATCGTATATCCCACTGAAGTTAGACTAACGGGTCTGTAATTGCCCCAATTACTTTATTTTTCCTTTCTTAAATATAGGTACAACGTTAGCTATTTTTCAGTCTTACAGTAGTACTGCTGAATAGAAAGATTTGTTAAAGTCCTTGCTACCAGACTATAAATCTTATGTTCCAGTTCTTTCTGTATTCTGGTATGGAAATTATCTGGTCCCCTAATCTGAGCACATTAAGATCTTTGAGTTTTCTACCACTTCAGATGTGGTAATTTCCATTTCTGTGCACTCATGTCCATCAACCATCCTGATTTCTTGCCAATGTTCCATATTGAAAACGGAGGCAAAGTATTCATTTAGTTTTTGGGGCATACCTAGATTATCTATAAACTCTTCCTCATTCACCCTGCATAGTGGCCCATCCTCATTCTTCCTTACTCTCATTTTATTTATATAAGTAAAAACATTTCTTAATTTCTTTCACATAAGCTAATTCTGTTTGACTTTTATCAAGTCTCACTTTATTCCTACATTTTCTTATCTTCAAGATGTAGCTTTCTTTGCTGATCAGTCTGTTTTTCCATTCCCTTTAGGTTCTCTGCTTACTGTGAACCGCCTTTGAGGTGGCTATTCATCTGGAGCCTTTCCCCTCATTTTTTTCCCCTTGCTTGGGATGCAAATTGCGATAGTTTTCATATAGTTGACTTCAAGAAATTCCAAGCCTCTTCCACATTTAAGACGTGCGCTGTCCAATGACTTCTTTTACTAATTCCTTTAATTTCCCAAACAATGCCCTTTTGAAGCAAAAAAAAAAAAAAAAACATAGCCGATAACCTGGTTTTGATTAGCCTTCTATTTAATTTAAACTGAATCAACTCATGATTACTTGATGCAAGGTTATTTTTACTATCAGCTCTTCTACGATGTCCTCACTCCTTACCAAAACCAAGTCTGAAATTGAATCACCCATTATTGGTTCAGTAATGTTTTGACAATGAAAACTGTCATTTGTCACATCCAGCAATAAGTGGACCCTACCAGTATTAATAGCATTTATTCTCCAGTCTCTGTTAGTCTCCCATTATGAGACTATTCTGAGCTGTAGCTCACGAAAGCTTATGCTCAAATAAATTTGGTAGTCTCTAAGGTGTCACAAGTACTCCTTTTCTTTATTCCTAGTAGTGTTTATCTCTCTAATAGTATTAAAGAGATCTCTCTATATATCTGAATCCAACCCAAGGGTTTTTAGCAGATCCCTCCTAAGACTATCCCAGTGAAACCTCTTCTACAGTCTTTCCCCAAAATGATTTTGACCTATACAGATTCTGTTTTGTCCATACTACTGAGAGCGCAAAACACTGTGTTGCATTCATTGTATATGTTTTCTATTGTGTATTCTGTTGTAGTGGTTTTTTAATCACTTTTAATCACGGCGGAAGTGCTCAGATACTATGATCATGATTGTTGATGTGAGAACCTAGATAGAGGGGACTTTTGTTGGTATGTGGGGCTGGGAAGAGGCTGTTATGTTTTTATTGTTATTAGGAGGGTTGTTTTTAATACAAGAAGAGTTAGATTTATAACTATCAAGTTATTTCAGAGTCCCAGTATATATTGTTTTTCCTCTCACTAGAAATGACACAATTGCAATCTGAAAAGATCATATGTGGTATTTTATTAAACATTGAAACGAGATGAAAGCTTATGTTTTGTTCATCTTTATTTCTGATTAAAGTATATTTCATAAAGGAGGCATTCGGTTGCTAAACACAGCCACTGGTGATTTAGTAAGCTATCCTGACCTTTGTTGATGTTCTGTTTCCTTTTGTTGTAATTTAGTTGCAGCTGTGCTGTTCAGTTCTGAGGACTCAAGAATATGATGGAGAATGAGAACTTCCTGTTTATGTCAAAGTACATAATTATTACCATGGTTTTGATATAAGTGAACTGAATAGAACTTTTTCTCCAGTGTTGTGCTGTAATGGGCATTAATTAAAAGCCAAAATATAATTAATGCATCTCTTTGATGTAATTAATTTGTTCATACTATTGTGGAAGTGGTGTGTTTTTAATTAAATTTATCTGACACAGAATTCAAATGTGTTTCTGAGCTACAATAAAACTTGGATTCAATTGGAAATTTAAACTATAACAATGTGGTTCATAATCATATATAATGCATTTTGTTTTGAAAGATGGATATTTCATATTCAAATTTAAATTTCTATTACATTTTAAATTGACTTGAAATATTTAATTTCTGGAGAAGTGTGTTCTCTCTGCAGCAAAATTATTTAATATATTTCAAATAGGACTCTAAATGGTTTTAGGTCTTAAACAGTAGTTTGAGTAATGTGTTTTGAGATCTTTGGATTGTGGCCTTCAAGTGGTATATTCTCTCCTTTATAAACACAAGATGAGGGGAGGACTTTGATATGCAGAATATGTCCATTATTTTGTTATGGGTAAAGAACAAATACCTGACAAATAATGAACATTAGTTCTTTAGGGGAAAACAAATCTGAAATCCCAGAAAGATTTTTAATTTAATTTTCTGGAAAATTATCTTGTTCTTGCCCAAACTGGAAGCTAGTGTTCTATCTCCCTTGATGTTAAAGAGAAGCCTGACTAGTCGCCAAGACTTGACATCTTAAATTTCCTGTAGCTCCTGATCTGCTAACATCTCTGACAATGTTATTCTGACAATTAATGTTATTGATAAAAATAATTACCATTCAACAAAATTACTGATTGGTAAAACTACAATACTTTCAACACAGAGAAATTTAACTTCATTGGTAGTCTTTCCATTTCCACTGAGTTCAGTGGGAGTTGTTACACACACAAGGTGACGGGGATTTATTTTTACTGAGGCCTGGTCCACACACAGTTTTTGTACTAGTATAACTATTTCAGGTAGAGTGTGCTTTTTTCCTTTTAAAACCAATATCATTATACCACTATAACCCCTGCGATGGAAGCAGTTATATCAGTAAAAGTTATTCCCCGTCCTTTGCAGAAATAGCTATACAGTACTCATATAAAGCACTTTTATACTATTATGGCTGTGTCCACACTAGGGGACTTTTATAGCTTTTAACTATATTGGTAAAGTTAAAGTGCTACAATTTCTGTATGTAGACTAATGCTGACAGAAGTAAAAGTTTTAATCAGCTATTGGATTTAAAAGAAACTGTTTCCCAAATCACTTTATTTTGCTTGACATTGTTTTATATTTCATTTTAAAAACTTGTGATGTGTGAAGCCAGTGTATATTTCTTTATACTTATTGTCACAAAGGCCAATGTTCTAAGGCCTCAATCCTGCAAACACTTGTGTGTGTAGGTATTTTACATATGTGAATAGTTGGAACTATTCACATACTGGATTAGGGGCCTAAATTATTGCTGAATGTAGTCTTTTTGGAAATTAACCAATTTTTCCCTATACCATTTAAATCTTAATCTTAGCTATGTTTTTGCTTAATTCCAAAGGAGTGTTAAAATTAGTATAATTTATTACTTTGAAGGCATGCTAAATTGTAAATTTAAAACGAAATTACCTTAGTAAATCATTTGTGCCTTAATCCTGAAGTCCTTACACAGAGTTTAAGCAAAACTTCTACTGCCTTCAATAACAGTGTTGTCTGAAGAACAGGAGTACTTGTGGCACCTTAGAGACTAACAAATTTATTTGAGCATAAGCTTTCGTGAGCTACAGCTTACTTCATCGGATGCATTCTGTTGTCTGAGTAAGAACTGCAGGAACATCAGCAGGTTTCTCCACCCATCCTTAAATTAGCACAGTATTGCTAATCCTATTCTTGTTGTTTTACTCTTTATATTATGGTAGTACACAAATACCACAATCAGATTGGAATCCCATCGTGCTGGACATTGTATAAATACAAATTAAAATAAAACTATGATTATGTTTTTAAAATTCAGCTTTATATATATCCTATATTATATTAGACATTGTTTGATATTATAGTTTGTTATAATATAAAAAAATTGGAATTATGATTTATAGGTGTGAGCTTTTATAATTGTACGTTTGTGGTGTACTTGCAGGTCAGAGGTATTTTGTTAACTGCTCACATTTATTTTTCATTTTTTTCATGTTTTAGTTTTATTTTTATCTCTGTGTCTTACATGCTTCTCAGCCTACATGTTGTTTTGATTATCAATAATTTTATATTTAAAAAGTGATACAAGGCCGTCTCTTCCTTCAAAGATGTGGATTGAGATATGGAAGGGAATGTACTCTCAAAACCCATCTATGATCTCAAAATAGTATCTTCTTGGCATGGTGATCCGAAATTTAGAGATTTACTGTGTTGCTATGATTCCTGTCTATGACATGATGATCATCAGTCAACCCTCTTTTCTCACATTTTCACTTTGTAGTTTTTTTAAAGTCACTTTGCAGACCTTTTAACCTCACTGAGGGTTGAAATTTTCTCTACATAAATTTCAGTGGCGGGTTGAAATTTTCCCCATATAAACTAGTTTAGCAGTTAAGTAAATTTAGGAGAAATTGCCTATGCCTGCATGTGCTTTGCTTTTCAGAAACTTTTAGTTGCTTGCTTTATTTTATTTTTATTTCTTTATTTTTATGTTGCTGAGTTTTATACATCTATTTTCTCACCTGCCGTATCCTAGGGGGCTTGGAGTACCAATAATACAGTGAGCCCACCTTCCTGGTCCCCAGACATTTCAGAAGGTCGGGACATTTTTAAATCCAGACAGCTTCCTGGCAGTGCCATTTGGAGCATCAAAGTGGTAAATAATTTGTATTTATATTCATGTATCCATTGCTATCTTTCTGCTATAGAGCCTACTAATGAAAACTATGTATAGATCAACTGAATTAATCTTCCATTTTATCACTGTTAACTTTGACTTTTTAAGAAAACTGTTAAAGTCTGAAGCTTTTAAATTACAAAAATATAAATTTATTAAAGCATACACGGAATGTGATGGCATTGCATAACTTTTGAATTTTATATGGCAAGATAATTTGCATTACCAATTTTTAATGAACTATGTTTTAGTACTTCACTATTTTTTGGCTATTGCTGTTAAATAGCTGTCAAGGAGTTACTTGAGTGAGAGAGAGAGTGAGTGTGTCTGTGTGTCCTGAAGACTGCTGGCAGTAAGGAGAGCCAGACTGAAAAGGACTGAGCTCTGGGCTGTTGCAAAGTGTGTTGCTGTGGAGACATTTTTCAAAAGGCATTCACAGTGACATATGTTTAAACTTAGAAAAAAACTATTTGACTGTCTTAGAAGGGACCAGGCTACTGTCCCACTGATAGGTACCATCAAAAAAAACAAAGAAATTGAGGGCTTGTCTATACAGAGCAGCAATGCACACTTTAAGGGGGTGATTTCTAAAGCACACTAATGTGCATTAATTGTAGAGTTGCTAGGTGTCCGGTTTTTGACCGGAAGACCAGTTCGAAAAGGGACCCTGGCGGCTCTGGTCCTCACTGCTGACCAGGCCATTAAAACTCCAGTTGGCGTGGGGCTGGCAGGCTCCCTACCTGGATCCTCATGACTCCTGGAAGAGGCAACATGTCCCTCAGCTCCTAGGCGCAGGGGCGGTCACGGGGGCTCTGCGCACTGCCCCCACCCCAAGCGCTGGCTCCACAGCGCCATTGGCCAGGAACCGCAGTTCCTGGAAGCAGTGACACATCCCTTGGCTCCTAGGTGGAAGGGTCAAGCGGCTCTGCATGCTGCCTCACCCCAGAGCCCGCACCCCCAGCCAGAGTCCGCACCCCAACCCCCTGCCCCAGCCCTGAGCCCCCTCCCACACTCCAAACCCCTTAGCTCCAGGCCAGAGCCCCCTCCTGATCCCCAAACCCCTCATCCATGGCCTCACTCTAGAGCCGAGACCTCCCGCACCGTGAACCCCTGCCCCAGCCCTGAGCCCCTTCCACACTCCAAACCCCTCAGCCCCAGCCCAGAGCCCCACACCCCCAACCACAGCTCTCACCCCCTCCCGCATCTCAACCCTCTGCCCCAGTGTGGTGAAAATGAGCAAGTGAGTGAGGGTGGAGGAAGAGCAAACAACAGAGGGAGAGGGCGGGGCCTTGGGGCAGGGCCTTAAGAAGGGGCGGGGCAGGTAGTGGGACAAGGGTGTTTAGTTTTGTGCGATTAGAAAGTTGGCAACCCTAATAATTGGCCAGTGTAGACCCTGCTGCTGTGCACTGAAAGTTCCCTAGTGTGCTTTAGCATAATGCTGTTTCAAACAGCACCACATTAAAGCACACTAGAGAACTTCTAGTGCACACCAGCAGAGTTTACATGGACCAGTTAACACACAACACATTGGCGTGCTTTGGAGATTACAACACCCCCACTCCTACCCCCAAAAAAATAAATAAAAGTGTATGTTGCTGCTCTGTGTAGACATGCCCTTACTGGGATTATTACAACACTAAAAAGAGAGAGAAAAAACTTAATGAAAAAATATAAAACCATAAGTAGGTTGATGTTGATTTCAATTGATTTATTTTCATCTCACTTTAATGATCATGCTAATTTGCTTTATTTTAATTTGATATTATCTTAGCTATTTCTGCTTGAAACATTAATTTTCAGCATAATGTCCAGCATTAACAGTGATACAGGTTTGTGCTATTTCTGTCACATTGTTAGTCTTGTGAAAATAAAAATACTGATGTGCAATCTAAAACACGCAATGTTAGGAATTTGTCCAAGCATTTTACTTCTAAAGAAAGTGAATCTTCTATGCAGTGTGTATATATTTTACACTCTATACAGAGAGGGGGAGAAATTAAACATTTCACTTGGCTACTTAAAGAAACTTTAGCCATCAACACCTCCTTCCTTATTCTTATTTCTAAAATGCTGTATGATTGCATTGCCTGACAGTGCACAGTTACTTTAATTTATAGTTCCAATAATATTGTTACTAGTGGAATATTTGGATTCTACCTTGCAATAACTATCACCACAAATTTCTATACCAGGGGTTCTCAATCTTTTTCTTTCTGTGGCCCTCACAACATGCTATAAAACTCCACAGCCCATTTGTGCCGCAACAACAGTCTCTCTGTGTATAAAAGTCAAGGTCAGCATTAGGAGGTAGCAAGCAGGGCATCTGCCTTCGGGCCCACACCACAGGGGACCCCATGAAGCTAAGTTGCTCAGCTTCAGCGGGGCTCAGAGCACTGGGCTTCAACCCCAAGGGTTGGGGCTTCGACTTTCTGCTGTGGACGCCAGCAAGTCTAATGTCAGCTCTGCTTGGAGGACCCTCTGAAACCTGCTTGCGTCCCCCCAGGGGGCTCTGAACACCTGGTTGAGAACCACTATTCTATATCTTCTATTAAAATAGGGGATGGTATATCTGAAAATACTATTGGCCCTATTGAGGCGATAATGTTACCTTAAATCCATGGAACTCTTATGAATATTAACGGAAGCTGTTCACATGGGTCTAGAGCAGTGATCACCAGCCAGTTACTCACGATTGACTGGTCAGTCGTGATCTCTGGTGTTGTAGCAGTGCTGCTGCTAAGGCAGGCTCCCTGCCTGCCCTGGCCTCACATCACTCCCGGAAGTGGCCAGCACAGCCCCGGTGAAGGGCAGGGGTCTTCCTATATGCACTGCTCCTGCCTGCAAGCACCGCCCCTGCAGCTCCCATTGGCCGGGACCAGGGAGCTGTGGCCAATGGGAGCCGCGGGTGCAGTGCTTGCAGAGAAGGGCAGCGCGCGGAGCCATGTCCATTTCCCCCCTCTCCTCGCTGCAGGGGCCTGTTGGCCCCTTCCAGGAGTGACGTGAGGCCAGGGTAGGCAGGGAGCCTGCCTTAGCTGGCAGCAGCCACTCTGCACCACAGACCGGGAGCTGCCGGAGGTAAGTGCTGCCTGGCGGGAGGCCACATCCCAACCCTGAGCCCCCTCCCAGAGCCAGCACCCCATACCCCCTCCTACACCCTGAGCCCCCTCCTGCACCCCAAGTCCCAGCCCTGACCCCCTCCCAGAGCCAGCACTCTGTACCCCCTCCTTCACCCTGCCCCAGCCCTGACCCTCCTCCCAGAGCCTGACCCTATACCCTCTCCTACACCCCAAGCCCCTGGCCCAGCCCTGACCTCCCCCTCCCAGAGCCAGCACCCTGTACCCCTTCCTCTACCCCAACACTCTGCCACAGCCCAGAGCCCCCTCCTGCACCCAAACTCCCTCCCAGAGCTTGCACACTCGCCCCCTCCTGCACCCCAATCCCCTGCCCCAGGCTCAGCCCAGAGCCTCTTCCCACACTGTGAACCCCCCAGCCCAGAGCCATACCCCCTCCCGAACTCCAAACCCCTACCCTTGCCTGTTGAAAGTGAGTGAGGGTGGGGGAAAGAGAGGGGGATGGAGTGAGTGGGGCAGGGCTTTGGGGAAGGGGTCGGATAGATCCCAGGTTGCTCTTAAATTCAAAAGGTGATCTTGGGTGTAAAAAGGTTGGAGACCACTAGTCTAGAGCAGCGGTTCTCAAACTGTGGGTCGGGACCCCAAAATGGGTCGCAACTCCATTTTTATGGGGTTGCCAGGGCTAGCATTAGACTTGCTGGGATCCAGGGCTGACACTGAAACACAAGTTCCACCCCCATTAGGGGTGGTAGGGCTCAGGCTCTGGCCCCCTCTCCTGCCACCCAGGGTGGCAGGGTTGGGCTTTACCCCACCCTGCACCCGGGGTCATGTAGTAATTTTGTTGTCCGAAGGGGGTCGCGGTGCAATGAAGTTTGAGAACTCCTGGTCTAGAGCATCTTCCATTGACATTAAGGAGAGTACCATAGTTCAAAGGCAGTACGTTCCTTTTATTGAGTGAATTGTTTTGTCTTGGTATTTTTGGCATCGTAAAATAGTTTGGAGCAAGCATTCAGATAGAGATTGTAGACTTGTAGATATTTTGTGGACAGCAAAATTAAGTTAGAGTAGAGTAGCTGTTAACATAGATTTCTTAAAATGCTTTTAAAACAAGGACAAATGCTATGTATCTAGTAGTAGAAAAGCATAGTAGGAAATCTGCTGTATTGAATATATACCTTAACTCTCATTGTATAAGAACAGAAGAAAAGGTCTAAGGTATGTGTAATCTGTTCAGATGTGATCTGAAAAATATCAGCCACAATTCTATAGAGACATAGCAAATAATAATGTTTTCCTCTTTTGGAAGTGATCAGTGAGTTTTCTGTGTTTTCTTTTGCTTTGTTTTATTTTGTTTTTCTAGTTCAGTGTGAAATAAAAAATCTTATTCATGAAAGCCAAATTAATTAATAATAATGTCAGGTAATTAACATTTGAAAAAGTATGAAATTTACTCCTCGCCCTTCCCCCACCCCACCCCCAATTCTCTGTATTTAAATTCACCTCATCAGTTAAGGGATCCCAACTCAGCACTGTCACCAAGAATCTACAGATTAAACAAGGGTGGGAAAAAGAACAAACCACTAGCAATAAGTGTAAATATTACAAATAAAAATATTTTAGTATTATAAATAATACTTTCTTTAGGGTATTAAACAAATTAAACACTGAAATCTTGATCTTGTTCCGACTGAATCAGTGGGAGTTTAGTCACTGACCTCTGTGGGAGCAGGATCAAGCCCTAACAACTTTTAATGTCTGTGTGACTATTTACAGCAAAGAAGTGTAGCTACTGTATAACCAGTAAAGTGCCCACGCAACAGTCCTAACACACCTGGCTGTGTCTGAGCTGCATGTTCTTAAAGAATCGAACAAGAGGTAGAGTTTAGCTGGAGTACTAGGCAAGAGGGAGAAAATGTATTTCAATATTACCAGCTGTGCCTGTAGTAAAAATTAGTGTGTGACAGGTTTTAAGTACTTTTGTTGAAGGCAATCCTTTTTATAATGGTTGAAGACCACAGACAGAGGAAAAGGTTTTAGTCTGAAGTTAAAGGTATTCTACTACAATTTATGCAGAGATTTAATAATGGTGGTCTGGCTTGCCTATATCCACTTGAAACCACAGTTCTTCTTATTTATAATTACAAGGAAGTGTCCCTACACTAAAAGAGATCTGGGTTGTATTTAAATTGCTCTTGTATATTAAATAGGGCCGTGGATCAGGATTCGCAGGGAAGCGGAGACCACGTGGTGCGGGTCTTTCAGGAAGAGGTGGCAGAGGTAGATCAAAACTGAAGAATGGGATTGGGGCTGTTGTCACTCCAGGGGTAAGAACATATCTTTTTAATCATGTGTGTAGTTTGGTGTGTAACTTCATTATTACAGCTCTCATTTTTTTTAGAGAAATTTTGTATCTAAACAAAATAAGCAATGAGAAATAGTTTTGATAACATTCTAGTTTTCATTAAATGTAATTATATATTTTAGATAAAAATGGAGACTAACCTGTAGCTAATAGATCCAGAACAATTTTACATCATCTACATTCCCTTTTAAAAGGATATGGTTGAGGATCATTCTTTCCACTTCCACACATGGAGGTGACACTAATTAAGGGAGCTTTCCACTGGGCCCAGTAGACATGGGGCAAACAAGACCTATACTGGATTATATCACCTTCTCTCAACCCTGTTGTTATTCTCCTGAGGGTACTCCAGGGGTATTGGGGGTCTGTGATGAAGAGCTGTCCATGGAAAGCTCTTCTTCTTAGGGCAATTCAGCAAAGAACATAAGCACGTCTCACTTTAGTTATGTGAGTTGTCCCATTGGCTTCCTGGAACTACTTATGTGCTTAAAGTTAGGCATGTGCTTACATACCTTGCTGAATAGGGGCGTAGCTGTTGATATCAACTTGAATATCCACAACTATCTTAATGCTACAAAGCACTAATTTACACTTATGGAAAAGCCTAATATTTTAATAGGAGTGCAGCCAATAGCTTTTACAGAAATAATTACTAAACATTTATAAAATTCAGTAGAAAATATGGTTTCCTTTTTGTCTAATTCTGTAGGTTGGTCTACACCAGGGATTTCAAACTCAAATGACCATGAGGGCCACATGAGGACTAGTACATTGGCCTGAGGGCTGCACCACTGACCCCTCTCCCCCCCCGCTTCCCCGCCTCTTCCCACCCCTTCCATGCCCCCATTCCAACCCCTTCCCTGAAATCCCCATCCCAACGCTGTCCCCTCCCTGCCCCAGGAGGTGCAAGAGGGGTGCAGGGTGTGGCAGGGGGCTCAGGGCAGAGGGTCGGGGTGCAGGAGGGGTGTGGGGTGTGGCAGGGGGCTCAGGGCAGGGGGTTGGGGTGCGGCAGGGGGCTCAGGGCAGGGGGTTGGGGTGCAGCAGGGGGCTCAGGGCAGGGGGTTCGACTGCAGGAGGGGTTCGGGGGCGGGTCTGGCCCAACACGCACCAGGGGCAGGGCCGGCTCCCTGCCTGCCCTGCCCCCGCGTTGCTCCGGGAAGCAGCCGGGACCTGGGGGAGTGGGGCACGGGTCTGTATGTTGCCCTGGCTGCTCCTTCAGGTACCTCCCCCGAAGCTCCCAGTGGCTGGGAACAAGGAACCGCAGCAAATGGGAGCTTCGGGGGAGGTACCTGGAGGAGCGGCCAGGGCAACACACAGACCCCTTGTGCCCCACTCCCCCAGGTCCCGGCCGCTTCCCGGAGCGGTGTGGGGGCAAGGCAGGCAGGCAGGGAGGGAGCCTGCCCTGTCCCCAATGCGCGCCGGGCCAGAGCTGCTCTAGATAAATGTTGAGGGGCCGCGGGGAGCTGGCGGGCCACAGAAAATAACCCTGCAGGCCGCATGTTTGAGACCCCTGGTCTACACATAGAAAGGTGAACATTTGCTACTAAATTGTATAGAATTTTTCCATGAAGGCCTAAAGCTTTATTCTATGCCCATTGAAGTTAATGGCAGCCTTTCAGTTTACTTCAGTGAGCACCAGATCAGACTCTTAAAGAAGACAGATTTTGCACTGAGATGTGGTGGCTATACAGTGGTAGCAAGGGGGAAGGTAGCAGTGCAAAGGCACCAGCCATCTCCTGCACCTGGGGTCTTTTTTCCACGTATGGGACTTTATAGCATTAGGAGATCATACCCCTTCAACCACCTGATGCCCCAGCCACTGTGGAGGGATGAGTAGTTGGCAGCTCCATATAGTCAAACTTGCAGAGTTTCTTGGTTCCCACTCTACTACTTCAGCTACTTTTTCTGCAGAAGGGTACAATTAGCCAAGGATTTTAGGTCCTACAATTTTGGATCACCTCAAAATTGTGATAGTTTGATCCTCCAAATTCTAAAGCTCAAATTCTGCCCTCTGGTGCACAGAAGTAGTTCCCATTAAGTTAGTAGGACTTGCCAGCAACACTTAACGAAAATTATTTAATTATTCTTGTAGCTGTGCTGACATCAGTTAGCATTGCCACAGAACGATGTTTGGACTGGTGAGCTGCTACATGGGTTAAAAATAGTGTTTAAGCAGAAATGGCATTGTCAACATGAGGTTTATGAGGAACGCACTTTAAAAAAATCCACATTTGTCAACTCAAGTGGCAGTGGGGAAGAAAGGCAGGAAAAGAAAAAGATTCTTTTTCTCAAAGGGTTTTACAGAATCCTTTTGGAGAAGACACCATAAGTACTATTCCTGAAGGAGATGACACTTAGCCACGCAAAATGTTTTCATCCCTAGGACTATGTACTTCATCTTCCAAACTCTCACAGTCCCTATTGGCTCATAGCGCAAGAGTCCTGGCTGGATCATCTAAACTAGCAGAACATCATACATAGGGAGATTTGCCTATAGTCAAAACAGTTTAGCTGTTCATTAATGTTTCCTCCACAGTCTTGAAAAATTATGATAATTATTTTGTTCAACCAAGAGGCAGGGGAACTACACACCTAATTCATGAATCCAGGCAAAATAGTGCTACTCTTAATCAAAGGAACCTAGTGTAGTAGACCCCCTTCATTCAAATAAAAAACAAAGGATTGAAATATCACCATTTTTAGCCCTCTCCTTCCCTATATTTTTTTTTAAAAAGCTCTAATATGAGAAGTTGATAATTCAAGCATTCTATTTAGTGCTATACCAGGTGTGACTGAACATAGAAAAAATGTAGTTAGAAATTATTGTTCAAGCTTATGCGTTTGAGAAATCCAGTCATAGTATTATGAATTTGTCAGATGTTAGTTGTCTTTCATATATCCTTGGTCACTCTGATATGGCTCAGGAGGGTGACAAGTCTGTGTTGGATTTTAAATCAGAAAACAGTGAATTGTCTTGCTTTTCTGGGTTTATTTCCCAGACATAATCTTCTAATAAAGGTTTGTTAGTATCTTTGGCTTATTTTGGAAGCCTGGTTTATGATTGTTTATTTATGTAACTAATTGTATCTCATTATTGAATCAGTATAAATATATGTAATGATGTAATTATGTGCAATTACAATGTAATATTGCATTTTTAAAATTCTTGCTGCATTTTGTGAAGACCATTTTATACATAACACATAGCTTTTTAAAGTCTGGCTCAGTTATTTGAAAATATTTTAATGAAATAAGTGTCTTCAGGTCTAAAAGTATGGAAAAATTGTTTAAAATAAAGTGAAAACATTGAGTTACGGAAGCACAAAAACACATTTTAAAAATCCTAATATCTGTCTGGGGGCTTTATGTGTGTTGCCTTCATATAATCTAGATGCTTAAATTGATTTTTGTTTTGGTTTTTTTGTGGGAGGAAATTTGCTTATTGGCTGTGGTCTAAATGTCTGTGCAAAGTTTTCAAACCAGAGTTAATTTTCACAATCACAGTATAAAACCCTATAGAAACCCATGAATGGGAACAGCTGCACAACCTTAACTGCTAGCCATCATTTCTTTAATACAACCGGAGTACTTATCTAAATCAAGTATAAAAAAAAAAATAATATATAATTTGCTTGAGCTTCATTGTTCTTCAATTATGGGTATATACTACACCTTTAATATTAAAATGTGCTATTAAATGGGCTTTGTTTATTAATGAGCAAGAATAACAGCAAATTTAGCATATTCAGATAAACCTCTGTTTAGCACAAAGTGCATTTCTGTCAACCTGTTCACTGCCTTCCCATTTCCCCCATGTGGATCCCAAGATGCATAAGAGTACTATCTGGAGGAACGGGGAAGAGAGACTGCTGCAGAAACGTTTGACATCTTTCTTTGTGGTGAGCGAAAGTTAAGCAGAAGGGACCCTCCACATGATGAAAAAAATGGTACAATGTGGCCACCAGTGTGTAACTTCTGGCAAATGTGGATTTTACTGGTGATTACTTTGTATTAATAAACATTTGCAAGGTTTCCTGATGAATACCCAGAAATATAGATCTTGAAACCAGCAAATGTTTTTTACAGTTTATGATAGTCTGTATATATTTATATTCTGAAATATTGTACTACTTGTTCAGTTCCAGAAGGACAGTAGTAAACAAGAGTGAAAAGTTTGTATCTTCAGCTATGAAAATATATTCATATGATGTTGTTTTTTGTAGGTCACAACCATGGATGTTTCATCTAACAAGGATGAGGAAGAAAACTCGATGCATAATACAGTTGTACTATTTTCTAGCAGTGACAAGTTCACTTTACATCAGGTTGGGATACCAGTTACTCTGATGGTTGTAATGAAAAAGGATTAAATGTCTTTGTTATGAGTTGAATTATCCAATGTACGGGTGGGGTTTTACTTTAGAGCAGCTGCATAGTGTTGGATGTTGTGTATTTGCCCATCTTTGAAAACTGTTCTTTCTGTTGTTCTAGGATATGTGTGTAGTTTGCGGGAGTTTTGGCCAGGGTGCAGAGGGCAGGTTGCTTGCATGCTCTCAGTGTGGTCAGTGTTACCATCCCTACTGTGTCAGTATTAAGGTAAGTACATTATTACATTAAAATTATTTGACAATATTGTTTGCATATTGTACTTGAATAGCACCTCATTGCTTCCAGTTTTGTCATAATTAGGAGAGTGATTATCTTGTTAAATATTCTTCAGCTAATGTGACCATTATTTGTATGCAACTTGTGAAAAACTTTAATTAAATGTCATTTTATAGTATGCACTGCCTCAAGAGAAATTAACCTTTTTTCTAATTTCACAATCATAAATAGCACTTATTAATCTAGCTGTTGGTTAAAATAACATGTTAAAATATAAGCTTAAAATCTTAACACGAGCAGAATTTTTTTAAGAAAGAAATTATAGTGCAACTTCATTTGCTAGGGTGTCAGGTTTAGTTGATTCAATTTGTCTGTTGGCTGTCAGAATTGACAGCAACTAGAGTAGTTAATACATTTCAGATTCATTAGTCTAGGAGAGAATGTGAGAAAATTAAATTTGAATGGTATGAGATGATTTAGCAAGCACATAATAAGCTATTTACTGCAGCATATAAACTGTCTGTTGCTCATTATATAAGTGCAGTTATGTAAAATGTGGGTATTTTTTAAGATACCATTGGGTTTTACTTTGCTTTTACATGTGCTTTATGAAATGCTGTGTGCATTTTTCATGAGAATATAATTTGGTTCTGCATTCAGATGATACTCTTAAATTATATTTTAAATAACTTCAAATGGATGATTTGGTTCTACTCACTAAAACCCCAGTGTTAGGCCTCACAAAGAATTTGGAATGAAACAGGATTTTTTAATGAGTTCCATCTTGGCTTTGCTACAGGCAAACGTATTGTTGCACTTCCCCATGAGCAGCCTGGGAAAGAGCTTGTGACTCCCCTGTTGCTCCGAGGGAGTAAACTGCACTGGTAGAGACCCCAGTACAGCATATGTTCCCAGAATGCTGCCGAGCTACACAGGCTGTCACACTGTGGTGTCAGAACCTACACTCCAGCCAGTCCCTTCCCGTTCTGCTACTTTCCCCACCCACCTGCGCAAGTAGGGGATATATAGCAGCTTTGCAAAGCTTGCTTCCCTTCCTGTGTTGCTACCAGTGATGCAGATAATCAGCACAGGTGCAGCATCTCTTTACACCTCTACCTAGCCAGATCAGCAGTGGACCCAATGTTTACTATATTGAAATAAATGTATACAACATTTAAAGCCTCTACAGTTGTTTGGGAATAAGTTGCACACTGCCTTCCTATCTGCAGATTACTAAGGTGGTGCTCAGTAAAGGATGGAGGTGCCTGGAGTGCACAGTGTGTGAAGCCTGCGGGAAAGCTACAGATCCAGGAAGACTGCTTCTCTGTGATGACTGTGACATCAGCTACCACACTTACTGCCTAGATCCCCCACTGCAGACAGTTCCCAAAGGAGGCTGGAAGTGCAAATGGTGTGTTTGGTTCTGGTGTCAGAAATGTTTAATGTTGTTTCTTTTTCATTTCACTGTATTTAAAACTAGTATTGAAATATTTCAGCTAAGTATTTCCAATGTCAGTTTAACCATAATTTCTCTTTTAATTCAAGTAATGTTTGAGGGCAGGCATATATTGAACAAAAACACCTACCAGATTTCTTATTTGATCAGCCACAATTTAATGTGGAAATCATTGTCTTCCATTAATACTGTGTATTGTGCCAAGGATGCTGCAAGTGTAAACAATCTTACTTTGAACCCAAGACAATAAAGACATTCTTGTTTGTGTTTTGCAGGTGTGTTTGGTGCAGACACTGTGGAGCAACTTCTCCTGGTCTAAGAAGTGAATGGCAAAACAATTACACACAGTGTGCTCCTTGTGCAAGTTTATCTAACTGCCCAGTCTGCTTTCGCAACTATAGGGAAGAAGAGCTCATTCTTCAGTGTAGGCAATGTGATAGGTAAGAGTTTCTAACATTTTGTGAAATTATTTTCTATGAGTCACATTTTACGCTAATGATGTAACATGGTACGGATGGGAGGAAGGGTTGTCCTGTGGTGAAGCCAGCTGAAGTGGGACTCAGAATTTATTAATTCATTTTCCAGTTTTGCCACAGATTTCCTGTGCGAGTCTGGGCAAATTACTAAATTTCTCTGTATCTTGGTTCGCTATCTTTAAAAGTGATATTTGCTTACCTCACAGGGTTGTTATGAGTATAAATCTATAAGTACTTGACAGAGTATCATATAAATAGATAAGAACAAAACAGACCATCACATATAGAGGCAAAGCAATGCTAAAAAGTGTCTGAACACAAATATAGTTTTCCTTCTTATTAAGGGTGATAGATAATGTAAGGGAGTGTTTACAGTATTTAAACACATGTACAGGAAAAAGCATACATAGAGAACATGGATCATCATTGTTTCTTCCTAAAATAATCAAACTATATAAATATTTCCTTTATTTATTATTACCTCAAAAACCATATACTGATATTTGGGTCTCTTAAATGTTAGCCATTTCCTTTAAATTGTATTCCCCCTCCCCCATTTAATTTCTAGATGGATGCATGCAATCTGTCAGAATTTAAACACAGAAGAGGAAGTGGAAAGCATAGCTGATATTGGTTTTGACTGTACCATGTGTAGGCCGTACATACCACCAACAAATGGTAAGAGGACTTTTGAAACCGATGACTTGGCAGCTGTGCACAATGCAATACAGTAGGTTTGGGAATGTTTTTATGGTTCTGTGCTATGGTTGGTAAAGTCCTCGATCATTGCAGAACGGAGGCTTTCCAATTATTAGAGGCTAGTTCTTTAGCACCCCATAGTGACTGACTGTAGGAGCGCCATTGCAGCATCAGAAAAGATTTAGCAGATTGTCAACGGTTGAGTTATGTGATATAGAGGGGGAATATGACCAGTTTGTTGAAGATGGGTTGGGTTAATATCCATAAACCCTACGCGAGCCGGAGATCTGTTTCAAATCATGGTGTTGGGAAGATGAAACACAGCTCAACTTCCCAGCTGTCAGCTGGGAAAAAAGAATTCATACTCCTTAAAGATATTTGCACAAGAATCTCGGCTTCCAGTTCCAGACAGGGCAAACCTCTCTGAACTTAACACTTTCAGGCCTTCTGAGGTAGCAGTAGTGGTATCCAGAGTGTACGTGACCTTTTCTCTATCTTCGACAATTACACACTGCTAATGCCACCACTTCCGCCCCCAGAACTTTGTAGCCAGTTCCTTCTTGACTACCATCAGTGAAAGAACTCTCTGCTGGAGTAGCATCCAAATCACTTAACAGCTGCAGCCATGCTCTCTCCATATTACAGTATTGCCAGCCTGAAGAGATAAAAAATCATGAGTTGGACTCCCTTAAGAGATCAAAAGTCATGAGTCCAATCCCCGAAAATCATGAGACTGTTCCAAAAATAATGATTGAAAAAAAAATGAATTGGAGTACGGGGGGTTGTCTGTCATTTGATTTTTGAACCCCTCCCCGCACCCATCCCCTGTGTGCGTGAGCAAGTGAGACAATATTGTCAAACTTCAATCTCTCAAGTTTATTGGGAAAGTTATTTTGGTCTCTGCTGAAGGAGCTCTCACCTCCACGTCTGCCCATCCCCACCCCAGCAATTCATTCTGCTCCCCTCAATCCAGACTGCACCCCATCAGTTCAGCTCTCCCGCAGTCAATTCCCCATGTCCCCTGTCCCTCAGTTCTGCCTCCCATCAGCTACCTCCCCCCCCTTAGTTCTGCCCCCCAGCTTCACCTGTGCTTTTACTGGGGTTCTTCAGCCTCTTTTCCCAGGCCTCGGAGGGCTGCAGCAGGTCCTCTTCTTCCCCTTCTAGGCAGAGAAGGAGCAATTCCTTCCTAGGCTGGATGTTGCAGGTGTGGGGGAGGAGCAGAGGTGCCCTCCTGTCGCTCACAGGTGATGGGGGAGGAGGGAGTGGAGCTACCCTGGGCTCTTTACATCCTTCCTTCCCCCTGCCCTCCTGTGAGAATGGCTTTGGGCTGCTGAGAGGATGGAGGAGAGCTCTGCCTGGAGCAACACTGATTGGTTATTCTGCTCCAGGAGGCTGGCAAGTGAGTCAGAGAGCCAGTCAGAGGGCTCATATTAGCTAGAGGACTATAGCTTCACATCTTATCACAAGACTGGCTCCAGTCCCAGCCAGAATTATATCATGTGAAAAAATTGCACAAGTTGGCAACACTATTGTCTTATTACCCATTCTTTTATAGGACTGACTGACTGATTTCTGCGGCTGATGGTTCTTCTCTTCCTTTGTTGTTCTCCTTGACCACACTGCAGCCTTTGGCATTGTGGGAAACCATTCTGTCTTCTAGAACCACCCCATAATTGTGCAAGTGTGTCTGCTTCTCTCTTGCCATGGTTCTCCTATATATTGAACCATTTTTCATTTGTCCCTGGTGGCAGTGAAACCTCTGCTCTAGAGCTTGTCTTCGCTGCTAAAAAACCTGTGATTTTATTTCGGGATAACCGTCACATGTGAGCTATCCCAAGGTAAAAACACAGTGAAGACAAGGCACATCAATTTTACCATGAGATAAACTTGCCAAGGTTAGTCCTATATTTCCACCTGGAGTTGACCGCAGAAAGCATACCTTGCAGTAAAACTAAAGTGCCTTATCTTCCCTATGTTTTTATCTTGGGGTATCTCAAATGTGTTAGTTACCCCGAGGTAAAAAGTACCGGGTTCTTTTAGCAGTAAAGATAAGCCCTAAGGCTGCTCTTCTGGAAGGTTAAATTTGCAACCTTCTGCTTTGTTCAGTCTAACGCTATGTCTATGCTGCAGAGTTTTGTTAGCAAAAGGCAGCTTTTGGACACAAAACAGTGGAGGTGCACACACTGCAATGCCACTTTTGGCAACAAAATTCTTCAGTTTTGGCAACAAAATAAAACCACCTTGACAAGAGGCGTAAAGCTTTTTGTGGCAAACTTAAAGCGGCAAAGTGTCAGATGCTGCTGTTTGTTTTATCGCCATAACTGGCCTCCCCCAGTATCCCACAATGCTCGCCGTGACCGCTCGGTTTACTGTTTTGAACTCAGCTGCCCTGCCGGCATGCGCCCCTCTCCTTTCAAAGCTCCCGGAAGTTCTGACAGCTGAGTATGCAGCTCAGCTCCAGCAACAAAGAGCAAATCATTAACATGGAATGCTCCTGCTCTATGAACAAAGAGGCAGGCAGGCGGGGCGGATGTGTGTGTATGTGAGAGACTGCTATACTGGCAGAGCCAGGGAGGGAGGCCGGGGCTGATGTCGGGGGTCTCCTCTTCACCTTGCCTTGGGACTTGCTTCCCGCAGCTGTCTGAACTTAAAGACAGCATGCCGACACACTCACTCTTCCCCAACACACACTCTGTTTCTGTTTCTCCCATACATGCACATGCTCCCTGTCTCACCCTCTCTCCCCTCCTCCCTCCCACCCCCCACACTTGAGTTGAAAAGCGGCTGACAATCTAGTAGGGTGCCTGTGGAATGATGGGACTGAGAAACCTGCATCATGTGATGCTGTACCTTCCCCATAAGGCATTACAAACCCTTCGCAAAGCATCCTGCAGCCAGTTGCACAGTGGGATAGCTACCCAGAGTGCACTGTTCTCTGTGTCGATGCAAGAGGTGCTAGTGTGGATGCACTCTGCCAACACAAGGAGCATAATGTGTACGTGCAATAGCAGTTTAATTAAAGCGGTGTTGCTTTTGGCGACAAAACTATGCAGTGTAGACATAGCCTAACTGCTCTCTCGGTCATCCATCTGTACTCTGAGCTTAATTACCTTTTTTCCACTGATACTCAACTCTACATATCTTTCACCATCCCTAAAGACTCCTCCCTAAACACCTTCTTTAGTTCTCCCCTTCGGCAAGAAGAATATCCCTGAAGACCATTCCATTTCTGTCTCCATCCTCAATTCAGATCTGCCATTTCTCAATATTATCTGTATTAATCTTCTTATCTCAGTTATCTGTAAATCTGTCTATTGCACTGTCAAAACATAATTTGTTTGTGCAACTTCCTTGACTTTGTCTCTAGAGACTTCACCTTTGCCATCAACTGTTTGACTATTGCACCTCTTTCCTAATTGACCTCCACAAGCCCCAAGTCTCCACACTGCAGCATGTACATGAATACCACTGTCTTGCTTATCAGTGAAATATACCAAATCACCCCATCCTAAATCACCTCTATTTACTTCTGTTCCAGTTCAAAATTGCCCTTTTTGTTTTAAAACACTCTGTGGACTAGATCAGTTGAGCTCATATGTGAAGTCTGAGTCTACTGACCTTCCCACTCCACTCATTAGTATCTGCCTGCTTCTGTCCTTTCCTGTAGTCTCACTGGAGCTACTTGTGCCTTTCCTCCTGCGGCTTTCCTGTTTTCCCTCTATCTCATCACTTCAAAACCTATTTCCAAATTTCATCTTCAAGTGTATCTTTTCTTCCTTACTTTTTCCTGTTCACTTTTGACTCTTGTGTATGTCACTTAATTTCTTCCACTGTTGGGGGATTGTTGATTGATTATTTTAAGTTATTAATCAAAGTGCTTAGCTAATTATTTTGTGATTTTCACCATATAGCATTCTCAGATGGTCTGTAATTCTGGCATAATATAATTAAAGCTTGTATAAATGACACTGACAGAAAATAAAGTTGTGTTGCATAAGTGTATTATTCCGTGATATTTTTAAGGGAGTCTTGTTGATTTGTTCAGGCCAAACTTTCACTGGTCTTAATTTTTTGAATATTTTCTATGAGGATTATTCTCTAGATTCTAAATATTTCCCTTTTTATTAATCTATTCTCTATTTTGATAAGAAAATAAAAATAAAAAGCTGCTATTTCAGCAACTTATATGTAAACACATAAGCTGACTTCAAGATCCATAATTGTGTATATGCAGAGATAGGTGATTTCTTGTGTAGCTAGGTCCCAAATCAAATAGAGACAACTACATTCTCCTCCATCTATTCCTTCTGCATGGCCTTCTAGAGTTGCCCCATGTAACATTTCATTCTGGAGATCACAGAAACCTAGATAACAGGAAAGGAGTGGACATAAATGTTATATTAAAATAATATGGGGAAAAAGTACTTCCAAGCCCCAAAATAGTATCCCATAACTGTGGATCTCCTTGTTTGTTGTTTATACAACACCATAGGTGTGCATGGTGCTTTACAATCCTTGGTCTGAGTTGGTGACAGTCTAAATCAGTCACAAGAGCAGACACTAACCCACTAGCATCATTTCCAGATTGAGTTTCTGCCAATTCACTTTTATTCATGTTCCTATCTTGAAAAATGGTCTAACTGCTCCATCTGGGTTTTACAAGAGACCTAGAGTAGCATGTTCTCTGTATTAGAACCTCACTTGCTCTCACAATAGCCTCACATACACATTGTACAATAAGACTGACAGGATAGAGCCCTCTGAAATCCCACATGAGGGAGCTCTTGGGGACAATGAATGATTGACCAGTGCAGTCCTCTGGGAATTCTTTGGAAGGAAAGGAATCACTGTTCTGTGATACCGCCCAGCCCAGCCATAATGTACAATCAGGTTGGCAAAACCTTGCTGTCACCAGCCAACTGCTTGACACTGTAAAAGATTCAGTATACTCACCTGCTCATTGTCCATTAATACGAGATCACAGCCAATGTAGTCTCCCTACCATACTTGGGTCTGGGAAATCTGAGTGTTCCTGATGGCCCCAGAGTTGCTTGTTAGCCATCTTTTCAATGATGTTGGGAATGCAACCAGAGTAATCATTTTATTTTTAAGGTTCCAGGCATGTGTTGCCAATAAGATAAAAGAGTCTAAAAAAAAGTTTAAATGAAAATTAGTTGACATTGTCACCTTAAATCAATTCTGCACTATCCCAATAAATGAGTTATTTGATTTTATTTCAATTCATTTAATTTTATTTTTCAGTACCTTCCTCAGACTGCTGTGACCCATCAATTGCATCTCAGATTGTTTCAAAAGTAAAAGAACTAGGTAATTTTTTTAAAAATGTGTAATATTTTGATTATCTAGAATAATTTTAGGTGATATTTTTATTTGGAAGATAGAGATTGTTTTCTCTATGATTTTATCATAGATGCACCACTAAGAATCTTTTATCATTATAAAAGGTATAAGGTTTATTGTTTCCCTTGTCTCCCTTCTCTAGATCTTCTATTATTTGTCACACCCAGTTTGTTACAATTATCTTAAATTAGGCACTGAGCCTGCAAAAATTTAAGCACGTGCTTAACTTGAAGCTCATGAGTAAACAATAAATAATCCCATTGATAACAAGTAATCTCATTTTAATCATTGGGGCTATTCATGTGCTTTAAAATTAAGCATGTCCATAAGTGATTGAAGAATCAGGACCTTAGCCTGTAAACTGCTTAGGGCTTCCTGTGTTTGTAAAGTGCCTAGTACAAGGTGGGCCCAATCTGGACTGGGGCCTGTGGGTGCCACAGCAATTACTGTTGTTTGTGTATACTAGCACCTGGAGGTCTCAATCCAGCCCCATTATGTTTGATGCTGTACTTGCATATAGTAAAAGTCGGTACCTATGACAAGGAATTTCCTGTCTTAAAAAGAGTTTGCAATCTATAAAAAAAAAAAAAAATGATACAACAAAACTGTTGTACAATACAATGAATAAAAATGTTGCTGTAAATATTTGGGTTATTTCTTCACTAGAGAAATATCTTTTTAATAAATGATTATATGCACAAACCACCTGTAGATGGGCCCTTTTGGGATGTTGTGTAAGAAGACATTTTTGTTCATTTGTTTAAAAGGAGTGAATGTTACTGTTTGTCATATTGAAATATCTGTAAGAGCTATGTTGTCCAGACGGTATTTAATTAGCCTCACTGGTGATTACCATTATTGTGCTGTTTGCCTTTGTATCGCCCCTGAATGAAGGTTACCAAACTTGGACTCTGCTGATCGCCAGAGGAAATGAATTTGAGTCAAGGATCCCTGCCTACATTGAGAACTAGGGACTGTCAGCACATGCTTATCACCACACCTTAATAGCCCTGTCACGTCACTGGAGAGAGGCAGTCTCACAGGTCTCAAGAAACCTGGGTTCAATTCCTGGCTGAGAGTTTGTCTACAGTTGAAATGTTGCAGTGGCACAACTGCAGTTGTACCACTGTGGCGCCTCAGTGTAGACACTGCCTACACCGACAGGAGGGGCTCTTCCATTGGCATAATTAATCCGCCTCCCCGCTAAGTGGTACCTAGGTCAACAGAATTCTTCTATCGACCTAGTGCTGTCTGCACCAGGGATTAGGTCAGTTTAATTACGGCACTTTTTTCACCTCCCACAAGCAACGTAGCTGGGTCTACCTAACTTTTTAGTATAGACCAGGCCTCACCCACAGACTTCTTATCTGACTTTGGGAAAGTAACTTAATCTACCCTGATCTTCAGCTCCCCTTCTGCAAAATGGGGGATAATTCTTTCCTACCTCACAAGGGTTTTGTGAGGGTAAAATCTATTAATTGTCATGAGACATTCCAATACTACCATGCTTGAAGACCACATAAGTATCTAGATAGACAGGTGGCAGAAACCAAAAATATCAGACTGGTCTAGTTATATGAGTATGTCAGGTAGGAGTCCAGCTCTGGATACCTTTTGAAGACATCAGCTGCTGTAATGCAACCATTCTTTTTAATGAGTTCTTGCAGTGTGTCATGTTGTGTTACTGTATTTGACATTACACTGTAAATTATAAAGCTTTGTCTGTAATTTATAAGATAGTGTCAGGTACCTCTGTATTATTTATACTGATATCCTTCAAATTCTAGTGCTTAGAGTCTATCATGCTTTGACATTTATGTGAATGGTTAACTCTTTAAAGAAGTGTTCAAATAATTCATCCAAGACTTGAGTCAAAGTATAAAGAGTTTTATATTCCTGTTACGATTCATGTAATTTGTATAGACCCACCGAAGACATATACCCAAGATGGAGTCTGTTTGACAGAATTGGGGATGTCTCAGTTACAGAGCCTCACTGTTACAGTGCCAAGAAGAAAACGGACAAAACCAAAGCTTAAATTGAAGATAATAAACCAGAACAGTGTAGCGGTGCTACAGACACCACCAGATATCCAATCAGAGCATTCCAGAGATGGAGAGATGGATGACAGTAGAGGTAATGGTCAGTATGTGGCATGTTTTCAGTTTGATATTTGTTGCAATACATGCATATATTTGTACATGTGGCTGTATTTTAAATGTATTGTTTACTGCTCATATAGGTGCTTCTGTTTCACTCTCATGCTAAATGGTTAAGATGGAGTAACTGTGCGAAACGTGATTTTCAGTGTTGGTAGCTGTCCATTTCAAGGAGCTGGACCTTCCTATTACTTATGTTCATGTTTCATCTATTCCATAGGCACTGACTCCGTGGGTGCTCCAGCCCCGGAGCACCCACGGGGAAAAGTTAGTGGGTTCTCTGCACCCACTGGCAGCCAAGCTCCCCTCACCCCCCGCTCCACCTCCTCCTCCACCTCCTCCCCTGAGCGCACCGTGTCCCTGCTCCTCCACCTACCTCACAGCGCTTCCCACTGTCAAATAGCTGTTCAGCAGTGCTTAGGTCATTCCAGGAGGGAGGGGGGAGGAGTGTGGACGCAGCGCACTCGGGAGGAGGCGGAGAAGAGGCAGGGCAGGGACGGGGACTTGGGGGAAGGGGACAGAATGGGGGGCTGGAAGCGGGCGGGGACTTGGGGGAAGGGATGGAATGCGGGCGGGGCAAGGGCATGCAGGGCCGGGGGGGCAGTTGAGCACCCACTGGGAACAGTGGAAGTCGGCCCCTATGAACTATCCCATACAGAAACCATGTCTTTAAGACTAACAGCAGGGGCAGCACAGAAGGTCTAGCTGCCCTTCCATAGGACACCAGCTCTACAACTGAAAATTTTGCACACTATGGGGAGTACACAGCGCACTCTGAGACTCTCAGACCCAGAGCAAATGCTGTTAGAAAGTTGTAGCCCCAGGGCTTAACAAAGAGACATCCAGACTTCCTGGCTTCTTTCAAATGTGATGCTCAAAAGTAAGGGTGAGATGGCATAAGAGGGTAGTCAGGGATAGTTGAATTTCTTGTTGGGGGTGTCTCAACTCATCCTTCTCTAGATACAAAGAGGATCTGGGGAGGGCATGGAATTGCCATTTCTGACAGAGAAGAAGTTGTTGACCCCAGTCGGAAGCAGCACATTCTTTTACTTCCCTGGCCAAGTGAGCTTTTGTTTGACTCCATAATCCCAGACAGGACAGAAATTGGATTGGAAAATGGATTGTATCTGGTTTAAGTGGAGTTCACTGTATATCCTGATAATTGTATTGTGGACTGTCAAGTTAATCCTAAACCTGAGGAAAGGGTTACTAAATACAGGTGTGAAAGTCAGGAAATAAATTACACAAGTGTCTATTGAAAGTGGAATGCAGCCACTTTCCCCCACCTCACCACACTCTGAAATGCTTTCTGTTTATGCAACATTGTCTTGCTGTTAATCAGATTAAATGTCATAAGAGGCTTTTTGTAGATATAGAGAGTTCTTGAGATAAAGTGATTATTTAACTGTAGTATGGTGTCATGTTAAGTTGTTGATATAAGTAGCAAGGCAGTTGTTTGATTGGCATATTTTTAATCGTGATCTGTTGTTGGTTGGAAGAAATGTGTATTTCTGGATGACAACTCTGCTTTTCTGGCACAGTGGAACTTTCTAACATTAGAGTAAAGCTTGTCTGTGTGGGAGACAGAGCTTTCTCAGGGGCAGACCCAAGACTGTGGAATGAACTCTCAAAAAACTGAGGACCATCCCAAACCTCACCACCTTCTGCTCCAAGTGCAAGGCTCACTCTTTTGACCTGCCTTCTCTACAGAAACAGAGAGCAATGTGTACATTTAACAAACAAACAAGAAAAACAACTCAAAATAGAACCCTACCTAAACAAAATACTACATTGCACACATAATTACCCCTTTGGGAAGAAGATGAGAAAGAAAACAAACTGAATATGACAGATGTTAGTCACATCACTTAAAGCGCTACTTCAGAGCCCTCAGATCCTACAGTGATGAGGGAAGTATAAGAAACTCAATAGAATAGAGCTATGCAGAATCACAGATTCATGTAGATGGAACATTTTACCACTATACACGCCCTTGCATTGTCAGTTTATCACAAGGAAAATCTAACTCTTAGATGTTTTTGAAAATCCCACTCTATATAGGCTATATGCAAGCATTTTCCTCCTCCTTTTTGGTTTAGTTTATAATTCTGTCTTTTCTCCAGAAGGTGATCTTATGGACTGTGATGGAAAATCAGATTCCAGCCCAGAACGAGAAACTGTGGATGATGATACTAAGGTGACAGAAGGAGCTGATGGGGTCAAAAAGAGAAAGAGAAAGCCATACAGACCTGGTAGGGTACATAATGTAGAGCATTTTGTATCAATTTGTTTGTCACGCTTAATTTTTCTACTATGTAAATATTCTATTAATTTAGAAATAGGAAGGCTAAACAGCATGTTTAGGAAAGGCTTCTTTGGGTGGTTCATTCCTCATTGTGCAATGTAGTAGTTTCTTCTATTATGGTTAAAAGTAATTTACTGTCTGATTATCCAGGTATGTTTTCTCAGGTTGCTGCACAGCAACAGTCCTGCCCTTCTGCTGTAAGTACTGGTTCACAATTCAGATTTACAGCCAGTTATGGATTATTTAACTTGAGAAAAGAAAGCACTGTGCTTTTCTAATTGGATATATATGTTGCAGGTAAACGTACATATATGCTGTATTGTATAAAAATGTGTATCTATGGCTCAATGAAGTATGAGTGTGAGGCTTTTTGCTTCTTTAAAGAGAATACTTTTGTAGGTATCTACTACCTGTTTTCTGAAGTGTGTGATGAGTTGGGCCCTACCAAATTCTCGGCCGCAAAAAACGCATCACGGACCGTGAAATCTGGTCTCCCCCATGAAATGTGGCTTTTTGTGTACTTTTACCCTCTAGTATAGTATAGAGTAAAAGTATACAAAAGTCAATAGTGTTCCTCAAACTGAGGGTCCTGACCCAAAGGAGACTGCAAGGCTATTGTAGTGGGGGGTCGCGATCTTGCCACTCTTACCACTGCACTGCATTCAGAACTGGGCAGCTGGAGAGTGGCAGCTGCTGGCTGGATGCCCTGCTCTGAAGGCAGCGCCCCGCCAGCAGCAGCCCAGAGGTAAAGGTGGCACACTATAGTGTACTGCCACCCGTACTTCTGCACTGCGGCTGGTGGCGGCGCTGCCTGCAGAGCTGGGTGCCTGGACAGCTGCTGCCACTCTCCAGCTGCCCAGCTCTGAAGGCAGTGCAGAAGGAAGGGTGGCAATGCTGCGACCTCCCTACAATAGCCCTGTGACCCCCGCTTGGGTTGGGACCCCCAGTTTGAGAAATGCTGACTTAAAAGCCATTGTGATCATCTAGACCGACCTCCTGCACAACGCAGGCCACAGAATCTCACCCACTCACTCCTGCGATAAACCTCTCACCTATGTCTGAGCTATTGAAGTCCTCAAATCGTGGTTTAAAGACTTCCAGGAGCATAGAATCCTCCAGCAAGTGTCCCATGCCCCATGCTACAGAGGAAGGCAAAAAACCTCCAGGGCCTCTTCCAATCTGCCCTAGAGGGAAATTCCTTCCCGACCCCAAATATGGCGATCAGCTGAAACCTGAGCATATGGGCAAGATTCACCAGCCAGATACCCAGGAAAGAATTCTCTGTAGTAACTCAGATCCCACCCCATCTAACATCCCATCACAGGCCAGTGGGCCTATTTACCATGAATATTTAAAGATCAATGAATTGCCAAAATTCTATTATCCCATCATACCATCTCCTCCATAAACTTATCAAGTTTAATCTTAAAGCCAGATAGGTCTTTTGCCCCCACTGCTTCCCTTTGAAGGCTATTCCAAAACTTCACCCTTGTGATAAGGGTAAGTTTTTCATACTGTCTGAACATGGTTCAGACTCGTATGCAATTCAGTTGTCAGTTGTTGGGTGAATCAATCACCTTGCATTTATTGATAATCTTTGTAGTTACAAATACTTATTGGACAATTGGAGCAAAAATATTTCCCTGAAGTTTTAAATAAGGATGGGGTACGGGACGGGATGGAAACAGCATGTTGAGAGCTCTTTTTGTTTAGAATATCACCAGGGTCAAACATCACTGGGATTTTCAGTCTCTTAGCATCGAATTTTTAAGTTCTCGACCATATTGACTTCATATGCACCGACTCTGTGGGTGCTCTGGGGCTGGAGCACCCACAGGGAAAAATTAGTGGGTGCTTTGCACCCACCGGCAGCCAAGCTCCCCTCCCCCCCCATCGCACCTCCCCCTGAGCATGCCACATCCCCGTTTCTCCGCCTACCTCCCTGCGTTTCCCGCCCAGGCGCTGACAAATTGGCAGCATTAGCACGCTCTGGGAGCGGGGGGGAGCGGGAACGTGGTGCGCTCAGAGGAGGAGACGGGGAAGAGGCAGGGCTGGGGCAGGGATTTGGGGAAGGGGTTGGAATAGGGGCAGGAAGGGGGTGGAATTGGGGCAAGGCCTTTGGGGAAGAGGCGGAGCAGGAGTGGGGCTGGGGGCAGAGTGGGGTTCGAGCACCCATGGTAAAGAGGGGAAGTCGGCGCCTGTGATTGACTTTACAAATTGCATCCTTGTGATAACACAGACTTTTGGCTGCAGTAAGGGTTCCATGCTGAGAGTCCTAGACAATTGTGCTATCAGAGGTAACTCAGCCAGTGGCCCCCCTTACTCTAAAGCTAATTTGCACACAGCAGTTTTATGGTTGTCTGAGGGACACTGCACAGAGGGTGGATTACCTTGTCCAAATGACACAGTTCTTCAAAACCACCTAGACAAGAACCCCAAATACACTTTACCCCTCATTGCAGCACACATCCCTCATTTTGCCCCCCACACAAATCTTCTAACTCAACACAAGTCTCACACAAATCAGCACTCTACCTCCCAGCACAAAACAACCCTCACATAAATCAACACAACTCTCATAGAATATCAGGGTTGGAAGGGACCTCAGGAGGTCATCTAGTCCAACCCCCAGCTCAAAGCAGGACCGATCCCCACTAAATCATCCCAACCAGGGCTTTGTCAAGCCTGACCTTAAAAACTTCTAGGGAAGGAGATTCCACCACCTCCCTAGGTAACGCATTCCAGTGTTTCACCACCCTCCGAGTGAAAAAGCTTTTCCTAATATCCAGCCTAAATCTCCCCCACTGCAACTTGAGACCATTACTCCTTGTTCTGTCATCTGCTACCACTGAGAACAGTCTAGATCCATCCTCTTTAGAACCCCCTTTCAGGTAGTTGAAAGCAGCTATCAAATCCCCCCTCATTCTTCTCTTCTGAAGACTAAACATCCCCAGTTCCCTCAGCCTCTCCTCATAACTCTCCCAGCATAACACACACATTCACCAACCCTCACTTATACTTACCTGAAACACATAACTACATGTCATCACCAGTACCAATATAAATGTGCTTATATTGGTGTAACTTACGTATAGGCGTATGGGAAAGAGAATAATCCATACCAGTAAAAGACACATTTTATACCAATTTAACAGTGTCCACACTAAGGAGTTGTACTAGTATATCAATAAAAAATTGACATCCATAACCAATGTAGTTATACCCATACAAACTGTGTGTGTAGACCAGGCCTTAAGGAAAATATTTCTGTGTTTTGAAGAAGTCCTTGTATGTGGGCAACCAAAAAAATGTCCTCATGGCTTTTTCTTTGTTTCCATTTTTATCTGGGAATGTAATCTGCATCTGCTTGTATTTTTTTTCTTTGATAGGTATTGGAGGATTCATGGTACGCCAGAGAAGTCGTACAGGGCAGGGTAAAACTAAGAGATCTCTCTCCAGGAAAGAGTCTTCCGGCTCTGTTTCTGAGCAGTTGCCTAGCAGAGAAGATGGTATGTACTAACATTTATTTGTTTGTAAATTATTGCCAATGCTTAATTTAGAAAAATGATGGAACTAGTTTTTTATCTGTTGCTGTCAGGAGATTATTGCAGTGGAAAAATGGTTACATGATTAATGTTGTCACCTCATTTTATGAATTTGGCTGCTATACTAATTCATTTGTATTTACAGCAGTGTCTAAAATTCACAAAAAGACAGAACTAGAAATGTCCTGAAACACTAATAAAATGTTTCAGGTTACTAAGACACAGCTAAGAGAAACAGTGTGCTCTAGTAGAGTGGGCACTGTACTGGGACTCAGGAGACCTAGGTTCCATTCGCAGCTCAGCTACTGACCTACTGTTATAGCTTGGACCCCCTACTGACAAATGGTTCCATTTGTTTGTATAACAGTTGTATTACATGTAAGGGTATGTCTACATTTAAAACGCTGCGGTAGTACTTCCGTGTAGATGCTACCTACCACCACAGGAGGGCTTCTCCCATTGACATTGGTAATCCACCTCTTCCATCAACCTAGCACTGGTCTGCCCCAGGGGTTAGGTCGGAATAGCTACGTCTCTATGGGGTGTGGATTTTTCACACCCCTAAGCAATGTTGCTATACCATGAGTGTCTGCTTTGTAAATGTTCTTTTAATTTGGAATAGGATGTCTGCTCAGCCTGCTGTGAAAAACTTCCTTTGCCTGTTCCTTACATACTGTAGCATATGGGCCCCTCTTTTATAACCTTCAGACATTGCTTTAACACCTGACAAGGTGTTAACTGCATTCGGGTGGCACTTCTGTAGTTTGATAGGTCATTTTTTCACACCTTAGCAGCAGGGCCTGACAAAAGGCACTCAACAACCTGGCTAATCAAAAAGACTGATTATATCATGAAAATAAATGAGGCCCTAAAACAATGTGTGTGTGGAAGGGGGTTAATTATCCTAATTTTATTCATTTAACAGTTACATCTGTCATTGATATGTTTATAAGAAAGTGTGGTATTTGCATCTGTTTGAATATCATAAACACTTTTCCAGACCCCTTCTGTGGTTGAGATACCTTCTTTTCTGAGGGTGGATTTTATGGACTGTAGAACTTGAGTAACTGTTCACTAATGTGAGAAAGGGCTGTATAATCTAGCCCAATAATTCTCACCTAGGGGTACACAGAGGTGTTCCAGGGGCTTAATCAGCTCATCTAGATATTTGCTTAGTTTTACAACAGGCTACATAAAAAGCACTAGTGAAGTCAGTACAAACTAAAATTTAACAGAGACAATGACTTGTTTATACTGCTCTATATACTAGACATTGAAATGTAAGTACAATATTTATATTCCAGTTAATTTATTTTATAATTATACGGTAAAAACGAGGAGTTAAGCAATTTTTCAATAATAGTGTGCTGTGACACTTCCGTATTTTTATGTCTGATTTTCTAAAGCAGGTAGTTTTAAAGTGAGGTGAAACTTGACAAATCAGACTCCTGGAAGGTGTACAGTAGTCTGGAAAGGTTACGAACCACTGACCCTTAAGTATTAAACCATGTATAATATAGCCCTTGAACTGAAGTCAGCGTGACTGCTTGTGGAGCACAGGTGCTAAACTCCTACAAACTGATTATTAGAACCTGATCCTCACGGCTTGTCTACATTGGCACTTTACAGCGCTGCAACTTTCTCGCTCAGGAGTGTGAAAAAAGGAGGTTGTGGAAACTCCTTCACTGGCAGTTTTCAAAGGGAGGCTGGATAGGCACCTGTCTTGTATGATTTAGATGCAGCAAATCCTGCATTTTGGCAGGGGAGTAGACTTAGATGATCCTTGCGGTCCCTCCTAACCCTATGATTCTAAGTTATGCATATCTGATAATGACAGGGGTGGGGGTCTATGTGTGTAATGCACATTTACTTGTTAGGAAAAATCAGTTTTGGAATACTGAGAGAGATCTTCAGCTAGTTTAAATCAGCATAGCTGAATTAAAGTCAATGGTGTCATGCAGGTTTATACCAGCTGAGAGTCTGGCCCTTAGGACAGGTCTACACTACCAACTTGCATCGGCACAGCTCTAAGCTGGGAGAGATCTCTCCATGAGAGGCAGTAGCTATGTCAGCGGGAGAGCTTCTCCAGACGACGTAGTGCTGCCTACACAGGGGACCTAAGGTCGGTATAAGTACGTCGCTCAGGGGTGTGGATTTTTTACACTCTTGAACAACGTAGTTCTACCTAAGTAAGCATGTAGTGCAGACCTGGCCTTAGTCTCCAATGGTGATCTCCTGGCGTGTCATTTGGTGCCCTCTCCTGTTTCATCCCCTCTTGTGTGCTGGCAGCAAAAACACACACTCAAGCAATTTTGAGATCAGGGTATTAGTACATTTCAGTCTGTTCAGAGTAGCAGAACAGCACAGGGCATGGACAGTTACACAAGAACAGGAAAGGAGAGAAAGAGAAAATACAAAGAGGTAGAGACCATACAAAAACACGGAGAGACAATTCAGTGTCAGAGGAATATAAAACAGAGGAAGATAAAAATCCATAGCAGCGGAAGAGATGAAAGGGAGAGAAGCAGAATAGTTCAGGCAGTACAGAATTGGGGAACTGTACAGGATTTAGACAACTAAACTGCAGAGAAATAGCATAAAAACAGCACTAATGGAGACCATACGAATGGGAGAGAAGGTCCCAGGGGATTGACAGAATAACTTCTGGTGACTTCCTTGGCTGTTAAGCTCACTCGTAGGATAGACTCTTCTTACTGCCTACCGAGACCCTCTCTCTCATGTCATTATCTTAAGAGTTCAAAATTTGTCATAAAATCTATAAACCGTGACTGTACAACACTAAGACATAACTACAGGGTTTGGCTGTAGCAGTTTTGTTAGCAGTGTATCTACAGTACAGTATAACACATTTAATTATATAACAATGTAGTTGATTTAGTGATTTTCCTAAGTAACTTCCTGCAATTAGGCTGGGCACTTCACAAGTGCAAAACATTATTTTTTAAAAGTATTTCAATTAGTTGTAGTGACTCCACTTCTTTGTCTAAATAAACAAGTCAATGGGAGAGTTGTTATTCTGTAATGTTTTGCAGAAGAATCTTTGTTGCCTCTTTTGGAATACAATAGCTGAATTATTCAGAAAATATTTTGATTGCTTCAAGGTCCTCTGTGTGGTTTTAGTATAGACTTCAGCACAGAGCTACGAAGGTATTCAAAACATAAGGTAAGTAGCATAGATTACAGGAAAAAGCCTGCCCTAGAGATAAGAGGCAAGAGCACAGGTGCTTCAGAATAACAGGCAGGTAAATTATCTGGACCTGGTTCCACAGGTTTCACCACAGAATTCTGGAACAGTTAGCAGAGAAAGGAAGCATTAGTACGCTTTATTCCCAACAAATTGTGGAAGCACACTAATAGGAGTTAAACGCACATCAAAGAGAGGATAAACTCCTTAGTGGAATGGAGTACAACTACTTCTGTTCTTGTGTAGGAGGCTGGTCAAAGCCTGTGGCTGGCCCATGCCAGCCAACTCAGGATCACGGGGCTCGGACTTTGGGGTTTTTCATTGCAGTATAGACTTCCAAGGTCGGGCTGGAGCCTGGGCTCTGGGACTCTCCCACCCCACAGGGTCCTACCTGGAAGTCTACACAGCAGTGAAACAGCCCAAGCCCCTTGAGCCCCAGTCATCTGTACAGTCCAGGCCTGTTTTTTTCTTTGCTGTGTAGAAATAACCAAAGAGGTTTTAGGAAGTCTCTGCTTTTTCTAAGATCCATGAACTGTAATGTATGGTTATGGTCAGAAAAGTGACTGTGTAAAAGTGGCACCTCCTTTTGAATTGGACCTGTTCCCTGCATACATTCCAGGTCAGCGCTGCTTGATTTCTTACTGTTACCATTGCCAAATTAGCACAACTAGGAGAGCTGGGCTGGATACTTTTCTGGCTTATGAATCATTTGGTAGGTCTACACTTATGGCGACGTATAGAGTGCAGACTCTGCATGCCCAGCCAGCCTGCATATAAGTAGCAGTGTAGAAGGTGAGGCACTGCTTAGGCAAGTAGACTAGAGTGCCCTACATGCCTGAACCCCAGAACGTGTAGCCTGCATGGCTGTCTACATGCCCAAGCAATAACTCTCCCCATCTACACTGCTATTTTTAGCAGTATAGACTCCTGCTGCCTCCCAGCTGCTGGAGCCTTTCTGCACCACAGTGAAAAACTCTGGCAAGTAGGAAAGGCTCTGGCAAGGGGAAGCAGTAAGGAAAGGATCCCCGGAGCCAAAGCCCACAGCCTCCTCCCTGCCAGAGCCTTTCACTGCCCCATGTAGCTACACACCACAGTATGAGTGTGGATGCAGCAGGTAGCTACATGAACCCTACCCTCCACCACAAGTGTAGGCAAGATGATTAACAGAATTGTCACTTCTCAGCTTTATTTAATTATGTTTCATTTTGAATCAGCAAATTCAGTATGGGAATTGAGAAACAACAAAGATGCAATCCCATAATACCATTTTTACAGAGACCCTTTTCAGAGCAGAACTGTACTTCAGAGAGTTAGGCTGCATAGTACATATCATCCCTCTTAAATAATAGACATCAGATGTGTATAGTGGGCCAGAGATATAAAGAGAATTGTAATGTATTTGTGCATGAATGTTGTTTTTAGGTTGGACTGAACAGCTGCCAGATACACCGGTTGATGAGTCTACTCCTGTTTCTGAAAATACTGAGAAAATAAAAAAGCGTTACAGGAAAAAGAAAAATAAACTTGAAGAAACCTTCCCTGCATACTTGCAGGTACAGTCATTGCTATCCATTATGTGCTATTTAAAACGAATGTTTGCATGTGTTGAATAAACTGCTAATCTATTTAAAGTATAAATGTTTGCTTTCTGATATCTAATTTATCACTCAGTTGAAGTGGCTTTTGCATAAGGAATATATAATAAAAGCTACTCTTTGTAGCTTCTGTAATGAGTTTATTGCACACACCAGGGACTCCCTGCATTCCTTCATTCCCCCTCCCACAAGCTCTCCAACCCTCCCATCTCCCTCTATTTTGAGGACTCTGTGCAACTCTCCCCACCCCTCCCTCATGCCTGGACATCTGTGTGTCCCCCATTGCCCACTCTGCCACATGTGAGGGTGCCTTCTTCCACACACCCTATGTGCCCCCACTTCCCACCTTTCCCTCCTGGTAGGGGTTCTGTGTGTTGCACCCATCCCCCTATGCCAGGGTCCCCCAGTCTTCCCCCACCCCCATGCTGTGGGCTGTGTTCAAGCCCCCTTTGTCCCATACCCTTCCTTCCTCTTCTCTTCCCCCCTCCTGATGCCTAGAATGTGCCCTATGAAACTTTGGAATTGATTGGATGAAGTATTTAATTTAAAAGTTGTTGAGTTACATGCAGACAGACAGAAAAATGCTGCCACATTGAATACAAGGCTTTCACAAGCTTGGGCAACTATCTCTCTGTCTTCCAGTCCCTTGCTTGCTTGAGCAATAACACTCAAATTACATTCTGTATTTTTTCCCTCCCAGTACACTGAAACACTGCACCTTCAATTTACATACTTGCATATACTGAATACTGTCAAAAGGCTTAGTCAGATCTTGGTATTATTACATTTTCTTTACAGAAAGATCACAGAATATTATTTGATGAGGAAAAAATACTCTGTATTCATGGCAGGGAGAAAATCCTTGAATTAGAACTTCCTCTTATTAGAAGGGATGGATTGGTTTTTTTACTTAATCTGATTCTTGGGAAACGTAGACTAGCTCTTTAGCTCTTGTGTGTAGGTTCTGACTTCATTAAAGCAGAGAATAACTGAAATTTAAAAATAATTTTAATTACATTTCTAACAATTAGAGCTTAAAATGATGGGGGTTTCTAGGGCCAAATGAGGAGGTGACAATAAATAAATTAAAAATACTGCAACTGATAAATTGGTTTTAAGATTGTCTAGTCTGTTGACCAGTCAGTGGGTTCCTGATGTACTTTTCCTGAGTCAGCTGCAAGTGAATGGCAGCTATTATACAGCGTATGTAAGTCTGCTAATGAAAATGAACAACTTTATGCTCCATGAAGAAAGAGGTTTTGTGTTGTTGCAGCTCCACAGTGTGATGATTTCTGCTAATTTTTAACCATTCAGAAAAGATGGATGGTCAGTGGTTAGAACACTAGCCTGGGACTCAGGAAACCCATGGTCAGTTTCCTACTCTGCCCCAGACTTCTTGTGTGGCTTTCAAGTCAGTCACTAGGATCTCCTTGCCTCACAGTGATGTTTGTGTGAGGATAAATACATGAAAGATTGTGTTGTGCTCAGATACCACAGGGATATGTTGGTACCTAAGGAAAGTTTTTTGGTATGTTTTTTTTCCTATATAACCTAAGATGTGAATTTAAACTGATGTGGTTGTACCAGTGTAACCACTACTACCCTCCACCAGTGACACACACACACACACGCCTCCCCTCCCCCTTCCAGAGTGGACACTCTTATACCAATATAATAGTGTCCATACGGATGCCATATAACTATATTGATATAACTAGTAAAACTTTCTTATGTAGACAGATATAAAAATTTTCCTAAATAGACTGACTTTAGTGTATGTTTGTCTTCATTACAGGAAGCTTTTTTTGGAAAAGATCTCCTAGATATCAGTAGACAAAGTAAGATGAGCCTAAATAATTTATCCGAAGAATCACTTCTGATGTCATGTAAAACTAATCAGACCACCAATTTTCTGGATCCATCTTCCGACCCACTGCTTAGTTCAGCGTCTACTCCAGCTCAAGCAAAACTGGGAGCTCAAGGTATACCAAGCTAAAGTTAGTGATAATTCAGTCACGTTTGGTTTTGTTGTTATAGGAGCTTTCCCATGCTTTTGTGTGTTCGTTTTTAACATATACACTTTCTAACATTCTTTAACTTAATATTACAAGACAAGTTAACATTATATTGGGTGATAAGCCACAATTGAGTGTTCATTCTAGAGTCACTAATACACAGCTGCAGGCCTTCCACTGACTTGCCTTATACATGTTCTAATAAGACTCCTTGATTTTAATTTGCATGTTTTCAAAACACTTAGAAACAGGTTAGGTGTATCTTGTTTTAGGAAGACAAATCCTTCATGATGGAAGGCTACAGTAGACTAATTGGAAAACAACATTAAAAACCTGTTCTTTGTACTGGTGAATATTTATTTAAAAGTTATTATTCTCTAATTTTTAGTATTGATTATTTTAGGTTCCCAGACTACTCAGATATTTGGGGATTCTTTTTGCCTTTATATTGTCCCCCATGAGCCTGAACACTCTTTCAGGGTGCAGTTTGTAGCCAAAAGGCAGCTTTTGGCTCTCACTTTCTACTGCACAAGCTGAACTGGGAATGTTATTTTAACTTGATGGATAGTGAGTCTTGAACATGGCTGGAGTGCCACAAAGTGCTGCTGAAAGGCCAGCTTCACTCAAGGGAGCAATCTCTCTTTTTCCCGACTGTCCTGCTACTTCAAGAATTCTTTTTCTAAATGTCTCATAGGTATGTCAGGTTTCAGAGTAACAGCCGTGTTAGTCTGTATTCGCAAAAAGAAAAGGAGTACTTGTGGCACCTTAGAGACTAACCAATTTATTTGAGCATAAGTTTTCGTGAGCTACAGCTCACTTCATCGGATGCATACTGTGGAAAGTGTAGAAGATCTTTTTATACACACAAAGCATGAAAATATACCTCCCCCCACCCCACTCTCCTGCTGGTAATAGCTTATCTAAAGTGATCACTCTCCTTACAATGTGTATGATAATCAAGGTGGGCCATTTCCAGCACAAATCCAGGGTTTAACAAGAACGTCTTGGGGGGAGGGGGGGTAGGAAAAAAAAAGGGGAAATAGGTTACCTTGCATAATGACTTAGCCACTCCCAGTCTCTATTCAAGCCTAAGTTAATTGTATCCAATTTGCAAATGAATTCCAATTCAACAGTCTCTCGCTGGAGTCTGGATTTGAAGTTTTTTTGTTGTAATATCGCAACTTTCATGTCTGTAATCGCGTGACCAGAGAGATTGAAGTGTTCTCCGACGGTTTATGAATGTTATAATTCTTGACATCTGATTTGTGTCCATTTAGTCTTTTACGTAGAGACTGTCCAGTTTGACCAATGTACATGTCAGAGGGGCATTGCTGGCACATAATGGCATATATCACATTGGTGGATGTGCAGGTGAACGAGCCTCTGATAGTGTGACTGATGTTATTAGGCCCTGTGATGGTGTCCCCTGAATAGATATGTGGGCACAGTTGGCAACGGGCTTTGTTGCAAGGATAGGTTCCTGACTTAGTGGTTCTGTTGTGTTGTATGTGGTTGCTGGTGAGTATTTGCTTCAGGTTGGGGGGCTGTCTGTAGGCAAGGACTGGCCTGTCTCCCAAGATTTGTGAGAGTGTTGGGTCATCCTTCAGGATAGGTTGTAGATCCTTAATAATGCGTTGGAGGGGTTTTAGTTGGGGGCTGAAGGTGACAGCTAGTGGCGTTCTGTTATTTTCTTTGTTAGGCCTGTAACGCCCCTACTCTACTTGCGCTATATTGATGACATCTTCATCATCTGGACCCATGGAAAAGAAGCCCTTGAGGAATTCCACCATGATTTCAACAATTTCCATCCCACCATCAACCTCAGCCTGGTCCAGTCCACACGAGAGATCCACTTCCTGGACACTACAGTGCTAATAAACAATGGTCACATAAACACCACCCTATACCGGAAAACTACTGACTGCTATTCCTACCTACATGCCTCCAGCTTTCACCCTGACCACACCACACGATCCATTGTCTATAGCCAAGCTCTGCGATGCAACCGCATTTGCTCCAACCCCTCAGACAGAGACAAACGCCTACAAGATCTCTATCAAGCATTCTTACAACTACAATACCCACCTGCGAAAGTGAAGAAACAGATTGATAGAGCCAGAAGAGTTCCCAGAAGTCACCTACTACAGGACAGGCCTAACAAAGAAAATAACAGAACGCCACTAGCCATCACCTTCAGCCCCCAACTAAAACCCCTCCAACGCATTATTAAGGATCTACAACCTATCCTGAAGGATGACCCAACACACTCTCAAATCTTGGGAGACAGGCCAGTCCTTGCCTACAGACAGCCCCCCAACCTGAAGCAAATACTCACCAGCAACCACATTCCACACAACAGAACCACTAAGTCAGGAACCTATCCTTGCAACAAAGCCCGTTGCCAACTGTGCCCACATATCTATTCAGGGGACACCATCACAGGGCCTAATAACATCAGCCACACTATCACAGGCTCGTTCACCTGCACATCCACCAATGTGATATATGCCATCATGTGCCAGCAATGCCCCTCTGCCGTGTACATGGGTCAAACTGGACAGTCTCTACGTAATAGACTAAATGGACACAAATCAGATGTCAAGAATTATAACATTCATAAACCGTCGGAGAACACTTCAATCTCTCTGGTCACGCGATTACAGACATGAAAGTTGCGATATTACAACAAAAAAACTTCAAATCCAGACTCCAGCGAGAGACTGTTGAATTGGAATTCATTTGCAAATTGGATACAATTAACTTAGGCTTGAATAGAGACTGGGAGTGGCTAAGTCATTATGCAAGGTAACCTATTTCCCCTTGTTTTTTCCTACCCCCCCCCCCAAGACGTTCTTGTTAAACCCTGGATTTGTGCTGGAAATGGCCCACCTTGATTATCATACACATTGTAAGGAGAGTGATCACTTTAGATAAGCTATTACCAGCAGGAAAGTGGGGTGGGGGGAGAGAAAACCTTTTGTAGTGGTAAACACCCATTTTTTCATGCTTTGTGTGTATAAAAAGATCTTCTGTGCTTTCCACAGTATGCATCCGATGAAGTGAGCTGTAGCTCACGAAAGCTTATGCTCAAATAAATTGGTTAGTCTCTAAGGTGCCACAAGTACTCCTTTTCTTTTTTCATAGGTATGTGCTATGTGTTTAGAGGTATCTTATCCCTCTCTACATTATGTATTTTAACACTTTGTATTATGCTGTATGGTTATTTTGTGACTCATAGCTTGTCTGATCCTTACTGTAAATAGTTTTTTGTACTGTTACCCAATAATTTTGTACCCGTATATTCCTGGCGTTTTTGAATGTGCACAAATTGGGCATCTATTATAACTTTTACCTTTGCAAAAGAGAAAATTACTTAGCTGTCTTGTTGCCCTTTGAAAATGGTAGTTATACTAAAAAGGCTACAACTTTAATGTTGCACAATTAAAATCACAAGAATCAAGGAATGCAAAGATTAAGAACCTTACAGTAATGTTATCACAGCCCCCACTGCACGTTTTCTAGTCTACATTGTATAATAAGTCCCTACTCTGCAAGTAGATACACTCACACAGATCTCTTTACCTATGAGGAGCTCCATGGAAACTCTCCATGGATGCGAACAGAGCTCCATGCTTGTGCATCTACTTGCAGGACTGGGGCCATAAGCACTAATATATTAAGCCAATGGGGTAGAAGTTTTTAATTATGCAGCCTTACTGCTGCTTTAATGTCATGTTATGCATTTAATTTCCTGTTTTTTAAAGCTTGGGAGGAAAAACAAAATAGGAAATGCTAGGGGAAAATATAAAACCATGCAATTGCATACTTTACTTCTGCTGGTACAGGTACCTAGTGTTTTAATTATTGAAGTATGTTCTCTCATTCCCCATTAATATATGTGCATTTCACAGGGGCATGGTGCAGTGTTACATGAATAACCCTAGTATCTCCAGAATAACAGCTAGGGAGCAGCTTTTGCATCCACTCTTCTCTATGACCATGTAGCCAGTGCTTATTGCTTGGTGCCTTACCAACCAGAGGGCCGTGGAGACCTGTTCCCCAGGAAGAGGGGTTAGAAGACTCAATCCTCGTGCACCTCTTTCTGAGTTTCTGGACTCTAGAAGTCTCAATCCATTTCAGGGCACAAAGCCTGAGAGCCCAGGAACTTTAAACAATTTTTTTTGTTTTGTTTTAAACTGAGACAAAATGTGGAAAAGTTCACTCCAAAACAAAAATGTTTCAAAGAGTAAATTCTGAGCAACAGAGAACCATGTAGGCTTAGTTTAAACTTCAATAAACATAAGTATAGCAGTAATTACCAGCAGCCACTATAGGTTTATAGGAATGCCAAGTCAGCCGATGTATCCATCCTGCTGTTGAGATTTCAGTGAGTCAGAACTATGACTTGTGCATATTCCATCTTGTAATACACCGTGAGATGGCTGGAGTGCCAGTGATGGAAGTCCAATGCCTAGCCTGATTGGTTTCAGCGTAAAGATTTTTTTTTTTAAAACTCTTGTGCTATGGCTGTGTATGTGGCCAAGAAACAGTTCTTTCCCTCCATGATAGCATCTGCAGATTTATTTCAGATGGTAGATCATCTGGTAAATCTGGACTGTCTCAGCTCAGTAGCTGGTCTGAGTCCCTCCCATTGTAAGGAAATTGTTTTGCTCTTTTGTGGACAATATTGATCAGATCAGAGATGGCTTATCTGTTTCCGGGGTGACAAAACAAGCTGTTGAGGGAACAAGGGCCTTGTCTTCACCCCTGGAATTTCAGCCAGTAATGTTCCCTGAGGTACTAGAGACGTTGGGAGAATTTTGTCCCTCAGCCTTTGCTTTGGATCCATGTTCTTTCTGGCTGATGAAGGCCAGAGAGGAAATACTTACTTATGGAGATGGTCAGCGTCTCTCTTGGAGGAAGCATTAGCGCCACTTTTGCTTAAGAAGACATCACTGGCCACTGCAATCTTGCTAATTATCAACCAGTATCACATCTTTCCCTTTTTGATTAAGATTGTGCAGAAGGTTATGGTGAGACAGCTCTCACAGTATCTGGAAGACTTTGACCTCCTTGACCCTTTGTCAATCTGGCTATAGACCTGGCTATGGCACAGAGACTGAATTGATCACACTGGTGGCTGATCTCCTTCTTGTTAGGGATGAAGACCAATGTCAGTGATATTAGATCTGCATCAGCTGCCTTTGATCAGTGGCCTTGTTCTTTACTCTCAGAAACTCCTATTACAACAGATCTTAATGGGTATTTGTGTGCAATTGCTTGTCTTCTTGGAAGAGTTCTCAAGGATGGGGTGTTGCAGGTTGCCACTGTGTCATCCCTTCTGTTCAACATCTATTTGGGACCCTTAGAAGGGTTAATAAGGAGCCATGGGGGTTTAGTGTTTTCAGTATGCTGATGACACCAGTCTATAGGTCTCTGTCTCATCTGACTTGGATGATGGGTTCAGTGCCTCAGCCCATGTCTGGCTGAAATTGGGGCATAGATGAGAGCGACGTGGCTGAAGCTCAATTCAGACAAGACTGAGATGGTGATGATGGGTTGGGGGAAACAGCCAGAAGCGGTGGTGGAGGTGATATCAGGGATTATCACTGCCATTAGTTGTTAGTGTTCACAATTTAGGGTTATTTTAGACTCCCAGCTGCTGTTTGAGGATTGTATTACAGCAGTGACTCAGTCAGCTTTTCCTCATCTGCATCTGAGTAAGTGGTTGCAACCTTTCATTTTGGATGCAAGCCTCGCCACTGTTATCCCTGCTTTTGCAAGACCCGGCTATTGCAGTGCTCTCTACCTGGGGCCACTGTCCCAGGGTACAATCTAGACCGATGAACAGCTGTATCCCCTCAGCTCTCCAACCTGGGGTGCCTTTTACGCTGCTTTGCTGTGAGAGTTATCACTCCTGGTCTCCTCTCACATAGCCTCCAACAAGTAAGTTGCTCCCAGTTATAGTGTATGAGTGCTATAGCCAGCCACCCATGAATTACACTGCAGAGTAAAAACAAAAGGAGTACTAGTGGCGCCTTAGAGACTAACCAACTTATTTGAGCACGAGCTTTCGAAAGCTCGTGCTCAAATAAATTGGTTAGTCTCTAAGGTGCCACTAGTACTCCTTTTCTTTTTGCGAATACAGACTAACACGGCTGCTACTCTGAAAACTGCAGAGTAACACCATCAAATTTCCAGCCCCAGACTTCCCCCCAGAAATTTACATTTTGTACCTCCCAGCTCTCTCCCAGACAATACAAGTTCATATAAAATCCGTCATTTTATTAATAGAAAATGATATGCACGAATCCTGTTATCCCAAAGGGAACTTCCCAAACACTTCAATCCAAACACATTGGTTTAGATAAAATAAAACAAGTTTATTAATTACAAAAGATAGATTTTAAGTGATTACCAGTAATGAGGCATCAAAGTCAAAATTGGTTACAAGAAAATAAAAGTAAAACACAACTAATGCCTAATTTAACAAGCTAAGTGAACTCAAAGCAAAGGTCTCTCTCACCACATGTTACAGCAGTCTTACTGCCTGAATTCCTTTCAGTCAGGATTCTCCCCCAATCCAAAGTTGTTTCCTCTGTTCTTCAGGTGTTGTGGGTGCTGTGGGTAGAGAGAAAGGGAGGAATTATTTGGGGCGCCTACTCTATCCTCATAGTTCTTTCTCTTCTTCAAGAATCATCTCCAGCTCAGGTTCAGAAGACATAAGTCTGTGTGGATGGGAACCCCCTCCTCTTTTTTTGTGAAATTACAGATTTTCACCCATGTCCTCTTTCCTGCCAAAAAATGGCCATTTAACAGGCGATGGTCCATTTGATTTTGTTGACACCTGGCTGAGGCATTGGCTAGCCTTTTGTCTCTGGGGAATGGTTTGTGGCTGTTTCCCCCAGACTGGAACATGTCTTAGTAATACCATACAGTGGAATCTTATAACTTTACATGCAGTGTTGCCACACATATTTTACCAGGACATATGATCAGCAAATTACAAGTTTTCAAATGATACCTTACAAGGCATATGTTATACAAGATTTATCATAGTCCTGTAAAAGGGGTGAATATAGGGGTACAGACTGTCAAAGCCCCACCTTAAAACTATTCAGAGACTGAAGCTGGTGCAGAATGCAGCAGCTCAGTTACTGAGCAGGGCATCATACTGGGATCACATGACCTCAGAGCTCCAGGATATACACTTGCTGCCCATTGGTGGAGTTCAAAGTGTTGATTATGACCTATAAAGCCCTAAATGGCCTGGGATCGGCCTCCCTGAGGGGTTGTCTCTCTCGCCAGGCCATACTACCACTGCTGCAGTTAACAGGGTTACCTGAGCTGGATCCCCCTTGTTATAAAAGAGAGGGACAGCTGGAAGGACATTCTCTGTGAGGGCTCTGGGACTCTGGAACTTGTTCTCTCTCTATCCTCCCCGAACCTCTCTTACCCTCCTTTGGTCTGAAATATCCCGTTTGGTGATTATTTGGGCATGCTACAAAAGACATCTGTTTGATATGGTCTCTGGAGGTGGCTGAGGGTATGCTTCCCAGATGATGATTAAGGCAGGTGGTTGGCAGAGTTCCACTGGAACGGATTTTAATGTTGCTGAGATTTAATTCAATTGTATGTATTGTGTAATTAATTATGTGAGACAGCCTAGAGCCTTAGATAGGCATCTTTATTATTTGAATTTAAATAAACAAAAACAAATAAATGCAGCAGAGGAATGAAGTTCACAAGGTAGCAATATAACTGTGTTCATTCAGGAACCCAAAAATGCAGGTAAGTCATTTTTCCTTTTTGCTTGGCATTAGTTTTCATCTCCAATCCAAAACAGCCAAGTGAAGTGACAACTGGTGTCAAGCCTTTGGCTTTCATCTGAAGCAGCTGACCAAAACAACTTGGCAGTTTCCAAGCTACGACTGAACACACATTCAATTTAACTAAAAGAAAAAAAAGTGACAAATATTAGAACAAATGGGAAAAAAGCTCTTTTAAAAAAAAAAAAGTGACAGTGAACACAACAGGAACAGAGCTGGCCAACAGAGAGGCAGTCTAAGTTGTAAGCTCTGTTCAGTTATATCTTTTCACCATGAGCCATTTCTAACTACTTAGATTAAGATTTTTGTTTTAATTAAAAGGTGCTTAAAGTATTAAGGACCGTGCCAAGATAGCTTTATTGAAGCCTAAAGGGAAAACTGCCACAGCATAGAAAAAAATATTGCAGAAAAACTGAAGGGTGCCAATTCTGCCTGGGTGTTTGCTACATTAGGGGACTTTTTTTTCCTCCTTCAGTAACTCTGCCATAGGCCAGGTGCATTCTTGGTTGGAATTTCATAAAAGCCAAGCATTGACTGCATGTGATTCTTTTAGCTAGCCAGCTAGTAAGCCATCCAGCTATCTTATGTCATCAGCATCACTTTGTGGTGCTACATGAATTACCCAACCATTTGCATGATTTGTGTACTGGCACCAAAATACAAAAGTTAATATGCAAAAGGCAAAATTTTATCACAAAAGCAGAACCAACTTTTGTTCACAGTACTGTACTTACGTTCCATAGTCTTTTGTAGCACCAGGTACACCGATTAAATAAAAAACTATCCACAGCTGATATATTTCTGAGGCACTTAAAGTGCTTCCCTCATTAAAATTAGTCCCTGTTCTCTATGCACAATAATGTAGCTCAATTTGTAGCCATTCTCCTCTGATATATTGTCCTATAAATTGTAAAGTGAGCATGAAGCATAAAACATTACCCAATGGAAGGCAGTACTATGCAAATGATGGGTGTAAATGATTATACAAAGAGGGTCAGGTCTATTGTCTGGTCTACTCTGATTTTTAGCATGGTTCAGGGAAGAACCATTAGGAGTAGTGGGATCAAGTTAGAGAAAGGAAAACTTAATCTAAACAGCTGAAAAAACCTTTAGGTCATGTGAGGTCTAGAAGACTCTGGCGTAGCCTCAGGAAGCACACCCCTTGAGCCAGGTTACACTAGATTGAATAAAACTAAAAATTGCTGCAATGGCAGGGGTTGGACAGTAGATGTCTTTCCTATTTCTAGTTTCTATCATTCTAGTGGTGTGTCTTACTGATGTCCCTCTTTCTCCTACCCACCTTCACTTGCCTCCATCTCTATTCCATGTTAGGTTTCAGAGTAACAGCCGTGTTAGTCTGTATTCACAAAATGAAAAGGAGTACTTGTGGCACCTTAGAGACTAACCAATTTATTTGAGCATAAGCTTTCGTGAGCTACAGCTCACTTCATCGGATGCATACTGTGGAAAGCACAGAAGATCTTTTTATACACACAAAGCATGAAAAAATGGGTGTTTACCACTACAAAAGGTTTTCTCTCCCCCCACCCCACACTCCTGCTGGTAATAGCTTATCTAAAGTGATCACTCTCCTTACAATGTGTATGATAATCAAGTTGGGCCATTTCCAGCACAAATCCAGGTTTTCTCCCCACCCCCGCCCCCAACAAACCCACTCTCCTGTTGGTAATATTTTATCTAAAGTGATCACTCTCCTTACAATGTGTATGATAATCAAGGTGGGCCATTTCCAACACAAATGCAGGTTTCCTCCCCCCATCCCACCCCCAGAAGAGTGAGTTTGTGGAGGGGGGGGGGAGAAAACCTGGATTTGTGTTAGAAATGGCCCAACTTGATTATCATACACATTGTAAGGAGGGTGATCACTTTAGATAAGCTATTACCAGCAGGAGAGTGAGGTGGGGGGAGAGAAAACCTTTTGTAGTGGTAAACACCCATTTTTTCATGATTTGTGTGTATAAAAAGATCTTCTGTACTTTCCAAAGTATGCATTCGATGAAGTGAGGTGTAGCTCATGAAAGCTTATGCTCAAATAAATTGGTTAGTCTCTAAGGTGCCACAAGTACTCCTTTTCTTATTCCATGTTACTGTCTACTCTTCATTTTTTACTCCTGAGGTACTTCTCCGGGTGGTTTCAGTAGTCTTTACTTTCCCTGATAGACTTTCTAAGTTATTCCGGTTTATTTGTCAAACTCATCCTATTGGAATGCTTCATGATATTCAGTGATTTGTGTTGAAGTGTTTATCTGCAGATATTTTTACCTAGAGTTAACTATCAATTTGTTTACAAATGTGTAAACTGCCTCAAGTTAAGGCTAGGTGGACACTTCCCAAACATTCAATCCAGGCTAGAGGAAGAATCTGATCCTGCAAACCATGTACGTATGTTCGTAACTTTATTCACAAATGAATATTTCCAGGATTACAAGAAGAAATAATTATTACAGTGAACTAAATGCCATGGTAGCCAAATGATTATAAATTGCAGGGTCTGAAGATACTTGTGAACATAACTTCCCCATCAGTAGTAAAAATTTAAATTTCATCTTTAACGTTTACAGTGCTGCCAGCTCTTGCAATTTTATTGTGAATCTTGCGATATTGGGTGTTTCTTTTTAAAGCCTTAGATCCTGGAGTCATATTATTTTGAAAGAAAGCTTAAATTTAAAAAAAGAGGAAAAAAAGGTGTGTTTCTTACCTTCATAGTTTGCAGAGAAAACCCAAGTGTACCCTAAACGTTTAAAAAATAGAAGGCAAATAAAAAAAAACATTTTGTTTTGTTAAATGTCATGAATTTTAAACCACTCATGATTTTTTGACACTTTGAGTTATCAATACAGTTGATATTTGCCAGGTATAATAAATATAGCTAAAGAAAAACTTCAAATGCGATGTTCCCTCAAAAATATAATTAATAAGAAAATCACTCTCATAAAACAGAAATTTTTTCCCCAGCCTGACTTTGATTTATTTTCTCCTTATACTTATGTGCATTGTGGTTACCTAAGACATTCTTCCATATTATGATATACTGAATTAGAGTTGGTTTACTTGTTTAAATTTGTGGGATTATTGTTTTCTCTCTCTTTTTTAGAAATTCTCCCTATATGTTTTTTCCCAAAATCATCCAGTCAGTCTTCCTTACAACATGCTCATTCATTACATTTACTAAATTTAGGAAATTGCTAAATCCATGTAAATCACTGGACAAATAATTGAATAAACATGTGAGTGTCATGGTTGTATTGATTTTTAGTTTATTATATCTTACATAGGTAGTTCTGATGACCCTTTGGCTGACCTTTCAGAGGTCTTGAACACAGATGATGATATTCTTGGAATACTTTCTGATGATTTAGTAAAGTCTGGAGATCACTCAGGTATGAGCTTTTAACGGCTCCTTGGTGGCTGTTTTCTTTGTTCTCTTGATTATAGACACATTTCATGTGTTATGTTCACAGGTTATGTGATGTGTGGCTTTGATATTTACGTAACTGTTTTATCAATTTCAGAAGGACTTTTATCTCTTCTTTTACAAAAACCATAAACTCTTCAGTATTTTGTTTTATTCAGTCCTTTGCTTTGCTGCTTATAAAGG